>NC_140975.1:32934363-32996863 GCF_056783735.1 Eptatretus burgeri
GGGGGAGGAAGGAGAAGGGAGGGGTGGGGAGAGGGGAAAGATGAAACTGGGTAGTGGTATGGTAAAGATGGGAGCAGGCAGGGGGAAGAACAAGATTTGAGGAGGTGGGAAGAGAGGGAGGTGTGATAGGAGGAAAGAGAGAGAGAGCATGATTGAGACATTAAGGAGTGTACTGAATGAGAGAGAGATAGTTGTTCAGTTTGAACGGAGCTCACAGATGTTTGAAAACCATACAGGTAGGGATACCAGACGGGGAGCTGTTAGTAAAACAGAGGGCAGTGGAGAGATGCTTCAAGAGGAGGGAGGATAGGGGTGAGATGGGAGGAGTAAGGAGGGGGTATCACAGGGGAGGAGTTAGGAGGAGGTAGATTTAAGAAGGTGGGATGAATTTGCACTGAAGATGGAAAAAAAAAAAGATTAATCATGGAAGACAAACAAGCATTGCAAAATAGGATTTTAAAATTGTAGGTCAGAGATACGTTAAAATATGCATCTCTGGCCTACAAATTTCTCTCCATGCTGTTCCCTCAGGGACATTTTGAACTGTTTCTCCTGAGGACAATGAGCTCCATACAAATCCTTGCCTGGTTTGTGTGCTAGTACATGGCCCGAGCCTTTTATTTTATCATCAGGGTTTATTTATTTATTACTTGTAATAGGCATCCACAACCATCCTTGACGATGTTGTGAAATGTCGGCCAAGGCCCTCACTTTTTTGCCTTCCTCCCCTCACTTTTTTATTTGTTTTCTCCACAACCAGTTGAGAGGCTGACACAAAACTTTCACCACCAGAGTGCCTACCCATGGAGAATGTTTAAACCAATTGGAGCAGAGGGCGAGCAGGAGACGTTGGTGGGAAAGTTGGTCGTAACCAAAATATCCAGAAGGGAGGATTTGCCATTGACAGAAATGTAGATGGGAAATTTTACAGATTGAGTCAGTCTCATAGTTACAGAAGTCCTTTGCAGAAGTACCATGGCTGGTGAAAGATGTACCAACACCCAGCCAATTTGCATGGTAACAATTGAAATCACCACAAATGAGGAAGAGACAGTTGGGTTGAGAGGGTAAAATTGGTCCAGGTCATTTGAGAGAGAGATGAAGATGGAGTCCTCACTGTTTGTTGGACAGTACAACAAACAAACATGAGGTGGGAGCAGAGGGGAAGTCATAGCCAGAGGTACTCCTGGAGTTTTGGAGGTGTGAGAGCAGTACACAGAGGGTGAGAAATAGAGTTCTTGATGTACAATGTGACTCCGCCACCAGGACAGGGTTCAAGTCGATCAACCAGGAGAAGACAATAGCCAGGGAGAGACACCAAGGAGTCAAGGATGTCCTGAAGAAGGAATTATTCTGTTAAACAGATTATGTCTGGTTTATTGGTAGCGGCTTGGATTAAGAAATCTTGAGTGGAGACCTCGGATGCTTGAGGGGGCAGGGCAAGGGTGACGCTGAGGGATGGCGGGACGAGAGGAAGCAGAGATGGGAGGGGCTGAGGTGGAAGCCAATTGAGGGGGTTATGGGGAGGGGGAAATGTGGAGGGTACTGACATGGAGGGTTTGACACCATGAATAGGCGTGGAGGAATTTATTGTCGTTCGCACACCTCTACAAAATGGACGTCTCAGGATTTTGAAACTGGATATATGGCGACAGACTTCATGGTTAAGAGTTGTAAAAAAAATGTTTTTGGTTATCGGCATGGAGGAAAATGGGGCTGTTGGAGCAAGAGGAGGCTGGATGAACTCAGCATTTAGGAATGAAGAGGTTTTGGGAAATAAGCCTTGTGAAAAATGAAACGAAGAGATTTTGATGAAGAGGAAGAATAAATGTGTTGTTCTTGATGGAGTAGTAAGGAGAAGAAAGCATTTTAAAATACACTTTTTAAAGAATTTTATGAATGTTTTTCAGATCTTTATTCAGTTAAGATTCAGTTTGGGGATATTGAAATGGAGAAGGGACAGGGAATGAAGGAGCAACTGTGCATGGGAGATCGAGTTCATTTTTTTCTGATTATGTAGTTGTTGTTTTGGGGATTTTTTTTAGGAGTAAAGAGTTACTTCTTGGTTGTATTTTTTCTTTTTTTGGAGCGAGGTGGGGAAAAGGATTAAGCTGAGGGATCAGAAGTAACAATACCTGGGATAAAAGGAGAGAAAACGAAGCATACGCAATCAAAAACGCAGGAAGAAGCAACAACCTGACTCGCCCAATTCTTTACAAAGAGGCCCGAGGCCAGACTTTACCAGGGGCACAAACTCAACGATTCAACACAACATAAGGTTTGGAACAGAGAATTGGAAGAAAACACAACCAGCAAAACAGGAACGAAAATCGGACAGTGAAACACAACGTATCTGGTCTGGAAAACTTCGCTTTGATGAACTGGAAGGAGGAATTGCCGATCCGACATCCCAGTGCGGAAAACACCGAACCAGAGGTGAATGAGCCATTTTCTCAAGTAGGAACAACAAGCGGGCCAATCCAAGCATTCAGAAAAGTTTTACCACATTGGGAATTGTCCTGACAACCTGTTTGTATTAGGTTTTAGATAAAGGGCTTTATAATGTCAAAAATAAATGTATGAATCAAAGGGAGGATTAAAAGGAAATGACAAGTATATAAGAGTTTTCAAAGTTGCAATTTCAGGTATAATAACAAAACAAAATGCAACACAAAGGAACCATTGTCCTTACCTCGCTATCTCTTCACTATGCACTGTCCAGTGCCGAAGGTATTCGTCATCGCTTTTTACTGAACCTTTGGCAGGTCCAGCATCTGACCCAGTTGAAATGCGTCGAGTGGGTGTGCCCGGTTGGCGTGGAGAACCATGCAAAGGTGGTCTTCCAGTCGGAGTGGCACTGCAGGGTGGACGTCCTGGAAGTGATGATGGTGGTGTGGGGATTGGGGGGAGAGGTTGAACACAGGTGGGGGCCAAGGCACCCGATGATCGATAACGGAAGGGGGCCCTTGGGCCACCCCTTGCAAGGCTTGAAGCAACCTCATCCTCAGAGGTGGATGTGTAATCTGCCAAGCGATGACGCCAGCGAGAGCCTGAGCATGATGTTGAGGTGCAAAAAGCAATGGGCAAAAAAGGGAGGGGGGAGCAATATTAAAAGTGAGGTATCATGAGAAAAACTCGAGCAGAAAAAAAAGATCTCCATGGTGCAAAGAAAACCTATACAAAGTCGCCTTGAAAATGGTTGCGAGTGGGGAAGGGGAGAAGAACATGCAAATGGTTAGCACTTATGGAAATGGAATGGATCAAGTGAGAAATAATGGAGCAAGTGAGGTAAGCAAATAAGATCTTTCCTCGAAGTGTGACTCTAATCATTTGCTCCAATCCTTTTCTATTGCAAGGAAACACGTGCCTGTAAGACTGCACTGCAAACTGTAGACAGTGTGGCCAAAGATCAATGTCATACCATAATTGCACAGAATAATCAACTTTCTGAGCTGCTGAAAAAGTTTTCTCTGTACCTTCTGTATGGATGCGAGGATAATGTCTGTGAAATCACATCTAAATCACTCTGAATCTCTCAAAAACCTTCTTAAAAACAAATAAATATACTTCTTTAAATGGGTAAACTTTATTTGAGATTACAGATTTGAGAGTTGAATCGGAGGCAATTTGGATGCAAAAAAGGATAAAATTCTGCTCGTGGAGTATTGAATAATCTATGATATAGAGCAAACCATGCATCTCTGCATGTCCCCATCCGAGTTCCACCTCTTGATTGGACAGTTCACCTGACTCTACCCACAATTTATATACTTCGACCACTATGGTGGTGCTAACACTATGCAAAGTCAGACATCTTCAGAGCTGTCATATTCACAATCACCATGCCCTCACTTTGTTTTCCCTTCAGTGTGCAATGACCAAAGCAGCAGTTAAAAGGATTTTGAGCCGATAAGTGTCACAGGCCTTGTGAAGCTTGGCCTCAGCAATCAAGGCAGCGGTCTATTGTCTATACACCACCCAAATAACTATGTGGAATTCTGTCAAATAGCGCCTTTACCATCGATGTTACGCAGGTCCTTACTATTATTTCCAACTATTTTCTTTTAAAATTGTGAGTTGGACAAGCGACCATGACAGGTTTCTGTGAAATCGGTGATAGCATGATAGGGGAGTCAAAAGCGTTAAATATTTTGCTGTTTCAATGTGGGAATGCCTGTTTGCTCTGATGAGTGGGAGAAAGGGAGGACAGGGAGTTGGGATTGAGAGGAGAGCAAAGATGTGAGAGAGATGGGAGTGGAGGGGGGGGGTTAAGGAGTTGTGGTGGGAAAGAGGGTCTGAAGGCTTAGTGTGTGGATGGGATTGAAGCTTGGGAGGGGGAGGTTGAGGACTTATGGTTGGGAGGCAGGGGGTGAGGACGGGGTTGGGAAGGGGAGGTTGAGGATTTGGGGTTGGTAAGCGGAGGTTGTAGACTTGGGGTTGGTAGGCGGAGGTTGAGGACTTTGGGTTGGTAGGCGGAGGTTGAGGACTTTGGGTTGGTAGGCGGAGGTTGTGGACTTTGGGTTGGTAGGCGGAGGTTGGGGACTTGGGGTTGGTAGGAGGGGGTTGAGGATTTGCGGTTGGGAGGCGGAGGTTGAGGTCTTGGGGATGGGAGGCAGAGGTTGAGGACTTGGGATTGGGGTTGGGATAGGGGAGGTTGGGGATTTGTGGTTGGGAGGCGTTGGTTGTGGACTTGGGGTTGGGAGGCAGAGGTGAAGGACTTGGGGTTGGGAATCAGAGGTTGAGGGAAGGGTTGGGAAGGGGAGTTGATGACTTGAATTCACATTTTACATTGCACAGATGCTCTGCAAGATCCCTGCTAGTTTATTATATTGTGACAAAATAATTTGGGAGTTCATAATGGGTTAATTATTCGTCGGTTATATCTTACTTAGTGTCAGTATAAGTGTTTGTAAACCGCAGTTAGCATGACCAGAATTGGATATGTAGTTATCTTCCTCTCATCTTCAGCCTCATTTATCTTTTTTCCCCATCTCCCATCTGTAAGCACTTTAAATCAATCCCCAATGAACTTTCATCGCACCTCCACATGGAGGGCACAAATGTGCTACGTCCAGCCAGCACATGCGTGTGACCTGTGCAGCGAAGGGGAAAGGGCTGACTATAAAGGGGCAGCAATGATCGTGCCTCCCATGAGACAGCCGGGACCTACAAAAAGCATGTGCAGAGAAAGCACTGAGCTCAGGACAGTCAGCCAGAGACAGTGCTCATGCCATGCACACCAGCTGGGATAGTCAGCCAAGAGCATTCAGCATAGGACCCCCAGAGTGAGCACCCACCCATCAAGCACACAGCCAGGACCCCTCTTGGATGCTCTGCCGACGCCGAGCAACCACAGACAGCTAGTCACAGACACCCAAGGACAACACCAGAACAAATGATGGGGTTCAAAAGCTGTGCCTAAAATTGGCCATCTCAATCCCTTCACAAGAAAGACCACAAGCACACACACAGCTATGCACACTGTCAGTCTTCCTGGTCATCTTGTGTTCCAGAATGAGTATAATTTATTAAGTTAGCACTAAGGATAACTTTGAACTGCTCCTGTCCTGTTGAGCATGTCGTTCATTCATTTTGGTTTAGTTCAGTGGAATTTAGCTTCCCGTGTCTTCATCCCCATTATTTATTACCTCCTCCACCGAAGGTGAAGGAGGTTAATGTTTTCACCCCTTTCTGTCTGCTTGTCTATCTGTTGGGTCGCCAAAATAGGTGACCCTTATTGTCAGTAATTCTGTCTGTTAGTTTGTTTGGATGCTTGTCATCAGCATAATTGGTAGTAAACGTGGGCGGATTTTGACCAAGCTCGGGTGGTAGGTACATCTTATGACCTAGTGCTTTGGAAATTGTGATGGTTGCTAGGGAAGCTTTGGTTCCCGAGAAACAACTGAAAAACCTTCAAAATCGGTACCGTTCATGCGAAATCAATTCCGAAAGCCATTATCCCACGTAGGGTTATGAAATTTGGCACGAATGATCTACAGGTGATGCTCTACCAAATATATTCCGGTTTTTATGATATATGGAATACTTTACCCGCAGCGCCCCCTACAATTAGGGTATGCGCGAAAATTGAAGGCCCCCTACCGACCAGGTGAGTGCATCGATACGAATGAAACTTTGCAGGTACTCAATGAGTACTACAACTTTGCCTCAGGACATATTGACCGATTTCGCTTAGGTAAGGGGTCAAAGGTTAATTAGTGCAAAAATCGATAATATGCGAGAGCTGGAGGTGCCTTCGCGCCAAATGCTACTCCTCCTAGGGTTATGGTCGGATGGTCATGAAAATTCACACTAATCATCTGGAATACATTGTGCACAAACGATCAAGCCGGATTTTCGATTTATATCTTTGTTCACCCACAGAACCCCCTTTAACTTTGGGGATTTCCGATATCAAACCGCATTTTCGATACTTTTCATTCAAATTGATACCGAGTAGTTATCAGTTGATGGAACTCGATGAGATTTGGTATGCATAATCTTTAGGTGATTCTCTATCCACTATATGACATCCACTTTTTTCTATATCTTATAGTTTCCAAATGGTAACCCTCTCAACTTGGGTGTCCGAGGGCCATTGAGCATTCCCGCTGAAAATTCAAAGTACACTAGCTCCAAGACGGTTGAACCGAATCAAATGAATCTTTGCATGCTTATAGACCGTAATGAGTACTACAACTTTGCTCATTTTTATAATGACCTATCTCGAGTAGGTGAGGGGTCAAAGGTCAATAAGTGCATTTTTCGGGCGAAATTACCATTCAAGGCACCCTTGCTCCGACACGGATTAACCGATACGAATGAAAGTTCGTAGGTACAGAGTACTCAATGAGTACTACAACTTTGCTTCAGGGTATATTGACCTATCTCGGCTAGGTCAGGGGTCAAAGGTCAATGAGTGCATTTTTCGGGCAAAATGACCATTTTGACAAAATGACAAAATGACAAAAATGACAAAAAAAGTCGCCCCCTTGCTCATACACGGGTTAACCGATTCGATTGCAATTTCGTAAGTACTTAGTACTAGATTAACTCAGATCAGGGGTCAAAGGTCATCGGATTCTCGGTGACCCGCCGCCTACCGGCTTGTTTGTTTGTTTGTGTGCAGGATATCTCAAAAAGTTTGGACAGATCCGGATGAAATTTTGTGGACTGGTTCAGTGTGTGACAAGGACGAACTGATTAGATTTTGGTGAAGATCCGGACCCGGATCCGACTAATATAATTTTGTAAGTGATTCTTCACCTTTGAGAGATCGGGCCAAAAACGATATAGAGCATGATATCTCAAAAAGTTGTGTACGAATTCGGACGAAACTTGATGGACACATTGAGTGTGTGACAAGGACGACTTCATTTGATTTTGGTGAAGATCTGGATCCGAATCTGGATATGAGAATTATTTAATTTTGTAAGTGATTCTTCACCATTGAGTGATCGGGTCAAAAATTATATATAGCACGATATCTCAAAAATGTATCCGGCCCGATATGTTCTCGTGGATCAGGCATTGCGTGGCGGAGGTATGCACTCTACCGAGTGCCCTTATAGTTAAACCTTTGTTTCTTTTTAAAACCATTGCTGTGTATTTCGAGTCGCGATCTCATCGTCCGGCTGAACCAAATTCCCCCATTAAGCTGACCGTGTGTGCTGAAACCCCGGATTCACTGTGTATGCGCAGTATGCTTCCGCTTGTCATCTTGAGAGTTCATCTCACGCTGCCTCATGCTGCCTGTTAGGGAGGCCGAAACTGCTACAATATTTTATTGCTAACTAGCAAATACCACCCGTCGCATTGTTGACAGGAATACTACAGAGGGGGGGGGGATCAGGTGAGAGGGGAGAAAAAGAGTGGGGAGAAAGAAAAAGAGGGGGAGAGAAAGAGAGGGGGAAAGTGGGGAGGTGGTGGGGAAAGAGTGAGGAGGTGGAGGGGAAAGAGAGAAGAGGAAGGGGGAACAAGGAGGGGTGGGGGAGTGAGGAGGGAGGGAGAGTGAGGAGGGGTGGGGGAGGGAAGGCAGCGAGAGGTGAAAGGAAGGAAAGGCAGACGTGCGGTGGAGCATTAATTACGATTCATACTGTCTCAAAAAATGCTTCTGCATGGAATAACAGTGAAGATGGAAACAAAATAATCTCTGAAATCCATTTTATACCGGTTATACTAGAAATACCGCTGGGAAACAAACACTGCCCGAACGCGTCCAGAAAAAAAACACCGATTGGACATGTCTGGAGAGAGAAGAAGAGAGAGCGAGAGAGCGAGAGCGAGAGCGAGAGCGAGAGCGAGAGCGAGAGCGAGAGAGAGAGAGAGAGAGAGAGAGAGAGAGAGAGAGAGAGAGAGAGAGATGTGTGGGAGGGTGCTGCTCTGTATTAGGTGGTGGCAGAGAGAGGATGACATGAATCTTTATAAACAGCTGCCAGTCGCCATGTGACAGGAGGAAAAAAAACTTTGGCTCTGTCAATTACAAAACACA
This sequence comes from Eptatretus burgeri, assembly GCF_056783735.1. NCBI lineage: Eukaryota > Metazoa > Chordata > Myxini > Myxiniformes > Myxinidae > Eptatretus > Eptatretus burgeri. The sequence continues at coordinate 32,942,855 of NC_140975.1, forward strand.
TTAATATGGTAAATGGCTGGGAAATCGAGTTATCAAATATATTTTGCTTTGAAGCTCACAAAGAAAAACCATATAACCTTTGTAAATCATGTACCTCTATCTTGTAGCAACTGCCAACAGGGCGCTCGGCAAGTGGCTCAAGTACTCAAGCAAGCACTCCAATGAAATTGTTTATAAAGAACGGCTGGACAGGTTGTTACTGCATATCAAATGGGATCGCTTTAACTTTAAAGCCGGTCTTCACCGCACCCGTCACAGTTAAAGAAAATAAATGAATTCGTTCAAATAATGCCTTTATCCACAAAATAGTTGCTGTTTAACGTAGAACAACCCTGGAGACATCGCAAAGTTTAATCGCCCGTGAAATAAACATTGCAGATAATCCGCCACATTTCACATTTTCTTGTGTATATATGGAGAAGGGGGGAACATAGCCTTGCTTGCTTCTTAAATAAATAGGTATGTAGGCTTAGTTACAAGACTCGTTATTTCTTTAAATCATCAGATTTCACTCCAGATTTCGACAATTATTTAGTCCAGACGATATCCAATCCTCAAAGCCAAAATAATATTTCGATGATATGCTTTAATTAGTCCATGAGAGTAGAACGTGGAAAATTGCATCATATAATGCATTAAATCAATCCAAGCTCCTAATTTGAAAACTATAGCACTTACAAATGGGATGTATACAACGATCCGTAGCTATAATGAACAAGCATTCGAGAATATGAGTGAGGAAAGTGAAGAATAAAACTTTATCACTTCATATCTGATGCTTGACAAAGGTGTCTTCACCACATCAAAACTGCGCTCATTAAGGGAGTCTATGGGGGAGGGGTGGGGGATTTGACCCCCCCTCCACAAAAACAGGTGTTTGCTCTCTTCTCCAACACTACACACAATTTAAATGAACTTGACCACAACCTTCATCACCCGTGATGTACTAAAGTTTGTTCACGGTATTAAAAAAAGAAAAAATCATGGTCTACGGGGGGTCTGAGTGACTGGGTGCTCCTGATCCAGGTGAGCTTCAGGATGCAGTCCTATTTTTCTGAAAACTTGTATGATCAGTGATCAAGCACCACCCTACGATTGGCAGTCTATAATCGATGTAAGGATGAACAAGTGCGGCTGTCTGAATTTTTTTTTTAATATAATCTCTAGTCCAACGGATGAGTGCCTTTGAAAGTCATAGTAACCCGGCAACGAAAAGTGCTTGCTCTGGGGGAACGGAAGATCCTTTACCAATGAACATGCATTCAGAAATTTTGATCCATGACACACATTTTCCTTGTGATAGTATAAATTTATCTCCAGTCAACACAAAAATGACACTTTCATGACGTGCATTCCTGACTATTTGGCGTTTGGTAAGCAACATTACAATCAGCATTAGGGAAGTGCATCCTTCCTTGCTGGATATAAATTGAGGTGTGACATGAAAGCATCACAGACATACTTGAAGCATACAAGTGGGGTTAACAAGGTTCTCAGCCTAACATGCAAAGATAACTTGCACATTCTGTCAGTGGGTTAGGGCAATAACTTTTTTAACCTTCCTCGTATCAAGCAAGTCCTGTACAAATGAAAGTCAAGTGACAGTAGTTAAGTAGGAGCAAGCATTAAGCTTCACTGATTTGGTCAAAGAGTGAAAAAAAAAACTTAAGAATTTAAGCTCACAAAAAAAATTACATGGAGTTGGGAAGATCTACATTCAATATTTTAATAATGTGAAGAATGTGCCACAAAAGTGTTCCTGTATCATTAGCAAAGAATAACTATTAGTCCACAGGCCCTGCATGAAAATTTTCTTTTTAAAGAATGTTCATGCAAATTCAAAGGTTTACCTGAAGGGGAGCTGTGTGTTGAGCTACTTGACCGGCTACGGGGCTCTCGAGCATCGCTGCCTGTCCGTCCCCTGGCAAGGCCTAAGGCTCCATGTCCTTTGAGAGGGGGCCCACCTGCCTTTCCAGCCTCAACACCACGAGCTGAAAAGCTACTTCGTGCTGCTGACCTTCCAGAAATGGTTTCTGTGTCACTGCGGGAGGCCGATGGGGTTCGAGGCTGTCGAGGTTGAGATAGAATGTCAATGCGGGACATTGTCTTTGAACGTGTTGCTGCAATTGATGGAGCTGTCAAGATTGTTGATGCTGTTTTCTGACCAGTGGAGCTAGTTGTAGAGATGTCTGATGTTACTGATGCTCTGTCCATATCTGCTGATTCATTATCAGAGACGTCTCCCAGGCGTGCTCGCCGTAGCATGGATGTCCTTGTGGGCCGAGGCTTGGATGCACTTGTGGTGGCAGCAGTACGACCTCCACCCATTACTTTTGAAGGGCCAGAAGCACAGCGTCCACTACTCAGCTTTGTTTTCATGAGGTCATCTGTAGATGTCAACCCGGGACTTCGTGAACCATGCTCTCGGGATTCGGAAGAACCAGACACTTTTCTTCGAGTCGGTTTGTCTTCATCTGTTGTCCAATCCACAACACCCATTTGGCTTTGCTCAGGAAGTAGGCGGGTTCGCCTATATGTCTCCAGCCGTTCACCAGGATCTGAGAAACGAGATTTCCGCAGCTCAACAAGCTTTTCACAAGCCTTGATCGAATTAATATCTTTTTTCCCTGTCTTGTGAAGAGGCTTCTTCCGGCCTTCTCCATTGGCTAGACTTACTGTACTTGATGTGTCAATGTCAGACTCCGGAGAAATCGAACAGCCTGGGCTGAGAGGGTCAGTTCCACTACCTGGAACCCCAAGCTTTGCTTCAAGGGCAGCCATCACAGCCTCAGTGTCACGGAGCAGAAGAGAGGTATCAGCACTATACTCTGTGCTCGCCGAATTACTACGGCGATGTCCATGTGATGCTGCACTCCACTCTTGGATACTACTTTCACTTGTGTCCTGGACATCTTCAGAAGGTTCAGTTTCCAAAGCAAGTGTTTGTCCAAATCTCATTCTTTGTGTTTCATGCACAGAAGCTCCCTCAAACTGTTCACTTGTGAGAACTTCAGTTTTTTTCATGGCAGCCACCTTAGAACATCCCATTTCTTTCATGGCCCCTTCAGCATCAGTGCTTGGACCTGAAACCTTTGAAGAGCTGATGTGTGGCAGGAGATCGACTGAAAACTGACCACTCGGCCGCTCTTTTGTAAAGCTGCCTTGACGCACTAGTGTACGGCCAGCGTGCTTCATTCGCCCTTCTAACTTGCCAGGCAAACTCTCGGATGCGCTCCGTGGTCGCCCAAATGCTTCTTCTTCAAGTGAAGCCTTCACTGCCACGAGTCCAGGTAGTGCCCTCAAAGGCTTTGTAACTTCAATAGGTTTTCTTTCAAGGGAAAATGCATCTTGTTTCAAGGCCCTGCCTTCTTCTGGTGCTGTGACATTTGAGGTTTCTGACTGCAATTTTTTTGATTCACTGTAACTGCTCATGACATCAACAGTGCTAAGGGGTGGAGATCTGTTCAACTCCCGTGACCGTCGGTCTTTTCCCTTCATGCCTAGATTTTCTGACTCTATAGGTCGTATATTTATCTCCCAAGACTCCCAGCCACCTGTAGATGGCATGGCTGGCGAATCCGACTTCTTTATTAGGTCATTGTATTCATCTAATCTGCTTGTACCTATGCTAGTATTAGAGAAGGTCTTGGTACTGCTCATTGTAACACCATCACCACCCAATCTCTCAGCTGAAACTGGAATTGTAGGTAGTGCTCGGCGTTTCCTGTCCACGTGTCCAGTTGACAATTGTGCTTCAAGCATTGCACCTGAAGTTGAAAATGCTGATTCACCAACACCATCTATATGTGAGAAAAGAAAGCATCTTATAGGTCATAACAAAGTCAATGAATGATTCTGAACAATAAAGTTTCCTTCAAATATAGTTTCCATTGAGATGAAAATGAAGGATTTGGTCTATTCATAATTCTCATCTGAGGACAAAGCTCAGGATGCAGGGATCTCATATTTCAAATCACATATACCAGGGATTAGTAACCAATGGCACGCATGCAAAAGATGGCACATGGGCTGATTTTGCATTGACCGCAGACTTTTTGTCAAATCCACAAGACATTTTGAAATGCACTTCAGTTATTTTTCCTCCGTTTACCAGCACACCATGTGTTGAATTTACACAAGGCTTTTTTTAAACATCTTACAACTGTGCTCATCGTTTTATGTTGCGAAAGACTTGCATCAAGTGGTACACTTTTTTCAAATGCCTATGCATACAATGCAAACCACTCAGTCATTGATGTGTTTGTGTTAGTTAATACGATTGTGTGCTGCACAATAGTTTCTAGAAGCAACGGAAAACAATACAATACAAACATTTTCTGGTATGACCGAGTGTCAAAATGAATTGTTGTTTTATGGCACATGTAATCTCGAGTTTGAAAGAACAAAATACAGTATAGCACACCACCACATTGAAAAGTTTCCGACCACCGCCGGTTACCAAGTTGGTTTGCTCATTGTCTACCAATGTGTTGAATTCATGTAAAGGTGCACCGATGTCTCCCAATATCCTGACAAGTTATTTATGTAATGCCACTCAAAAAAAAAAACCAAATAAAATTGCCGAGATGTGTTGCAACAGTATGGCAAACAACAAGCAAACTCGCAACTAAAATGGATAAACCAACATGTGATATTGGAAACAGTATTCTCCAGAGTTCCAAGAAAGTTTTCAGATGCTGAGGCTGGTTCTTGTGAATCCTTGAATTGCACAGTTGTCTCAAGAAAAATGTATTTTGCATGTCTCGAGAAAAGTGAAAGATCAAAGTACCAGCAATGCAGCAGAGACAAACGGACAAACAATTGCAACAGACAAAAAGAAAAAGAAAGAGACATCCAGAGCAAGAATGGAATATTTTAAGCATATTGATAAAATTGAAATAAATGGTTCACCAATTTTACTTACTGTTCTGTCATTATTTGTAGGATAATGACACATTAACAAACGAATACCTTGTATAAAAACGATAAAGATAATTGGAAACAATAAAGGACTAGTAAATGTTGAGGTTAGAAAGAAAGCATACACTTGTAAATAAATTCTCAATAACATTTGACAAAAGTTAGCAAATACACTGGGTGAAGTCTGCACAAAGGAATTTTTTGAATGGCAATCTGAGTTATGGCACCACCTGCAGTGGAGGATGTCACTGAAGAATCGTGCGTCGTCTCCACACTTGGTGGGAAGCTCGGGGATACCTCATTTGGTGTCGTCGCAAGGCTGGCCCACTGTGAGCGATATCGGGATGAACCACTGCTTGCAGGTTCCGATGGTACTTGCTACAAGTGATAACCACAGTGTTACTCAGAATATATTCCAATGCAGCAAAACTCTACAAAAGCAAATATACAAGTTTGATCACTTGCCTTACTCGATTCAACAAATTAATTTCCAAACATCATTGGATAGATTTATAACTTTCCTACTTAAGATGGGTTTAAGCTTTAACAACACACCAGTAGGCAATAAGGATCTCACACATTAAAGGGATAAACAAGCCCAAGAGGCAGAGAGGCAATATAAGAAGCATTTAGGCAATTCGTCACAGTGGTTTTGTTTCAGTAAAGTGCAGTGCATTTGCGTTGAGTAAATATGACTTCGCAAAGATGTTATTCAAATGAAAGTGCAGAAATTTAATAATTTTAGCATCTTTGGGAAAAGCATTTGTTTAATTCCTATCTTGGAACATTATCAAAACAGGACATCAAGAGGGCTTGGGTCATGACTTCAGTGCATGGGATCTAAAAATCGAGATGTTTAAGTGATCATCAGTGTTTCCGTTATTACACGAGTAAGATTTGCCACAGAGGGATGCTGGGCTTATGTTGCTTTACTGCTTTGCTGGGCTCATCCAGAAATTTTCTGCAATAATTATTTGGAAATCACACAGCAATAAATAAAATCCGAAATAAATGAAACTAATTTCATTCCTTTGAATGTAAATCTGACAAGTCATCCGGCGTATTTGGTTTTGTTATAATAGCATCAGAATTCTGAAAGCCTTATCGCATGCAGTTTCCCTGCAGATCACGTTGAGGCTGTGGAAGGAATTTTAAAAATAATAATAATAATAATAAGCCGGTAGGCGGACATGGGTAGTCGACTACCCAATAGAACCTGACGCGATGGGCCCGTTTGATGGGGAATGACCTGAGGATTAAGCACAAGAACATTTATGATTCTAGCTTCAAGGGTTAATGCTGCAGATTGTTTTTTCGTTAAAATACCCCCACATTTAGAGGTTTTTTGGCCATTGCTTGGCAACGGAGGGGTCCATAGCAACGGTTCTTTCTCACACATAACTAGGACATACCATGAACCTACCATACCAGTTTCATGTATATCTGACTCATAGTATCTGAGATATAACGAACTTCGTTTTTTTTATTGTTTTCGACCAGGGTTCATTCAAAGTCTATCTTCTCCGACAGTTTTCATAGGATCCGGCTGGAAGATTTTGACAATATGGCTGAATGTACTGCACACAGTCGCTTGTGGCCCGATTTTTGATTTTCGAAAAAATACATTTTTTATGATTTTTCAAAAATTTCAAAGTGCAGTTGCTAGGCAACGGTGGTGTCCATAGCAACGATTTTTATTTGCACACAAACTAGGTCATGGTATGAACCTACCAACCAAGTTTCATTGAAATCGCCATTGTATTAACGGAGCACTGGACCGAACAGAGGGACAGACAGACAGACAGACAGACAAACATATCGACGGAAATACTGATAATAAGGGTAGATCAAATTTCAAATTTTTTTTTTGAAAAAAATGTTTTTTTTCGACTGGATCGACTACCCAATAATAATAAAGTGCTCCTCCCACAGCACATTATACATGGCACCACCACTCCAAGAAGCCACATTCACACAAGCTATGAAGATCTATGGGTAGTGCCACAATGTACCTGCTTAGTGCCATGGCCAACCTGTGTGACAGGGTATGTCAGCATAGATCCTCCAAGACCCACATGCCAGTCCAGCCCATCCTTAAGTTCCTTAAAGACAGAAGCCTGACCAAGGCAGCGAAAAAAAAAAAACATTCAATCTATTGTTTAACAGCTACTAACTGAAACAAAATCAAATTTTGAAAAAAACCTGTTACTCACTATTTATCAGTATATATTTCATATTCACACAATATTTAGCAAAGCTTCAGAGCTTTCCTAAAACAATTCAGCCAATACTCCAAAACTTAATTCGACATCTTACCTGATATGGGAAGAGATCAGGAAAAGCATATACATGCGAGGGTGGTTCAAGGTTTATCTTGTACAATAAAGAGTCCATCGGTAAAAAGTAAAAGTTCAAAACCGATTATTTTATTTTATTTTTAAAAATATTGTCCACCCTAAGAAAGTTATGCAGTAAGTCACATTAATGCTGGGAAAATAAATTTGGGTAAAACAAAGTCATAAGTGCTGTGGAAGATTCACAGCATTAAGTTCCTGCTGAAAGAGAACAACAAAAAAAAACAGCTGAAATCCACAGGTGACTGAACAATCTGGTCATGGGAAATATAAATAAATAAATAAATAACTCAATAAAATGGCAGTTGGGATTATGCATTATTCATCCGCAATATAAAAAAATATTAAGCACAGCCATCCAAACAAATGACACAAAGTATTATTCTGCCTATTTTGAAATAAACAGTAAATAACACACTTAACCTCAGTCTGCACTTCATCCGTACATCACAAACATCATCTTCAGAGGCCTGATTAAGTCCATAGGGTGAAATTTTAATGAAACCAATGATGCGTTGGCATGGACAATGCATATCTATTACAAAAAGGAAAGTGTGTGTGTGTCCATGTTCGTCCGTCACGCTGTCAAGCACTCTTGACAATATAAACTACATTCAGGGTAATTGTCGTAGAGGATTGTTGAGGAACTGGTGTCCCTATAAGTTGACAGAGCTACATTTTGCATTGAACGCAGACCTTTTGCTTTGATAAGGGGAATGCTCCCCAAATGTTCCGACAGGTTCCAACTCAATAATGTCAAAATTAACAACAAAAAGGCAAATAAAATCTATTATATAATGGAAACTTGTGATTACCCAAGCAGGACATCTTGGTACCTGGTCATCACTCCCAGCAGTTTTAAAGTGGCAGTTCGAGTTACACTACCGTTCAAAAGTTTGAGAACACCCCCACTTTCCAAGTTTTCGCTAAATTTAAAGCAGTTTAATGTTTCAATGTACTCTGAAATTAAAGCATAGAACAAATAAACAATTGCAGATAAAAAATAAATCATGGAATCGTTTTGTTGAACAAAATTTAATCTAAATTTTTGACTCATCAAAGTAGCCACCTTTTGCAGATATAAAAGCCAAACATACTCGTGGCATTCTTTCTACAATGGAAATCAAATATTGTTTGGAAAGTTCTTCCCAACACTGTTGCAGAAGTTCCCACAAATGTGTTGCACTTGTAGGTTGCTTTGCTTTCACCCTTCTGTCCAGTTCATCCCAAACCAGCTCGATGGGGTTTAAGTCTGGAGACTGTGCTGGCCATTCCATGATTTGAAGCCTTCCGTCTTGTTCTTTTCTTCTAAGGTAGTTCTGAAATAGCCTGGAGGTATGTTTTGGGTCGTTATCTTGCTGTAGGATGAACCCCTGACCAACGAGGCGTAGACCAGAGGGCATTGCATGGTGCTGCAAAATGCTATGGTAGCCATTTTGTTTCAGGGTGCCAGTCACCCTGTGCAAGTCGCCAAATCTGGATCCAGCAAAAGAGCCTCAGATCATCATGCTTCCTCCTCATGTTTGACAGTTGATGTCACACACTGAGGAACCATCCTTTTGCTTACTTGACGGCGTACAAAAACCCTGTGTGATGAACCGAAGATTTCAAATTTTGATTCATCGGTCCATAAGACCTTCTTCCAGTTTGCAGTAGTCCACTGGTGGTGCTTCATGGCCCAGGCAAACCTCTGTCTTATTTTGCCATCTTAGCAATGGCTTTCTTACTGCCACTCGACCTGTCAAACCTGCAGCAAGAAATCTTCTCTTCACAGTTGAAACTGAGACTTCCTTACTTCGACCAGTGTAAAGCTGTGCTTGAAGCTGCTGTCCTGTGAGCCACCTATCATGCAAGCTGTTGACTCTCAGAAACTTGTCTTCTGATTGCATTGTGGCTTTGGGTCTGCCAGACCTCTTCCTGTCAGAGTTTCCTCCAGTTTACAAGTGCCTTTTGATGGTGTAGGAAACTGTACTCAATGACACCTTGGCTTTTATGCAATTTCTCTGAAGGAAAGACCTACACTTTTAAGGGTTGTAATGGTCTGTCTGTCTTTCTTTGTTAATAGTCTTTTTCTCGCCATTATGACAGCATACATTTCTTCCTGCAGTGCAATATTGTCCAAATAATGCTTCAGAGGGTGTAGCAACACAGTCTGTTCCAACACTGCATTTATACAGACAGAGGGTTTGTAACTAACTAACAAAAGTTGGGACACCTACAGGAATTGTTTACATCAACTTTCAAGGCTTAATTTACTTCCATTGCTGCAGAACAGCTGCAGTTGCTAACACATTACTTGTTCCCTGAAAAGGGCCTTTTTAACAACTCTGAAATTTACATTATTTCTCAGTTTTTGGTAACCTCAACTTTTTTTGAACCTCTGGCAGTTTATCGCTTAGCTTTGTACCATTTCAGGTTATTCACTGGACTTGAACTGTTTAAATTTCAGTAAAAACTGAACAATGGGGGTGTTCTAAAACTTGAAAAATGCGGGTGTTCTAAAACTTTTGACTGGTAGTGTATGTCTGTTATTAAATTTGTAACACACGAGTACTGTACACAAACACCGCACAAAACAAGTCCTGGCGAGGGTCTGCAATCTCTGAATGTTCTATTTTTTTTTTTTGCAGTCCCGACATGTAGCCAACTTCTAACACACATTTCTCCGAACCTTTTCTGTTCATACTGTTGTGGTGCCGGGTTTGGTGGCGAGGACGACCGCTAGATGAAGCAGTCGGGCCGTCTCCCACCGAACACCGGAATTGAAATGTCGTCACCCCGGATAACTCCGGAGTCGACGGGTCGCTTAAAGGACCGTGGTCGCCAATATTTCGATGGCATGAGGTAGGGTCCACTTGTCTATTCCAATTTACCTAAGTAATCACGCCGTCTAACTACTGGGGAAGCCACACCCTCGGCCGGCTTTGTCCGAACCGAGTCGCTGTTTCCGACTCGGGTCCGGCGTAACCGAGCGGGAGTTACCAAAGCCACGCCGGTCCAAATAACAACTTACGGCACAATCGGCCTTCCTGACTCTCAAGCCCGATCCATGCGAGGCCAATGGTAGAAACGACAGGCAACGAGCTGGTACATTTAACAGGGGTTTATTTACAATAGGGAGGGAGACACAGAGTAGACTTATTCCGAATATACAGGCAGTGTACAATGAGCATTCAACACTTATACAATTCCTACTTATAGGACGGCACCACCGCAGACACACACATACCAAAAGAAAATGGACCCGGATTGTCTTTATTTCGACCCTCGCAGCCAAGGGGATAGACAGGCTGGAGGTCAGAGTTTGGTCGCTACCTGGCCGCCTTGTGCGGTTTGGCCCGCGACTACAGGTGTGAAACTCGGGGTCGTCGGCGAGCCCAGATACGGTATAGCGGAGTCCAGGCGGGGGGCCAGGGTCGCTCCTCACAGAGTGTCAGCGGAGACTCCCGGCTCGGACTCCGGGTTAATGCTCGACAAAATGAGATGGAAGTCGACGGCTGTGGAATAGTCAGAGGACCAGCTTGAGACACGGCAGCGACGACCACCAATGACGCACACCAAGAGCAATTGCGACCCCTTTCTCCTCCGACAATTCCAACCAACTCCAGCCAACACTCAGGGAAGCCCGGCGATTCTTATCCCTCCCCCGGGCGGGGTGGGGTGATCGGACCTCTGAGGTAATCTTTGCCCTGATTGGACAGGGTTTTGTGGGGTGATGTGCTGGCCATCCGTGATTGGACAGGGGGGAACCCCCTCCTTTCCTGGGTGGAGTCGGTGTTCTGAGGTGAGGAAACCTCCGCTCACGTCCGTGGTCGAACGCACGTGGGCAATGGTGTTGATGGTGCGAAGAAGTGAAGGATTGATTTGTTGGCGTTGGGTATTGCAAAAATCTAACTAGAAAGAAACTTCGCAGTGCACACATGTAATTCCCTTTCGACATAGGGAGGAATCTAATTATACACATACTTATTGAAATAACTAAGCTTAGGGACTGCTGTCTGTTTGTGTGCAAATGGCTTCCAGATTCATAACAATACTTCCAAAATCTTCACATTATGTGTTCCATGTATTTACGAAGGTGATAGCAGATTCAAAAAAATCGAATATAGATAGAATTTCCAAAGAGGGAATCGATGACGTCACAATCAGCAGCGTTCGGCGGCAAACCAACGGCCGGGTCCCATACGACGTGCTTTACTTAACCAACTCCATGAGTTCAAGACGTTTGTTCAACTCAGCATTTACGACTTTTATCCTGCCATGTTGTTAATCTGTTGATGGAGGAAATATAGAAACGATGAATATGTCAAATTGTTTGTGTTACTCATCTGGCACTGTGTGTCAAAGCCAACAATCTAAAGAGACCAGTCTCATACGCTACCATGTGCACCCAGACACGCTACCAATATGAACTGAGCTGTGAACACAGCGGCGGATGAACTAAGAGGATGAATGCGGCGCAAAACATTCAAAAGAACTACCGTAACCGAGTATTGTGATCCGTCCTGTCCCCAAATACCCGTCGTAGACAGGTATCTGCTAGTGTAGCCAATGTCGTTAGTGGATGTCCAGAATGCACCCGAGAGCATCTAAAATCACAAAGCTTCCAGGGTTTTTAAGCAGGCCCTGGACCACACACTTAGTGGCTTCATGTGCACAGTATCTGGGAGAGTATGTACCATTCCATTGATTCCTGGACCTCCCCCGCCCCACCACGACACTTTAAAAAAAAAATCCTGGATCCACCCCTAAGTATAGATACTCGTACTGTTGGACCGCACTATTCACGGGAGTTACGTTCCTGAAAAATGCCGCGAATGTCAGGATCCATGAATGTTGGGGCATGATATTTTACCCTCGCCAGAGGAGAGGGTATTGCATTTGGGTCCGTTTATTACTTACGAAATCTAAAGATTTAAAGATTTCGTAAGTATATTGATGACTTTCGTCCTCTGTTTGTGTGTTTGTGTGTTTGTTTGTAGGCACGATAACTTAAGAACGGAAGAAGCTACCAATGTCAAATTACACCACATGATTCACGAGGGTGATGGCTCGCGCTGATTAGATTTTGATCAAAATCGGTCAAAGGTCAAGGTCACAGTGAGGTCAAACATTCGATTTTTGATGGTTTGGTACAGAATCATCGAAGAAACTTCTGGTTTGCATCGCTACCTTCTCTGGAGACAGCTTTTATTAGACAAGGTCAGAGGTCAAGTTGACGATTTCGTAAGTACCAGTCTATGACTGCTTGTTTGTTACTTGGCGAAATCTTCGATTTTGTCAAGTATGTTGGTCTGTTCTGTTTGTTGGTTTGTTTGTTTGTTTGTCCGGTCGCTAAAGCCCAAACGGCTGGACCAGTCATTCTTAAATTTTTACACTTGATAGGCAATCCACCTGAGACGGTCCGCGTCCAAACCCCGTATTAATCGGACTAAAGGTCACGACGTGACGTCACACAACGTGAAAACACATTTTTGGACATAACTCAGTGACCGGAATAACTCAGTCGCTATGACTTCCGGTTGACGCCAAATTAAACTTCATTCAAATATCTAAATGATTACTCAATCCATCTTATTACAAATTACGCATAGTTTTCGCAAGCGTATGACGTCAAAGTTTTGCCTATTGACGTCATTTAAAAATATATTTACGCTCGTGTGCAGCCGAAACTACTGAAGCAATCGTTCTCAAATTTTAACATGTGATAGCCAATCTTGCTGAAATAGTCTGGGATCAAATCATGTCATAATCGCACTTAACGTCACGATGTTACGTCAAAAAAAGGTGAAAACAAGCTTTTGAACATAACTCAGTAACCGGAAGTCATAGCGACTTCCTGTTGACGCCAAAACAAACTTCAATGGAATATCTAAATGTTATAAAATGCATGTTGGTACTAATTATGCACAGTTTTCGCAAGCGTATGACGTCAAAATTTTCAGCTATTGACGTGATTAAAAAAAAATTCTATTCGTTCTACAGGTCACAATTCTTAACCGATTTGGATGAAATTTTAACAGCTGATAGAAATCCACAGTGCAAAAAGATATCTGACTTTTGGTGATGTTCAAGATCAGGATCTGGATTCTGCATCACTTTATATTATCGCCCATTAAAAACCAATGGGGAATTTTGTGAATTACACATGGCTATTTCTCAAACAGTTTTGCACTTATTATATTGAAACTTATAATGTCTATTTATGCATGTAATATTAACATGTGTACAAAGTTTGATCGAAATTGACCCAAGGTCAAGGTCAGGGTCACCCAAAACATGAAAAACACATATAAAATACATATTTTTGTTTTACAACATATTTCAAACCTGATAACGGGATCGTAAAGCTGGTAGAAAAGCAATGTTCCGAGGTATTTTCAAATATTTTCTACGATCAGAATAAAGGCAACAAGCACCGATGATAAGTTGTTGAATGTCACATGGTGGCTTTAAATGAGTTGTGAAAATTTTCAATCTGCTGCCGTTACCATGACAACATGTGCCTGATAATTGTTATTTGTGACTTCGCATCATTTTATTAATATACGAACAAATAAACACCACACATTCCATGACATTACAGCTTGGACCACCACACGAAAAGGTCAACTAATTCGCCAAGTGTCGTGCTAAGCACGATTTTTCATTTGTCTGTTTCTTTGTCCACACAGAACTTGAGTGTTTTTTCTCTGCAACCGCTTGTCAGATTGAGACTAAATTCTCACCCTTATTGTGACGACTCATGTGGAATGTTTCAATGATAATGATGACGTCATCGGTCACGTGGTGTGGCAGCCATATTAGAAAAAAGGAAAAACTTTGGACCTCTGTATCTCCAAAACTGCTCCATGGAAAAAATTGAAACTTGGTACATTTCAAGTACTCCTCAAGGGGAATAAGTATGATTTTTTCAATGATGTCATAGGTGCCTTTGTTATGACATTATAATTGCAAACATAAAATGCTACATCCGATCAGTATGAAAATTTTTGAGGGTCATCTCGGGATAAATTGGTTCACAGAAAAAAAAAATTGATGACATTACCGATGACATGGTTTGACAGCCATATTGGTTTTTTTGTTTGTTTTTTTTTACTTCAAAATCTTCTCTGAAACGGCTGAACAGATCAAGGCAAAACTTTACACCTTGAACCGCCTATCCATGAGGAACAAAACGTTCGCATATATAATGTCATAGGTCACATGGTTTGGCAGCTACATTGGATTTACCCTAAAATCTATTAAAAAATCTTTTCCAGAACGGCGAGACAGATCGAGAGGAAACTTCACACAAATGTTCCTCAAGCCTTGGGGATACCAGGGTGTTCACAACTAATTAATAGGTCACATGGTCTGGCAGCCATATTGGTTTGAACGAAAATCTTTCAATAAATAAATAAAAATCAAGAATAATAATAATAATAAAAACTTTCTCTTGACCCGCTTCATCAATCGATGTGAAACGTCACAGTTATGATCTAGTTGTCACGTGGAATATATGTTTTACATTTCAACATGATCGGAGGCATAGTCTGGCAGCCAGAATTATTTAATATTATAAAATCTGGGTTCAGGGATTTAAATCAAACTTGTAGAAGTTTGTATGATGATGTAATAATGTGGGCGGACGCATATCTGGTGACGTCACAACGTCAAAGAGTGCCCTTCTAGATTAGATATGTCTTTGGAAAACCGATTGAGTATATGTTTTCAGAATTGTGGAAACATGCATTTTTAATTTCAATAATGAGGAAAAAGTACACCTTGCTCGATGAGATTCCATTGTCGGCATGAAATAGTACGATGATAATTATTTTCAAATTACAGGTATACCTCGATTTACGTTGCCCAATTTACGTTGATTTGAAGTTGCGTCATCCATCAATATTTTCCCAGGCTTTGAATTATGGCTCTTTACATAGAAGTTACGTCGTTCAAGCCACGTGCTTTGGTTTTTTCCGTCGCCAATTTTGCTGAACCGCCCGGTCTTACACCGAGCCGTTGAGATCTTTAATGTTATCAAGCTCGCAGGCATGCACACAGCCACACATGGTTTGCCATTTCAAGACGTGTCGGCATTGAAGTGCAATGGAGGTTTTGTACAGTGCTACATCACACTTCAATGACAACACGGCAAACCGTGCTGCTCTGTGCAGGCCGATAGCCTTCGTACAGTGTTTCCCGATCGGAAAAGTGGAAATATCGTGTTGGAAGCTCAAAATTATCGTACATTGTCAAATCTTTGCATTATGATAACAATTTACTCACCAATTTTATTTAACCTCTGTCACACTTAAATGACGATGTATCAACGACAACCCGTGTGGGCTGTGCCATGCCTGTGTGCGTGCCGGCAAAGGCAAGAGCTTCATGGATGGAAGAACATTTCTGCATTCTGTACCCCGTGCTCTTGTCAGGTTGTACCTGTACCTGTCATCCTGCAAGTAATATTCCAGTGTGGAATGTAAACTTAGACCAATTGGATGGCACCGCAGTCGAACACTACGCGGCCCTGGCCATTGTTCATACTGTATTAACATTCTTTGTTATTGTCCATGTAAAACATGGAAATTTTTCTTCCACTGGCAATTCAAATTCAATTGACTGGGCGGCTCAGCAAAATTGGTGACGGAAAAAGCCAAAGCACATGACTTGAATGATGTAACTTTGGTGTAAAGTGTACTGTATTTTATTCTGCATTTGCGCTGTTCAGATGTAGTGTCCTTCCAAAATCTTCATCATGAGTTCTAATCGTGATTGTGGTGATAGGAGTGAGCGAGCCTGTTGCTAAGGAAGTGCGTAAAACTGTAAATCTGGAGGTGAAATTGGATGTTATATGCAGAATGGCGAGTGGTGATTATGTTGTCGATGTTGTTCGGCACTTTGGTTTGCCTCCACCAACCGTACATACAATTTATAAAAATGCAGAACAAATTCCTGAACATGCTAAATGCACTACACCATTAACATGCAAGTTAATTATGAAGTAAAGGAGCTCCTGCATGGAAAAGATGGAACGTATGCTGGCCATGTGGATTTAGGACCTCACTAGAACAAGGAAACCTGTGAGTCAAGCCATCATACAGCAGAAAGCTAAAAGTCTGTATGATGGCTTAGAAAAGGAGAGCGGGAGTTCAGTTTCCATTGCAATGGCTAAAGAGACCTTTATTGCAAGCCGTAGCTGGTTTGATAAGTTTAAGTGTGTGTAAGGCAAGATGGCCTTGAGGCACGCACCGTTAAGCCGGGTGCCCCGTCTGCTAGCATTAGTTGATGGATGTTAAAGATCCTCATGGTGTCTTACACAAAGATTAGGAGAGTCATCCCAAACACCCTAAACAGATTACAAATCCCTGCCTGGACTATGAGAAGTAAGCCGTCCATCCTTCTTCATCTGATCATAACTCACTCTCACTCTCTCCCCCTTTTCTCTCCCACCACCACAGCATATTTTACTGCATTGTACTTTCATAAAATTATTTCATTTCAATTTTTTACTGTCAAAATATGTGTTAGATTGAGTGTCTAAATTATCTGTTTAAACCCAAAAGGTAATGTCATAGGTGAAAATTACAATGTCTTCCTCCTCACCTCCCACACAGCCTTATTTCAGAACTATTTGTTATGGAAAAAAATGATTTGATTAAAGTCATTTTGATTCAAGTCGCAGTTTTCAAGAGCACATCCTGGATGTAAATCGAGGTAAATGTGTACATACATTAGCTTACCTTATCAATTGGAGTTCCCTGTGCAATGATGGGGGTCATCCTACAGCTGTTGTCCTCAATTGTGTATGTTCCACTGTCGCTCCCTGCACCCCTCAAACTTTGTCCAACGTCCCCATCAGGTGGCGTACGATGATCGGCACACACAGAGTCAATTTTGGTCACCGAGCCAGTGCCAATGGGATCACAACCAGCCGTGGAATAGGCAGTGACATGTGTGGTCAATACGGAAGCAGCAACAGGGTTCATTGCAGGTCTCATCTGCAAAATTGCAGAGTCAGCTTTATCGTGCTGTCCGAGCTTGGCCCATAATGACTGCAGAGATTCACCAGGAGAGGCATCAGGGTCGGTGCCTGGAGAAAACGAGTTTGAGCGCCGTTTACGAGGAGTCTCATTGTCAACAAAGAATTCTATGGTGAAGGCCTCTGCACAGGCATCAGGTTCTGCATCACGTGGCCTTTGGCGGGCCTGCTGCTCGAGCCGGTACTTGGCAAGTGTATTGCGGAGTGAACCACCCTTCCCAGTGTTTGTCCTTCCACCAACTTCATCTTCACGATCACTCTGCGTTCCATCATCATGTTTGCTGCCTTTGTGAACAAGCACCCAAATAAACAATGGTTATCAGGGAGATAATGAAATCTCAACAAATTTATTATTTGTAAAATGTAACCCTTAATATATGAAATGCAACATTGGAGAAGAAAATCTGGATTAAACTGCAGGCCAAGGCATATTTCATGTTTTTACATTAAAAAAAAGCCAATTATACTGTGATATACATTAAGTGGTCAGGTTTATAAACATCAACTAATGCATTTCAGAGTTAGTGATAAGCTTGGCAAGGATTTTGTCATTTTATCAATTTATGCTTGCATAAAATGTCATAACGACTGGAAAACAAAGTATGAGGTATACACATCAATATGACCCTGTGGGGGAAAAATTTATATTAATGTATTTTAAATTGTAACAAATGGAGTTTCAGAAATGTAACTTTTATGCTGCAAATTGAATTGGCTGTCATTTCTGGCCAAAAGACTTTTGCCCTAAATGATAAGAAATGTGTTGTTCTGGAGCAGAGTGACCGAGCTGATAAAGGAACCTTTGCTTAGAAAATGTACGAAGTGGCTTTTTGTCTAAAAGACACGTCTACAGTCTGGGTGAATATCCCCCAACCTCTCTCTCATAGAAGTATAAAATGTTTTGAAAGGCACATTGTTCTCAGTGCGAGCATGTGAGGAAGTATAGTTTCTCAGTGGCTTGTACTCCTTGGAACTGACCAAGTACCAAGTTAGAATAAAACTCTCTGATGTAATGTAGAAGTGAATTGAATCGGGTTGGTCTAACTGTGAACTAAAGTAAGAATAAATGAAATAGAACCAAATAATATTGCAATCAAATGGGGATTCTTAAGTTCATTGTACAAGGGTGAGAAGTGTATGGTGTATAATTAGGAAATAAATTGTTTCACAAGGAAGGACTTGTGTGGACATCAGTTTTATTAGTGTCGATAGGGTTTTTTGTAGGATTTTATAATCAAATCGGACAAACGTTAAACTCTGTCTGAAGTAAAATAGGATTCCACAATCGGCCAGTTAGAATCCTTCAGGAGGAAAACAATCACAACAAGGTGGGTTTTAAAAAATCCACGTCACCCCCCCCCGCCCCACAAAAAAAAACACCAACCAAACTTTTGACTATTGCATCCTCCATAAATGAAGTAGAGCAAGTCAACATGGTTAAAGGTAGATAACTTATGAGGCTAAAGTGGCTGAATCACCAAGGCAAGCGAGTGGTTAATATAGTAAACACCAAGCAAAATAGATAAAACTGCGATTTAAAAATAGAAACACTTACTCTTTGCTGCCTGACAGTGCTGTGAAGTCTCCCCGTGACAACTGCTCACTTCCCCCGGCCTTCTGCTCATCTTCCGTGTGTACGTGGATGCAGATTTACTTTGGGACAACCACTCGGCAACCCTGCTCTGAGCTGACTGCGAACCAGCCACAGTATGCTCTTTGCGAAGGAGACGACCTGTGCCACTACTAGCAGGTACGTGATCTCTCATGGTCACTTTTCCTGGGATACGCTCATCAAACTCAATGGTGAAGGCCTGCCCTGGAATGCTTGTGGCATGAGCCAAGGATTCTTTATTGTTCTGTCCACAAGGGAATTAACTTGTCAAAAACATGTTTCAATACCACATAGAATAAGGCATGAAATAGTACATTTTGCCTTGAAGAAATTCACAAAATAAGACAGTCATCTAACGTGGTTCGGTGAAGTCTTATCGCGATTTATGGCCACGAAGCATGAGAACTCATGAAGAAGAAAGGGACAAAGACACAACAAACAAACAAATTTGGACAAGACGTGTCAATTGAACACTTTGTTGTCTGGTTCTAGGAACAGCACCGATATCAACAAAAAGGTTAGGCTGGTAAAATGTTTGAAAAACTTAATCTTGCATCTAAAGACCCCAAAAGATCATATTTGCAAATGGGATCCAAATCAGGTAGCTCGATTCAACATGGTGGCCGCTTTTTCAAGGTTGCATTTTGTTCTGAAAGGTTAATTCTGAAAGGTTTAAATGTATTACTAACTAAAAGGCCTTGGTAGATTGAGATTTGATCCACAATCCTTACGATAACTCACGAACCGGTGTGTGTGTGTGTGTGTGTGTGTGTGTGTGTGTGTGTGTGTGTGTGTGTGTGTGTGTGTGTGTGTGTGTGTGTGTGTGTGTGTGTGTGTGTGTGTGTGTGTGTGTGTGTGTGTGTGTGTGTGTGTGTGTGTCACGTTACTCCTCCAACAATTCTGGGCTGATTACATCCAGACTTGCTACATAGGATCAGCATGACCCAAATTAATGTATGGGAGTGTTTTTATCTTTGCTGGTGGTTTTGGAGGGGAGGAGGGAGGGACGCAAATTCTCGATGTAAATGTGTATCATGAAGCGCCGCCTCCAGGTGGGGGAGAGGGAGTGGGTATTACAAGTCTCCACCATTTACAATACAGTATTCCTGTCCCCACGTTTTCCAGTGTAGTGAGGTGTTTTGAATTATAAGCCGTAGGTATGTTTTTTCTTCATGTACGTAACCCGGGTTTTAATTTTTTTTTGCCTATACAGAGTTGCCGATACACTGCCCAAATAAAGGTATGCGTCAGAAGAACGTGTCGCATACTTGGAACAAGATCGCCCGTCGGGCGGCTACTCTACGAGATATTATAAACTGTAACTTTTATTCCACACCATTGCCAAAGCAGCATGGGATAAAGGAAAACACCTTGCTGTTGGGGTGTGATTTCAGGGGGTATTTCTAAAATAAATTTAAATAAGTTATGAGATTTTATTTGTATGACATGGGTGTACATGATACAAAGAGAAATATAGGAGTGTGTTAATGTATTTGAAATACCATTAAAGTTACACATAGACAATGGGCAAGGCAACGACAATTTATTGCTTCAGCACTCAAAGCTAAATAATAACTCGAGAGTTCAGAGAACACCTCACCCGACGCAGTATTCAAGTATATAATTCAACTTAAATAAAATAATGATTTTAAAGGTCGTATAAATTTTTTTTTTTTGAAGTTCAGCACCGCTGATGGAGTCTTGTATAACACATGTCCGCGTACTGCAAAACTGAAGGTTTATGGAAGCGTTAAGGTGATTTGTGTTCTAAAGTGTTCAAGTGTACACTACCAGTCAAAGGTTTTGGAACACCCCCATTTTTCCAGTTTTTACTGAAATTAAAGCAGTTTAATGTTTCAATGTACTCTGAAATTAAAGCATAGAACAAATAAACAATTGCTGATAAAAATAAATCATGGAATCGTTTTGTTGAACAAAATTTAATCTAAATTTTTGACTCATCTAAGTAGCCACCTTTTGCAGATATCACAGCTGAACATACTCGTGGCATTCTTTCTACAATGGAAATCAAATATTGTTTGGAAAGTTCTTCCCAACACTGTTGCAGAAGTTCCCACAAATGTGTTGCATTTGAAGGTTGCTTTGCTTTCACCCTTCTGTCCAGTTCATCCCAAAACCAGCTCGATGGGGTTTAAGTCTGGAGACTGTGTTGGCCATTCCATGATTTGAAGCCCAACGTCTTGTTCTTTTCTTCGAAGGTAATTCTGACATAGCCTGGAGGTGGTATGTTTTGGGTTGATAGCTTGCTGTAGGATGAACCCCTGACCAACGAGGCGTAGACCAGAGGGTATTGCATGGCACTGCAAAATGCTGCGGTAGCCCTTTTGGTTCAGGGTGTCAGTCACTCTGTACAAGTCGCCGAATCTGGATCCAGCAAAAGAGCCCCAGATAATCACACTTCCTCCTCCATGTTTGACAGTTGGTGCCACACACTGAGGAACCATCCTTTTGCCTACTAGACGGCGTACAAAAACCCTGCGTGATGAACCGAAGATTTCAAATTTTGATTCATCGGTCCATAAGGCCTTCTTCCAGTTTGCAGTGTCCACTGGCGGTGCTTCATGGCCCAGACAAGCCTCTTTTTCTTATTTTGCCACTTAGCAATGGCTTTCTTACTGCCACTCGACCTATCAAAACTGTAGCTCAAAGTCTTCTCTTCACAGTTGAAACTGAGCTTCCTTACTTCAACCAGTGTTAAGCTGTGCTTGAAGCTGCTATCCTGTGAGCCGCCTATCAGGCAAGCTGTTGAGTCTCAAAAACTTGTCTTCTGATTGTGTTGTGGCTTTGGGTCTGCCAGACCTCTTCCTGTCAGAGTTTCCTCCAGTTTCCAAGTGCCTTTTGATGGTGTAGGAAACTATACTCAATGACACCTTGGCTTCCTTTGCAATTTCTCTGAAGGAAAGACCTACACTTTTAAGGGTTATAATGGTCTGTCTGTCTTCCTTTGTCAATTGTCTTTTTCTCGCCATTATGACAGCATATATGTCTTCCTGCAGTGCAATATTGTCCAAATAATGTTTCAGAGGGTGTAGCAACACAGTCTGTTCCAACACTGCATTTATACAGACAGAGAGTTTGTAACTAATCAACAAAAGTTGGGACACCTGTAGGATTTGTTTGCATCAACTTTCAAGGCTTAATTTACTTCCATTGCTGCAGAACAGCTGCAGTTGCTAACACATTACTTGTTCCCTGAAAAGGGCCTTTTTTAACGACTCTGAAATTGACATTATTTCTCAGTTTTTGGTAACCTAAACTTTTTTTTAACCTCTGGAAGTTTACCGCTGAGCTTTGTACCATTTCAGGTTATTCACTGGACTTTAACTGTTTAAATTTCAGTAAAAACTGAAAAATGTGGGTGTTCTAAAACTTTTGACCGGTAGTGTATAATTAAATTTAAATGAATTAAAGATTGTAAAGGTCATATAAAACAATTAATTAAGGAATTTTACCTCCATTGACGCAGTGCCTATTGCACCACCTTATTTAACACATAACATTCGCTCTCCGTGTCTGTTTGTGTTCTTTATGATGTCCTTAAAAAAAAAAGTCAATTTCCTGTTCGCAATGGTTTTTATTTTTGTTTGACTGCTAGGCAGACAGACGAGGAAAAAAATGATCTCACTGCTCTCTGCACACATGCTATCGGGTCAAATTGTCAAATTCAGAGCCAAAGTACTACTAAACTACTTATTTGGATTCTGATTCATGTTCTCATTTGTGTTCAAAATGTAACATTCAATTGGAATCAAGTTGTTCCTCGATCATAAACTGACGTTTGTGTATAGAAAGAAGTGAACCAATTGCCTCACCCTGCTTTTCACTTTACATACATGTGGTAATAACAGTCAGTGGTACAGATGCATGTCATTGTACAAAACAATTATTATTATAAATAAAAAAGTCAGACATAAAAGGAAATGAGCCACAAAGCTGAAAATGTATAAAAACGTGGATCAGATGTATACATTCTACTCTATAAAATAAGGCATGCGTGTGCGTGTTCGTGTGTGTATGTGAAAAATCACAGAAAGAAAAAAAAACAAAAAACAACATGGCTGGGCCAATCTCCATCAAATTTTGCGGTCAGGCCATAGGCACAAAAAACACCCTCCCCCACCCATCCCCACAAGAGTGGGGAGTGTACTTGTGATTTTCACTTGTATGGCTGAGCCAATATCCACTAAATTTTGCATATGTGTTGGGTTCCCAGAGGGCATGGTCATTTACTATGATTCTTCAGTGAGAGTTTAAACACACTGGGTGGTTGCCCACATGTTCCACTGTCTACTACAATGAGAGATATTCTTAGCATTATATTTTTGTGGATATTTTTTGTTGTTGATTTTTAGCAGAATATTTCATCTGTTGTGCATTTTATAGAACTGATTTCGAACCATTTTTTGTACCTTTTGTAGTACTAGGACCAATTTGTACAGCAGTACATTTTCTGTAACCAGGGACCTGTTTGAGGGAGGTTGTCCTGCTTTTATGTATGCTGTGAGAGGCGGTATAATTGACATATAGACAATAGACAGGAAAATGTAATTCATACGTGTTCTCTATGCGAATCAGGCAAGGCACCATGCAAGGTGAGGATGGGGTGGGACCAGATTGGTTTTAGCTGTGTCTATGTCCTGTATATGGCTTTTTTAAAAACCTCCCCACTGCCCACGATTGTACGAGAGAGGGGTGCCATGACGACAGACGGTCCGTTTCATATCACCATGGCGGCAACTGCGTGCTGCAAGATTGGCGGAGCCGTGCTGAGAGCAAGATAAGCTGAGGTGCTGTGGGCATGGCCACGGGGTTGGTGATAAAAGGGGCTGCGCCCAGGGCAGTAGTCAGTTTAGTTATAACAAGTAAGAGTTAGAGAAGAAGGCCAGTGAGCAAGCTGAAGACAGAGACAGTAAAAGGGTGGTCCTCTCTGTCTCTCCCTCGTCTCTGTCTCTATCTTCCCCCCCCCTTTTCCTCTCTCTCTCCCTCTCCCCCCTCCCTCTCTCTCTCCTCCCTCTCTCCCCCATCCTCCCTCTCTCCCCCTCCTCCTCTCTCCCCCTCCTCCTCTCTCCCCTCCTCCTCTCTCTCCCCCTTCTCTCTCTCTCCCCTACCCCCTCCTCCCCCTTCTCCTCTCCCTCTCCCCCACTCCTCCCTCTCTTCCCCCTCCTCTCTCTCTCCCCCACTCCTCCCTCTCCCCCTACTCCTCTCTCTCTCCCTCCTCTCCCTCTCCCTCCTCTCCCTCTCCCTCCTCTCCCTCTACTCCTCTCTCTCTCCCTCCTCTCCCTCTACCTCTTCCCCCTCCCTCTCTCTCCCCTCCCTCTTTCTCTGCCCCTCCTCTCCCTCTACCCCCTCCTCTCCCTCTTTCCCCCCTCCTCCCTCTCTCCCCCTCCTCCCTCTCTCCCCCTCCTCTTCTCCTCCCCCTCCCTCCCCCTCCTCTCTCCCTCCCCCTCCTCTCCCTCCCTCCTCCCTCTCCCCTTCTCCCTCACCCTCTCTCACTCTGGGACTGTGGGGACTGTGGGGACCTATGCTGGCCATGCAGCTCGCTCTGGACACCTATCCAGCAAAACCTGCTTCCATCCCCATATCATTAAAGACCATGCCTGCTCCCTGCTCCCCCCCCCCACCATATGAGTGAACGAGGCTGTATGCTTGTGGTACCTTTAGACCTATGCTTCTGAAAGTGTATCTTTCCATGTATTCATACGATGCAGTCTGTCTTTTATCTCAGGATTCTTCGTTCATGTTGTCTTGTGGTTGCTTTCAATAAATCTGTTGCTTTCTTAAAAATACGCGTCACATGATTACAGTCTTATCACATGTGCGCAAACCCTTTGGGCCTTGTTTTTGATAAATCCGTGGGGTAGATAAACATTTATGAAGCAAATTTGTTTTAAGAGACTGGTGAGATTGAGATCTCAACCAGATGGGGGTGGGGGGAAGCGACGTTGTCTGCTCGAATGCGATTTCCTTTGATTCAGCCATTCGTGAAGTACATTGCTGAGACGTGGAGGGTTCGCATTAGCAGAACCCATCAACGTAACAGTAGATAAGCCTGGGTGAAGGTGAGTGGTGAGTATGTTCACATAAAAATCGTGGAAGAAATCTATAAAGACAAAAGAGAAAGTAAAAAGTTGATATCTGCATGCAATTTGTGAAGCAAATTGAACATCAGTGTCAAAAATATCAGATTACTTTACAACATGAAGCTCCACTGCAACACTAACCAGCTCTTTCTGATTTGTTCCTGGGTCTTTGGTAGGCAGTTCGTTTCTATCTGTTGTTTCACCAGCAGACACCTCTTCAGCCACTGGCACCTGCAGGTCTTTGGTCGGGATTTCAAAATAACTTGGCTCTCGACGGAGGATGCAGGGGCCAATAACTTCCTTCGGTTGCACATAAGCAGCCTCAGAGTCCTTAGATAAGTCATCTTTTGTAGGACATGGAATAACACACATGCAGCAGACACTTTAATTGGATCAACATAAATACTCCATTTCCAATTATTATTAGCACAAATTAATTTATGTTTTTGTTTTCACCCGTTTGTCATTTGTCTGTGGGCAGGATATCTCAAAAGGTTGTGGACGGATTTGGACGAAAATTGGTGGACAGGTTGGGTGTGTGACAAGGACGAAGTGATTAGATTTCGGTGAAGATCCGAATCTGATAACTCTTTTCATTACCTCCACCATCAAAGGTAGACGGAGGTTATGTTTTCACCCATGTCTGTAAGTCTGTCTGTTTGTTTGTATGTCAATCATCTAAAAGGTCACAATTTTAAAGTGATCTTCACAAAACTTGACCAAATGTTAGACTTTGCCAGAAGCAAGAAGCCTATTGATTGAGGTTGAAAGGTCAAAAGGTCAACATGGGCAAAAAGGTCAATAAAAGCCAAATTTCTAAAATCCTCAGTTTTCATCTGATTGACTTGAAGTATGAAGTGGATTTGCATATCAGGTCAATGAATTCAACCACCAATTATTTTTGAGGTCAAATTTGTTTTCGGGATTTCACAAGTATCGTGCTCTGCATGACGGCTTCTTGTTTTTTTGTTTGTCTGTGAACAGGATATTTCAAAAGGTTGTTGACGGACTTGAGACGGAATTTGGTGGAGAACTTGGGTGTGTGACAAGGAGGAAATGATTAGATTTTGGTTAAGATCCCAATCCAGATGAAATAATGTTTTAAAGGGGAACCCAAACGCTCAGACCACCTTGACGATAATCTATCTCTTGATACCCTACAAAGTAGATGTGATGTGACTTTTTCTTATTTCCGACTTATAAAGTTGGTAAATTTGCAATTAAATGTCAAAAGCAGTGATGTCACAACAGGAAGTTGACCGTCATATCCGTACTGTCTCCGGGTTGCATCACAATACTGCTATGGCTGTGGAAATTCGCAAACCACCATTCAGGTCCCGTAGGTGAGATAACTCTAAGTACATGTGTAGTTAGCCCCAAACCCGTTGTTTAGAGGGAATTTATGTGATTCATTCGGGCTGCGACGCTTTGAGATAGCCGTTTTTCTGTTCTATCTTTATTTTGAACCAACCACGTCTCAACCGCCATAACCATCAAACCACCACCAAAAACCCTCCACCACCCTCTCCTCTCTCCTTCTACGACCATTCCCGCACCACCTGTGAACACTGAGCGTCGGGCTGTCTTGGGCTCGTTCAAGATACGCACCGAGCCGCGAGTGCAAATAGCGGCCTTTCCGAGGGAGAATTCAGATCAAGAATGCTACACGCCCAATCAGCAAGCGCGGAGCGGCTTGGCCCTGCCTCCAGGCGCGTCCGTGTGAAATCGAAATATGCAAATTCTAGGATCAGGGGAAGTTCACGCCCACTTTTCCTCCATCCAATGGGCAAGTGTGGCTCCGCCCCCGAGCTCATCCTGATCCGGAAATTTGCATATTGTTTCTCCTGCCGGCCTATAAAATGCCGAGCGCAAGGCGAATCGTGGCAGAGAGTTGTGAGAGAGAGAGTTGTGAGAGAGAGAGTTGTGAGAGAGAGAGTTGTGAGAGAGAGAGAGAGAGAGAGAGTTGTGAGAGAGAGAGAGAGAGAGAGTTGTGAGAGAGAGTTGTGAGAGAGAGAGAGAGAGAGAGTTGTGAGAGAGAGTTGTGAGAGAGAGAGAGAGTTGTGAGAGAGAGTTGTGAGAGAGAGTTGTGAGAGAGAGAGAGAGTTGTGAGAGAGAGAGAGAGTTGTGAGAGAGAGAGAGAGTTGTGAGAGAGAGAGAGAGTTGTGAGAGAGAGAGAGAGTTGTGAGAGAGAGAGAGAGTTGTGAGAGAGAGAGAGAGTTGTGAGAGAGAGAGAGAGTTGTGAGAGAGAGAGAGAGTTGTGAGAGAGAGAGAGAGAGAGAGAGTTGTGAGAGAGAGTTGTGAGAGAGAGTTGTGAGAGAGAGTTGTGAGAGAGAGTTGTGAGGGAGAGGTGTGAGAGAGAGTTGTGAGAGAGAGTTGTGAGAGAGAGTTGTGAGAGAGAGTTGTGGGAGAGAGTGGTGAGAGAGAGTTGTGAGAGAGAGTTGTGAGAGAGAGTTGTGAGAGAGAGTTGTGAGAGAGACTTGTGAGAGAGAGTCGTGAGAGAGAGTTGTGAGAGAGAGAGAGAGAGTTGTGAGAGAGAGTTGTGAGAGAGAGTTGTGAGAGAGAGTTGTGAGAGAGAGTTGTGAGAGAGTTGTGAGAGAGAGTTGTGAGAGAGAGTTGTGAGAGAGAGTTGTGAGAGAGAGTTGTGAGAGAGAGTTGTGAGAGAGAGATGTGAGAGAGAGTTGTGAGAGAGAGTTGTGAGAGAGAGTTGTGAGAGAGAGTTGTGAGAGAGAGTTGTGAGAGAGAGTTGTGAGAGAGAGTTGTGAGAGAGAGTTGTGAGAGAGAGTTGTGAGAGAGAGTTGTGAGAGAGAGTTGTGAGAGAGAGTTGTGAGAGAGAGTTGTGAGAGAGAGTTGTGAGAGAGAGTTGTGAGAGAGAGTTGTGAGAGAGAGTTGTGAGAGAGAGTTGTGAGAGAGAGTTGTGAGAGAGAGTTGTGAGAGAGAGTTGTGAGAGAGAGTTGTGAGAGAGAGTTGTGAGAGAGAGTTGTGAGAGAGAGTTGTGAGAGAGAGTTGTGAGAGAGAGTTGTGAGAGAGAGTTGTGAGAGAGAGTTGTGAGAGAGAGTTGTGAGAGAGAGTTGTGAGAGAGAGATGTGAGAGAGAGATGTGAGAGAGAGATGTGAGAGAGAGAGAGAGAGAGAGATGTGAGAGAGAGTTGTGAGAGAGAGTTGTGAGAGAGAGTTGTGAGAGAGAGAGAGATGTGAGAGAGAGATGTGAGAGAGAGTTGTGAGAGAGAGAGAGAGAGAGAGAGAGAGAGAGAGAGAGAGAGAGAGAGAGAGAGAGAGAGAGAGAGAGAGAGAGAGAGAGAGAGAGAGAGAGAGAGAGAGAGAGAGAGAGAGAGAGAGAGAGAGAGAGAGAGAGAGAGAGAGAGAGAGAGAGAGAGAGAGAGAGAGAGAGAGAGAGAGAGAGAGAGAGAGAGAGAGAGAGAGAGAGAGAGAGAGAGAGAGAGAGAGAGAGAGAGAGAAAGAGAGAGAGAGAGAGAGAGTTTTGGTGAGAGAGAGAGAGTTTTGGTAAGAGAGTCATTGGGCAGAGTGTGGCAGCGGCAGAGTGTGGCAGAGAGTGGAGTCGGGTGGCGAAGGCGTCGAGTTGGGTTCTGCAGTCGGCTGAGGAGAGTTGGGGGAAGAGGCCAAGGAGCTCGGGTCCGAGGCGAGAAGGACGGTGGTCGGCGACGAGGTCACGGTGTGAGATCGCTCGTCGCGGGACCCAAGCCAGCCAGCCAGCCAGCCAGCCATTCTCCCTCCCCCAGGGCATCAACAATTCCCCCTTTTCCCCCGCGCTGAGATAGTGCAACAAAAGGGGGCCCCATTCCCACCCCACTCCAAATGTCGTGCCAACGAAACCCGCGAAGGAGCACGGAGTCAGGGCACAGCCACGCGGCCACGTCTGCGGCTCGTCCGCCAACGCGTCACGAGGACGCGGGTAGGACCCACCCCGTCTCGCGGACCTGGCCGCTCCTTCAGGTCCCGCGCACATATTGGCCTACAGGCCGTCTGCCCCCATGTCTATGAGGGTGGCTTCTTTCTGTGCTGTGTCACGTGATTGGGTTTTCGTATATCATGCCTCGCCCGCTAGGGGTAGCAGGAGTGTATTTCTGGTCGCGCAATAAAGCGGAGTTGATGCCAGCAAGCTTGCTTCTCGTGTCCCACTGCACCTCGTACACACTAGTTGGCGACGAGGATGGTTGAATACGGACTTGTGCCCATTTTCGTCGGAGACGACTTCGAATTGTTTTCAGAACAATTGGAATGCTATTTCCACGCGAATGATATGGTTGACGAGAGCAAACAGAAGTCGATCTTGCTCGCTTCGCTTTCGGCAGAGCATTATCGACTACTGAGTGATTTGGTGGCACCGAACAGGTCCCAGGATGACGGGCTGTCGTTTCGGGACATTGTGGAGAAAATGAAAGCACACATGGTGCCGGAGAAGTCATTACAGCTCGCTCGATATCAGTTCGATCGCCTCTCGAAAGGGGCAGAGGAACGCGTCGCTGATTTTGTGGCGCGGATTAAGTATTCTTCCGTGGCCTGCAAGTTCACGGCGGAGGAGCGTCCAGCTCGCCTCAGAGATCGTTTTACTGCTGGTTTACAAGATGCGAAGATGGTTTCAGCGGTTTTACGGCTGAAGGGTGAAGCCATTACATTCGACTCGGCAGTCAGCACGGCTGCAGCGGTCGAGCAGACTCGCGGGGATGTTCGAGCCATCACCGGCCACGCGGGGTCGCGAGCACCCTGGGACGCGTGCACGACCTTCGATGCGGGTCGGACGTCGCCGCGCAACCGCGCGTGCGGCGAGGTGACCCCGCGGACGTGTTTGGGATGTGGAGGTCGACACCTGCGCCGTGCGTGCCCGTGTAAAGGCAACGTGTGGTTGAATTGTCACAAGGTGGGTCATTGGCGCGTGTGTGCCGTGAGGCGCCGGCCACTGTTAAGGTCGTGGGCGGCGATGTGCGAGGCGACTCAGGGCGGAACCAGCGGCCGTTGATGGGCCTGTTTTCAATTGGCCCGGCGGCGGCGCGCCCGATAACGGTGGAGGTCGAAGTGAACAAAACGCCGATCACGTTCCAGGTCGATACGGGAGCAGCTGTGTCGCTCATCGGCAAACAGACCGCGCGTAGACTCAACGGCTTGAAGCTTATCAGGTCAAACCTCACGCTGTTCACGTACACCCGCGAGAAGATAACGCCAGTCGGGATGGCAGACGTGTCTGTGCGGTACCAAGGCCAGTTCGCTACGCTTCGGGTGTACGTCGTGCGGGGGAGGGGACCGTCTCTCCTCGGCCGAGATTGGCTGGCCCGCATCAGGCTAGACTGGGCCGCAGTTCACCTTGTGCAACCCGTGCCGAGCCGGTGGGAGGATCAGTTGGAGGAGATTCTTCAAAGACATCAAGGGTTGTTTAGCGACGACCTTGGGAAACTCAAGGGCATGGAGGCAAAACTCTTCTTGAAGGAGGGGGTGGTTCCTCGATTGTGTAAACCGCGTCCGGTGCCGTATGCCCTGCGGGACAAGGTCAAGGGTGAACTGGATAGGCTGGAGGCCTGTGGAGTGATCGAACGGGCGTCGTGCTCAGATTGAGCCACCCCGGTTGTCACGGTGCTGAAACGGAATGGAGACGTCCGATTGTGCGGGGACTTCAAATCCACGGTTAACCCGGGGCTCAGCGTGGAGCAATATCCACTACCGTAAATCGATGAAATATATGCGCGATTGGCGGGGAGCCAATACTTCACGAAGCTAGACCTGCGTGATGCATATTTTCACCTGCCGATGGATCCCGGGAGTAGCGAGCTTTTGACAATCAACACGTGTCAAGGACTCTATCGATATACCCGGCTCTGTTTTGGGATTGCTTAGGCCTCAGCTTTGTGGCAGAAAGCCATGGATCAGGTTTGCATTGGCCTGCCCGCTCAGACCTACCTGGACGATGTGCTCATTGCGGGGAAAACGGCGGACGAGCATCTTGCGAACATTGCCCAAGTGCTGACAAAGCTAGAAGCGTGCGGCCTGCGCTTGAACAGGGACAAGTGCGCGTTCTTCAAGCAGCGCTTGGAATACCTCGGGCACATCATCACGCCGGAGGGGCTGTTGATAGGTCCTCGGAAGGTGGAGGCGATTCAGCACATGCCACCGCCTCGCGACAAGACGCAGCTGCGCTCGTTCATTGGTATGGCCCAGTATTACCAAAGGTTCATGCGCGGGCTCAGCTCACAACTTGCGCCGTTAAAACGGTTGCTCAGGAAGGACGAGCGCTGGGCTTGGGGGCCTGCACACCAGGCGTCGTTCGACCGCGTCAAGCGGCTGCTCACAGAGGATACGGTCCTCGTGCACCACGAGCCTGCGCGTCCGCTCCTATTGGCATGCGACAGCTCTGCATATGGCATCGGGGCAGTGCTCTCCCACAGGATGGACGATGGTTCCGAGCAGCCTGTTTGTTTTGCATCCCGGACCCTGTCCACAGCAGTGCGCGGATATGCCCAGATTGAGCGTGAGGCTCTCAGCCTCGTCTGGGGTGTGCGGAGGTTTCATCAATACCTGCTGGGGCGGCATTTCACTTTGCAGACGGATCACAAACCGCTTCAATTCATCCTGAGACCCGAACGCGGGGTGCCGGTGGTAGCGGCCGCGCAAATACAACGGTGGTGTCTGTTTCTGGGTGCTTACTATTATGATATTCAGTTCCGAAGCACTGAGAAGCATGCTAACTGCGACGGGCTCTCACGCTTGCAGTGTGCGGAGGGTCCAGCTGCATCTGAGTCGGCCGACCGGGTCGATGTGTTCGCGCTGGGCCAGGTCCAAAGCGGGCCGGTCACGGCCAGACAGGTCGCGGTGGAATCGGCTCGTGATCCAGTGCTTGCCCGTGTCATCCAGGCGATTTCTACGGGGAATTGGAGCGATCTGCCTACGACACCGGCATTTCAACCTTTCACGTCACGCGCATCGGAGCTGTCGTTGGTCCAACGGTGCGTAATGTGGGGAATGAGGACGGTGATTCCACCGAGGTTCAGGCAGCAGTGTTTGGAAGAACTGCATGCCAGTCACCTTGGCATCGTGAAGACCAAGAGTCTTGTTCATAGCCTGTTGTGGTGGCCGGGATTGGACAAAGACATTGAGCAGTTGGTTAAGCGTTGCGCCACGTGCCAGACAGATGCTGATAACCCGCGTCGAGCTTCGGGCCTATGGCCTGCGCCAGACAGAACCTGGCAGAGGGTCCATGTAGATTTTGCGGGACCGGGGGGGGGGGTGTTGCACCTGTGCAGACGGTGGTCGATGGGTTTTTGCTCCATTACAGGAACGCAGTTCATCCTGTCACGGGTGATTCGCCTGCCATTCGTCTCTATGGACGGGCATTGCGGTCCAGACTGGATTTGCTGCGACCTGGAGGGTCGGGGAGTGGGGCAATGTCGCGTCCGACGCGGCTGCGCGGCTTCGATGTGGGACAGCGGGTAATGGTACGCGATTATTTCCACGGTTCTAAATGGGTGCCGGCGGTGGTCTCTGTGGTGCTGGGGCCGGCGAATTGCATGGTGCGGACTGATGGTGGGGATGTGTGGAAGCGGCACGTGGACCAAATGCATGATCGCTGTTCAGCGTCACCCCCCCCCCCACACCTCCCCGGGCCGAACGATGTGGGACCCCCACCGGTAATGTCGCCGGCACCTGACGTTGTATCGCCAGGGCTGGTTGGGCCGACGCCCAGGGGGTCTTCGCCTGATGCCGTCCTACCCGGGGACGTCGGGCAGGCTGGGCAGTCGGGGGCGGTTGGTGTTGCGGAGGGTGCGAGTCCGGCGAGGGTGTCACCTCGGCCGAGCCGGGAGGCGTCTGAGCCTGGACTGGCTGGCGGTGCTGCCCGTCCGAGGCGGGTCAGGGTGCGGCCGCGGTACTTGGAGGATTATGAGTGTTGATGGGTTTCAGGTGGTCATGTTGTGATTGTCCTTTCATCGTGTGACTGGTCATTTTACGAGGGGAGGAGTGTGCTGTGTCACGTGATTGGGTTTTCGTATATCATGGCCTCGCCCGCTAGGGGTGGCAGGAGTGTACTTCTGGTCGCGCAATAAAGCGGAGTTGATGCCGGCAAGCTTGCTTCTCGTGTCCCACTGCACCTCGTACACACTACTTTCCTTTGCTTTTGAGTAAATGTGTGTTGGCGCCGTGTCTTGTAAAGTAGAACTGTGTAAGTGTTGCCGTGTGTAAGCGTATTCAGTTGTAACTCTGCGTCGTTGTTTCTTTTGTTTTACTGATATAGGTGCATTTTGACTGTTTGGCTGTATATGTGTGCTTTCTGTGTGTCGCGTAATAAATGTGCATTGTGTGAACTGTTTTCCCGTTTCGCTTCGTCTTTTCTTTATTGACCCTCCATCCTGCTTCACGTAAAGGGTTTGTAGTGGGCTTAATACGCCTGATAATTAATCGGAACCGTCGAGGCTGACGATAACACCACTCGGTTATCCCGATAGCACGGAACGGACCGCTTAAGCGGTTCGTGTCCGGAGTCGGCCTGCAGCGAGGTACCATCGCCTGGTCGGCCATCCGCGCAGGTACTTAGGTAGATCGAATTTGGCGAGCAACCCTATCCTGTGTGGGTGGGCAATTGGCACGGTCATGGTGGGGTTAAACCTCCACCCGTGACTAGCTCCCGGCGTTGTTCCGAGAGGGTCATGACAGAATTGTCCGTTCCGGTGGGCGAGGCGGCCACCATTCGAGTCGAGCGGCCGATCGCACTCCGGCGGGCACGAATTCACAACAATACGATTTAACTCAAACGGCAAATAATTTTCGATTTTCTACAAGTATGCCGAGTCGATGCACCCTTGGTGCTTGTATAGCTATACAAACCAAGACGGTTTCATGCCACAACAATGGCTGGAAGGCCCCAAGTTTGCCAGAAATTGGACGAAGTATGTCCGAAATACCTGTGGGTGGATCGGGCCGACAAAACGGTCTCTTTTGTGCTCGGAACATTTTACAGAGCACCGTTATGAAACAACAGAGATGGCTAAAGATCTTGCTGTTATTCTCCACAATTGAGAGAGGATGCCATATGCACGAATAAGCGGAAGAAACAGCCACCACTCAAAACCAACACCATCTCTACCCAGCTATAGGTACATGTACTCAGCCACACCACATGACCTATGACATCGTAATCATCAAAACATTCCACATGAGTAGTCACACATATGGTGAAAATTTCATGTCAATCCAACAAGTGGTTCCAGAGAAAAGGGAATAACAAAATGCACACGCACACATGCACATGCAGGACCGATTGCTTAACCACGCTTTTCGCTTCGTAAGCACGGGATAATTAAAAAGTTCTCGAATCCAGATCCAGATTCCGATCTTCACCAAAACTGAATCGATTCTTTCTTGTCACATCCGCAACCTGCACATCAAGATTTGTCCGAATCCGTCCTTAACTTTTTGAGATATCGTGTTATATATCCTTTTTTGGCCCTAACCCTCAATGGAGAAGAATCACTTAAAGAATTCTAGTATCCGGATCGGATCCGGTTCTTCACCAAAATCTTATCATTTCATCCTTGTCACACACCCAACCTCTCCAACGAATTGTTAGAATATGTCCACAACTTTTTCAGATATCCTGTTCACAGACAAACAAAAAACAGACACAAACAGAGAGACAGGAGTGAATACATAACCCCCGTTCTCCTTCGGTGGCAGAGATAACAATAAAGCATTTCCACTGCAAATGTAAAGGATGAAGCTGGAAGAAATAAAAATGACTGAAAAGTTTGATTCCTGAAGTCAGTGGACGTGAATTTGGTTCAGAATTCTAGAAGATTAACTCGAAGAGATCATCCAAAAAGACATACGGTGTCAATGTATTGCTAATCAGAAATCATTATTGATTAAAAAAAAACCCCCATTGTGATGAAAAACACACTTTTACAGATACAAATTTTTTGATAACCTATAAAATATAATAAATGCAGTACAGAAGTTTCAATTTCTCACCAGGTTTCTCACTTGATATGAACATCAAGTTTCGAGACCCATCATTATCAGCACCCTCCAACCGTTCCTGGCCTTCAGTTCCCACGTCCCCCCACCAAGTTGGCTGGCCGTATAGAGGCGTTCCACGTAGGTGGTGAGCTGATAGTTCTGTCGACAGCAAAAAAACATTGCTGTGCCTTCATCTAATTGCAATTTCATTTTTAAAAACATGCAAAAAATAAACACTGCAAAATATAAATATATATATATATATATATATATATATATATATATATATATATATATATATATATATATATATATATATATATATATATATATATATATATATATATATATATATGAATCATCAGCACCTCATGGGTTGGGAGCCTCATTGGTATGCATTGCTGTCTGCGCTATCGCTGATGATTCGCCAATAGGCGATGAAACCAGTCCGGTAGCTGAGGGGGTGTGTAGCATTGGGATTTTCAGGTGTGTACTACGTGTGAACGTCTTCATGGTTGTTGAGGAACTCTGGGAAGGGTTTGAAATACCATGGCGCTTACCTTGTGTAGGTCTTCGTGGGTTGCTTTATGCAGCTTCTTTGGCGAGAGGAGTGTGGGAGGGGTCAGTTGATCATATAATCCTTGCCAACTGGGTTTCGTTGGTTCAGTGTGAGCTGGTTGTCTATTCCTTCCATTCACAGGTGAGAGATGTGGGTGGGTCTTTCTATATATATATATATATATATATATATATATATATATATATATATATATATATATATATATATATATATATATATATATATATATATATATATATATATATATATATATATATATATATATATAACCGTTTTTACAGCCATTTTTCCCTGCTGTGCAGGGGTTTGGCTTTTTCTTGAGGCAATGTTTTATGGCAGGATGCCCTTCCTGACGCCAACCCTGGTCACCTCTTACGACACACAGGGATATGGTACACCTATTCTAACCGGGGCATACACCGGGACCAGTACACTGGTACTCATTTCGCCGACCTCGGAAGGATGACAGGCTGAGTCAACCCCCTGGTGTTAATTCAGCAGCCAACGGGGCTTGAACTCAGGACCCTGGGATCCCAAGCCGCCACCCTAACCACTAAGCCAACACCAGGCTTATATATATATATATATATATATATATATATATATATATATATATATATATATATATATATATATATATATATATATATATATATATATATATATATTTGGAAGGCTTGTGCACACAGACAGAGAGCTGTCCCCGTAGCTTAGTTATTTCGATAAGTGTGTGTTTCTGGTTAGGACCCCCTATCTGTGTGCAATGGGACCGGGCGTAGTGGCGTGCGCCTGTAATCCGGCTACTCGGAGGCTTGGGTTGGAGGATCGTTTGAGGACGGGAGCTCTGCACTGGGCCGCGCTATGAGAGGATGTAGGGCAGCCCGGAATCATGGCGAAACCCAATCCATATCCCTGTGTCGTA
This sequence comes from Eptatretus burgeri, assembly GCF_056783735.1. Taxonomy (NCBI): domain Eukaryota; kingdom Metazoa; phylum Chordata; class Myxini; order Myxiniformes; family Myxinidae; genus Eptatretus; species Eptatretus burgeri. The sequence goes on from NC_140975.1 coordinate 32,979,324, forward strand.
AGAGGCGACCAGGGTTGCGTCAGGAAGGGCATCCGGTGTAAAACCTGTGCCAAATCAGTATGCGGATCATAACGGATGATCCGCTGTGGCGACCCCCTAACGGGAGCAGCCAAAAGATGAACAACAACATCTGTGTGTAATAGGAATTACATACATGCGCTGTGAAGTTATTGTCATAGTTAAGATTTTTATAACAACAAAAACTACGACACCTGCCTTTGCTTCCTCCCACCATCCTCCACGGCACCATTGCACGCGTGCGTGTCAGCATGTACGTGGGCGAAGTCACGAGGACCTGACGCCACTCTCGCCCAATCAGTGAGATGCGATCCAGGTTGCCAACGGTCTGCCAATAGGCGCAGCCCACGCAGGACCATATTCCCCTCCTTGTTTGATGGGCGGGGGCCGCGACGGCCGTCACGCCCCCCCCCCCCGGTCCAATCAGCGGACTTGGCATCATTTTGTGGCCAATGGGCGATGAGCGAACCGCGTCCGAGAAGATGACAAAGGAACGGAGGACAAACAATTGCGCCCCGTCTGCTCGAGCGAGTCAGTCTGGTTCTCCGTCAGCTCGAGCATATGGTCTGGCTCTCGGATCGATCTCTTGTCGCTGGCGCTGGGCTGGTCTCATGTCGCTGCTGGTCTTCTGGTCTCGTCGCTGGCTTTGGGCTCGTCGCGTGCAGGAGGAGCGTGCGGGAGCCCGACGCTGTCCTCCGTACCCAGTGCTTGTAGCGGCATTGAGCTGCGGGTTCAAGTCCCTCCTGGATGTCGAAGACCGCACGATTGGGGTATTTGTGTGTGCGCGCGTGTGTGTCTGGGGCCCTGTCTATAAGTAGAAACTGTTAAGTGCTCTTTTTGCCTTGTACATACTTGCATTTCTATTAGTCATGATAACTCTGCCCTTACGTGCTTCCTTCGTTCCCCCAATTACTGTTAATAAATATCCCTATTATTGAATGTTTCAGCTCGTCCTCGTCCTTTTCTTCATTGGTTTAGCAAGGTGCGTGTTGGGGAATTAAAAAGGCCGTTGCTGCTGTCGATGTACGTTTGGACCGATGGGACCTCGGTAACCATCCGCTCGGGTTACGCACGGGTCGAGCATGGTTACGGCTCGTCCCGTTAGAGCTCAGTCGAGAGTGTGAACACTCGGTAGTTCGCCACGTGGGCCTCTAGGTATTTTGAAGTTTGGCAAATAACCCTGTGCCCACGCGGTTGATTTATTGATGATTCACCGTCCTGTAAGGGACCCGTACCTACGGAGTTATCCGAGGGTAACGGTCTGAATTCCGGGTGTTCGGTGGAGTCGACTCTGCTGCTCCAACTAGCGATCATGCTCGCAGCCGATGCCCGGCCCACAAATATATATATATATATATATATATATATATATATATATATATATATATATATATATATATATATATATATATATATATATATATATATATACATACATCCATTTGGGATCAAACTCTGTGCAGAGCGTTGGTGATGCCGAAGCAGTCTCCTTGGCTATTGGGCACAATCCTGGACGCCACTACGACACAGTATACCAGCATGCTGGCACTCATTTTGCCGACATCGGAAGGCTGACAGGCTGAGTTAAACCCCACCTGGTATTAATTTAACAGCAAAGCGAGATTTGAACTCAGGACCCGAGGATCCCAAGCCCAACACCCTAACCATTAAGCCAACACCAGGTGCATATACTGTATATGTATGTATGTATGTACATATATACACATATATATATATATATATATATATATATATATATATATATACACATATATATATATATATATATATATATATATATACACATATATATATATATATATATATATATATATATATATATATATATATACACATATATATATATATATATATATATATATATATATATATATATACATACACATATATATATATATATATATATATATACATACATATATACATATACATACACATATACATATATATACACATATACATATATATATATATATATATATATATATATATATATATATATATATATATATATACATATACATATATATATATATACATATACATATACATATATATACATATATATATATACATATACATATATATATATACATATACATATATATATATACATATACATATATATACATATACATATATATACATATACATATATATACATATATATATATATATATATATATATATATATATATATATATATATATATATACACATATATATATACACACACATATATATATTGTTGTGGTTACCAAATTCGCAAACCACCATTCAGGTCCCTTAGGTGAGATATCTCGGTAAGTATATGTGTAGTTAGGCCCAAACCCGTTGTCTAGAGGGAATAAATGTCATTAATGCGTGCTGCGACTCTTCAGGATAGCCGTTTTTCTTTTGCTATCTTTATTTTGGACCAACCGCCATTGTTACCACCGCCAACCGCGTCTCAACAGTCATCACAACATCAACCACCCACCGCGGCGCCGCTTCACGTCACACCTCGCAACCGTCGCATCGCCACCGTTCTTGCGCCGCTTGTGGGTACCGGTGTTGGACTCGTGCAGGGCGCGCGCCGAACAGCGTGTACAAAACCACGGATTTTCCGCTCCAAAAACGGATCAAAAACGACACACGCCCACTTTTGTTCCGTCCAATCGGTGAGCGAGGGGCGATTTGGCCCCGCCTCCAGGGCGTTGGAGGGCGGTCGCGAAATGCAAATTTATGGATCAAAATGCATTCACGCCCACTTTTTCTCGGGCCAATGGGGAGCGAGGTGAAAGGTCGAAGGCAGGGGGTCAAAGGCGAAGCCACGGGGCTTATATAAGCGGCTGCGTTCGTCAGAAAAGAGTTGGTCGTTGTTGGTCGTCGTCGTCGTCGTGTGCGTTGGAGTCGGAGCGAGGAGGACGGAGCTGTGGAGAGGCGGCGAAGGCAGACGAGGGGGTGCTCGCGTCGTGCCGGGAGCTGCACACCAGGGAGGCCGACGGCGCGACCTGGTCGAGGTGGAGACGCTCGTCGCGGGACTCGAGACAGAGTAAAAATCCTCCTTTCCCCGAGCATCAGCAACCCCCTCCTGTTTCCCCCCGCGCTGAGATAGTGCGACAGAGGGGGCCCCTTTCCCACCCCCTACCAGACACTGTCCGCGAGGCCCGCGGAGTTGAGGCACCATCGCCGCTCCGCGTCTCATCACCAGACGGGTAGGCCCGACCCGGTCTCGGCCTCAGGCCCGCCTCATCCTTGAGGGTGTTCTTTTTCTTGGTTTTGGGTATGTGTTGTCGGCGCCGTCTGTGAAGTAGAGTTGTATAAGTGTTGCCGTGTGCTCGGTAGTCGGTATTAGCTCTGCATTGTGTTTTCGCTTTTACATTTGCTTTTTGTGTAAAATTGCATTGTGTTTCTTTTCCTTCTATGTGCTTTTGGTGGAATTGTATATGTGTGCTTTCCGTTCATCGCGAATAAATGTGCTTTATGTTGAACTGCTTTCCCGCTTCGCTTCGTCATTTCTCTCATTGAATCCTCATCTTGCTTCACGTAAAGGGTTGGTAGTGGGCTGAATACGCCCGATAATTAATCGAACCGTCGAGGCCGACGATAACACCGCTCGGTTATCCCGATAGTACGGAACGGGTCGCTTAAGTGGCCCGTGTCCGAAGTCGACCTGCGGCGAGGTGCGATCGCCCGGTCTACCCTCCGTGTGGGTACTTAGGTAGGTCGAATTTGGCGAGCAACCCTATCCCACGCGGGGGCTGATTGGCTCGATCGCGGTGAGACCGAAAGGTCCACCCGTGACTGGTTCCCGGCGTTAGTCCGAGAGGGTCACGACTGGATTGTCCGTCCGGTGGGCGACGTGCCGCGATTCGAGTTACGTGGCCGTCAGCACGCCGGCGGGCGCGAATCCGTAACACTGGTGTCAGGTCGTGCGATACAAATCCATCGCCCTCCTCGCGGCACTGGTATCGGAGAACAGGAAAACGGGCTCTCCTGTCTCCAGCTAAATTCACGGGAATCGGTCCAGGGGTGAGAGAAGCGACCCCCGATTCCCTCCAAATTACGAGCGAGCTAAATTAACCCTTTAAGAGAGGCAAGATGGCGTCTCAAGGCGAGCGGGTGCCGGGTGGATTAGGTATGTGTAACAGTAATGTAGAATCCATGGCTCAGGACGAGATCACCGTGCAAGAGAAACCCGTACCAGAAGGTTGGGAAAGGCATCGATGCCGTTCATCTGGTCGGTTTTTTTATTATAACTCCACCACTAAATGTAGTCAGTGGGAGTGGCCAGGGCAGGTGACAATGCAGCACGTTATGGAACTCGCGCAGAGCATAATTGACGGAATGAAAGAAAGGAACAACGAAATGAAGAGAAATACGCAACAAATGGAAAATAAAAAAATGGATGGAAACGCACTCAAAGCGAAAAACCAATTAAAAGAAAGCCAGGAGGAGACAGAGGAGGTATTGAAGGTCGAAACGGTGGAGTGTGAGAAAAGACTTCAAGACATGACGAAGAGAGTTGATAAGCTGGGACTGGAGGTAAAAACGGAGACAGAGGAACTGGGAAGACGGGTAGAAAACCACAAGCGCAAGCCGGAAGAACAGTTCGAAGCCCAAGCAAGGTCGGAGGGTGCGGAGATGAGAAAAGAATTGGAAAAGAAAGTTTCTGAGTTACAGAAACACCAAAACAAAGAGAGGGAACTACAAAACGAACTGAGAGTGTTAAAAGAGGAAAGGAAGAGAACGGAAAATGAAACTTTAAGAAACCACACTGTACAGATCGAACAGCTGGAAGCGAAGGCCAGACTAAAGAATGAGGAACAAGAAAGAGTAATGAGGGAAGAACGAATGAGACAGGAGAAAGAAATCAGTCAGTTGAAAGAAATGAATGGCGTCCAGTGGAATAGAAAACTGAAAGAGTATGAATTTGAAACTGAACGACAAAAGGAAAAAAATAGGTTTGAATACGAGGAGAAAGTAAAGGAGCAAGGAATGAAGCAAACAACGAAACTGGAGAAGGAAGGACAGGAGAGGAAACAAGGAAGAGTAATGAGACAACAGCAAATGAGACACAAAAAGGAGATTAACCAAATGAAGAAAACCATGAAACTGGATAAGGAAAGACAGGAGAGGAAACTAGGAAGAGTAATGAGACAGCAGCGAATGAAACACAAAATGGAGATGAACCAAATCAAGAAAACCATGAAACTGGAGAAGGAAGGACAGGAGAGGAAACAAGGAAGAGTAATGAGACAGCAGCGAATGAAACACAAAAAGGAGATTAACCAAATGAAGCAAACAACGAAACTGGAGAAGGAAGGACAGGAGAGGAAACAAGGAAGAGTAGTGAGACAGCAGCGAATGAAACACAAAAAGGAGATTAACCAAATGAAGCAAACCATGAAACTGGAGAAGGAAGGACAGGAGAGGAAACGAGGAAGAGTAGTGAGAGAACAGCGAATGAAACACAGGAAGGAAATGAGCCAATTGAAAGAAACTATGAGATTGGAAAACAAAGAGCAGGAGGAACAGTGGGAGAGAAAACAACAACTATATGAGTGTGAAATTGAACAACTAAAACGGAGAGCGAGATTGGAGTCAACGGAGATTGAGGAGCTACGGAGGGAGAACGAACAGCTAATGGGGCTCAGAGAGAAAGAACGACTCAGATGTGAAGGAAAAAGGAACCAGGAAGAGACAGAAAAAAGGAACCAGGAGAGAAAATGTATAGAGACACGGGAGATAGAAAAAATAGAGGAGAGACTGCACGATGAAGACGGGGTAAGTGACGCACACACACACACGGAGGTAGTGGAGGATAATGGGGGTGAGCTCGCGGAGCGTGTGGGGACCCAGTGCGAGCACCTGGATGGCCTCCTCCAGGAACGAGGGGAGGGAGTCTGCCCCTTGAGGTGAGTCACGACCAGGTGAGTTCGGTCGTGCTTTGCGAGGTCGAGGGGAGGAGTGCTGTGGACAGGTGCACGGAGAGCTTGGGGGGTATAGAGGCCCCGGAGACTCTTGTGGGGACACGAATCCCCAGTGTGGTTGTCCCTGTGTGTGTGGTGCAAGGTGTGAGTGCGTCCCCGTGTCTGGAAGCGACCCCGTGTGTGAGTGGTGTGGTGGCGATGGTGCCAGAGTATGTGCTTCCCAGCACGCCGTGTGTGGATGAGGCACCGTGTGTGGAAGAGGCCGTGGGTGTGAGTGAAACGGCCTGTATGAGTGAGGCACCGCGGGTGAGTGCCCCCGCGTGTGTGAGTGAGGCACGGTGTGTGGATGAGGCACCGCGGGTGAGTGCCCCCGCATGCGTGAGTGAACGGCCGAGTGCAAGGGAGACAGTGTGTGTGAGAGAGCGGTATGTAAGGGAGATGTCGGTTGGCATGCGGGAGCACACAGCCGCGTCTCCCGGTGTGAATGTAATGGAATGGAGTGTGAGCGTCGTAACACGCAGGTGTGCGTGGGTGGAATGGAAGCGACGACGGCGACATGTAAGGAAAGAAAGCCGAGTAGCGGCTGTAGTTGTTTCGGGGACCGTGCCGGGTTCACCCAGCAGTGAGCACGAGGCCCGTGCTGTGCAACGCACGAGACCACCACGTGCTCGCTTGCGAGAGTGAAGTCCCGGTCCGGAAACGCACGCGGTGGATTTGCCGATCCCGCGGACGGACAAAGTTTAGGCAGGATTACGGATTTGGACCGGACGGGTTCTCCACGCGATCGTGTGTGTTAAGCTCCAACGGGCAAAGCACATGTGTTCGCGTGGGGAACCCCTCGAGACGTGGGGCTTGTGTTTTTTTTTATGCGCACGGTGACGTCATGGCTGCACGTGGGGTTGGAATCCGGCAGGAGGGGTATCCCTGCCGGATGGTACCGTCCAAGGAGGGACGAGGAACACATACAGCTGCATGACGTCACGGGCAGGTGCAAAGTGCGCGAGCTCTTAGTTGACGCGCTGGTGCTGCGCAGGTAAAGAAAAAAAAAAAAGCAAGCCTCACTTTCGGGTGCACAGGATTCCTGGGCAAGGGGTGGAAGACCCCCTTACCTGGGCACAGGATGGAAACTAGTTAGGGGGAAGGGTTAGCTTAGTTAGACCGACTTCATGGGGCAGGGGTAAGTCCTCATGGAGTCCGTGGAATGGATTAGGTAGAGGGATTTAGATGAGCTTTAGGTGGGGAAATAAAAGTTATTTGGGACATTTGAGAACAGTGACAGACAGTGAATGTGTAGAGGGGACGTAGCTTAGCTACGTAGTGTTAAATGGAACGTGCTATAGTGTAAGGGATGACGTGGGAGCACGAGTTAGTTAGGGGATGTAGTTAGGAGGATGGCAGAGTTCAGCGGTGTGTGTGTTGAAGAGTTGGTGAGTTGTGAGGTGAGTACATGGTGAGTGAGTGAGGCCAGCGGGTCTGTGTGTATGGAGTGAATGGGGAATGCATGGTGCGATGAGTGATTGGGGGGAGGAGTGACTCCCGCCCAAGGGACCCCGGGGTCAGAGTAAAGTGAGTTAGCTGGGTTAGTCAAATTGAAAAATGGAGGTCGTTTTGCTGTTGGTGGGGAAGTAGGCTCGAAACCCGTTTGGAGGGGTGCAGGAGCCCTGTTGACGGGCTTGGGAGCATGGCTGCGAAAGGTGAGTATCGCTGAGTGGGTACCCCGGGCACCAGGCTAGTCGGCCGTGGTAGGCCAAGGGCCCATGGGGGGCCGGGATAGCGTAGTGGGCACGGGTGCGCCTGCTTGGTGCGGGGGCCCGGGGCGCCATTAACCGCGTGGGCAGTGTTGTGGGCATGGGTGACCCTCGGAAAGGGGCCCGGGAAGCCAGCCTGCCACGTGTGCGTTTCAGGGGAGGTGCCAGGGGGGGCACTCCCCGGTGTTCGGGAGCTGGTAGGCTCGGAGGCAGTGTAGTGCCCGGGGGTGCCATCGTCGGAGAATCGGCAGAGGGTCGTGCCTGCCAAGGGGAGCCACGTGTCCCAGCCATGAGACCGTGTGAGGGCACGGAGAGAAAATTGGGGGGCGAGGCCCGAAATTGTGAGGACACCAACACAGGCGACGGGAATCTGGGTTTATAGAACCAATAGTTTAAGCGAGAGGCGCTTGTTGAAAGCCCCGGGGTAGTTTAGCAGTTAAATGGATAGGGTAGATTAGGAAGTGTACCCCTCCGCACCATCCATCCCCTCGCTCTCGTTGTGGGCCGCTGGACCCACTTTGGTTATAGATCGCCGAACTCTGGGGAGGCCATTCTGAGGCTTCGTTGGGCCTCGACACGGGACATTAGCTCTCCCTTATTCCCCTCCGGGAAGGGAACGTAGGGGTTGGGAGTAGGCTAGGTGACAGGATAGGTGAGCGGAACAAGGACGATAAAGGGGGTTAGGGGACGATTTATAGTGGGGAAGTAAAAATAAAAACAACAAAAAAAATAAGTTGGGGCTAAATTGGTTTTTCACAAATTAAGGGAGTGGGTATGTACAGTGACAGGCAAAGGCGATAGGTGGGAGGGAGACAGGTAGGTAGGTCCGGGCCCGCCTTCCAAGTGGCCAGCACCACCGCACTCCCTCCACCAACCTCCACGGAACGGCAAAGGCTGGCCAACTTCATCTGCAGCTGCTGTGCTGCAAGGCCTGTGCCGGCTGGATCGTCTGCAGCTGCTGTGCTGCAAGGCCTGTGCCGGCCAGTTCATCTGCTGGCTGTTTTTCTTCAAGGCCCGTGCCGGCCAGTTCATCTGCCGGCTGTGTTTGCCTGCAGCGGCCTTCTTCTGCGGGCTGTGTTTGCCTGCTGCCTTTGCCATGCCATGCCCACTGCCCACGTTCACCAGCCCCGTTCAATTTTGCTTTGCCCCCCCCCCCCTGTTAATTTCCATGTGCGCCAGGATCCGCAAGGCAACAGTTTGCAAGCTGCGAGAACTGCCCTGTTGGCAGCTACAACACGGGCCTGCAGTGGCGGCCCGTGCACCGTGTTTGCGTCCATCCATTCACCCATCCATTTGTTGTGTTCATTGCGTGTGCCACTTGAGCTGGCACGGAGACTGCATTTGTGCAGCCCATGCACCGTTGTGGTTCACTGAGTTCAATTCAAACCATTCATCTATCCATTCATTGTGTTCATTGCGTGTGCCACTTGAGCTGGCACGGAGACTGCGTTTGTGCAGCCCATGCACCGTTGTGGTTCACTGCGTTCAGTTCAAAAGGGAATGCCTTGGACTGCGTGTGAGCAGCCAGCCACGTTCCCTGTCACCTGCATTGTTTTGAGCCAGAGACTGCATGTGGGCAGCCTGGCTCCCTGCTAACTGCTTTTCTTTTGCAGAGTTCAGTGATCCTGGGCCATGGTTTAGTGTAAAATTTGTATGTTAAGGTTAAGATGTACTGTAAATATGAGTGCGCCCCCGGCATGTCTGTCCTAGCGCCGGCAATTTTATTTAAGTCGTCCGTGTGAGTGAGTTTGTTTAGGTAGTTACGCAGCCCTCAGGTTATTTATTTTGGGGACACGAATACCATGAATGTCGCACTCAGGGATCCGTAGGTAAAATGTACTAGGGGAAAACTACACATGATGGCACACGAAAATTTGACGACTCGGGACGAGTCTGTAAAAAGGGGAGGGCGTGGTGTTGTGGTTACCAAATTCGCAAACCACCATTCAGGTCCCTTAGGTGAGATATCTCGGTAAGTATATGTGTAGTTAGGCCCAAACCCGTTGTCTAGAGGGAATAAATGTCATTAATGCGTGCTGCGACTCTTCAGGATAGCCGTTTTTCTTTTGCTATCTTTATTTTGGACCAACCGCCATTGTTACCACCGCCAACCGCGTCTCAACAGTCATCACAACATCAACCACCCACCGCGGCGCCGCTTCACGTCACACCTCGCAACTGTCGCATCGCCACCGTTCTTGCGCCGCTTGTGGGTACCGGTGTTGGACTCGTGCAGGGCGCGCGCCGAACAGCGTGTACAAAACCACGGATTTTCCGCTCCAAAAACGGATCAAAAACGACACACGCCCACTTTTGTTCCGTCCAATCGGTGAGCGAGGGGCGATTTGGCCCCGCCTCCAGGGCGTTGGAGGGCGGTCGCTATATGCAAATTTATGGATCAAAATGCATTCACGCCCACTTTTTCTCGGGCCAATGGGGAGCGAGGTGAAAGGTCGAAGGCAGGGGGTCAAAGGCGAAGCCACGGGGCTTATATAAGCGGCTGCGTTCGTCAGAAAAGAGTTGGTCGTTGTTGGTCGTCGTCGTCGTCGTGTGCGTTGGAGTCGGAGCGAGGAGGACGGAGCTGTGGAGAGGCGGCGAAGGCAGACGAGGGGGTGCTCGCGTCGTGCCGGGAGCTGCACACCAGGGAGGCCGACGGCGCGACCTGGTCGAGGTGGAGACGCTCGTCGCGGGACTCGAGACAGAGTAAAAATCCTCCTTTCCCCGAGCATCAGCAACCCCCTCCTGTTTCCCCCCGCGCTGAGATAGTGCGACAGAGGGGGCCCCTTTCCCACCCCCTACCAGACACTGTCCGCGAGGCCCGCGGAGTTGAGGCACCATCGCCGCTCCGCGTCTCATCACCAGACGGGTAGGCCCGACCCGGTCTCGGCCTCAGGCCCGCCTCATCCTTGAGGGTGTTCTTTTTCTTGGTTTTGGGTATGTGTTGTCGGCGCCGTCTGTGAAGTAGAATTGTATAAGTGTTGCCGTGTGCTCGGTAGTCGGTATTAGCTCTGCATTGTGTTTTCGCTTTTACATTTGCTTTTTGTGTAAAATTGCATTGTGTTTCTTTTCCTTCTATGTGCTTTTGGTGGAATTGTATATGTGTGCTTTCCGTTCATCGCGAATAAATGTGCTTTATGTTGAACTGCTTTCCCGCTTCGCTTCGTCATTTCTCTCATTGAATCCTCATCTTGCTTCACGTAAAGGGTTGGTAGTGGGCTGAATACGCCCGATAATTAATCGAACCGTCGAGGCCGACGATAACACCGCTCGGTTATCCCGATAGTACGGAACGGGTCGCTTAAGTGGCCCGTGTCCGAAGTCGACCTGCGGCGAGGTGCGATCGCCCGGTCTACCCTCCGTGTGGGTACTTAGGTAGGTCGAATTTGGCGAGCAACCCTATCCCACGCGGGGGCCGATTGGCTCGATCGCGGTGAGACCGAAAGGTCCACCCGTGACTGGTTCCCGGCGTTAGTCCGAGAGGGTCACGACTGGATTGTCCGTCCGGTGGGCGACGTGCCGCGATTCGAGTTACGTGGCTGTCAGCACGCCGGCGGGCGCGAATCCGTAACAATATATATATATATATATATATATATATATATATATATGTATATATATATATATATATATATATATATATATATATATATATATATATATATATATATATATATATATATATATATATATATATATATATATATATATACATATATATATACATATATATATACATATATATATACACACATATATATACATATATATATATACACACACACATATATATACACATATATATACACATATATATATATATATATATATATATATATATATATATATATATATATATATATATATATATATATATACATATAAATATATATATACATATATATATATATATATATATATATATATATATATTGTTGTGGTTGACCAAATTCGCAAACCACCATTCAGGTCCCTTAGGTGAGATATCTCGGCAAGTATATGTGTAGTTAGGCCCAAACCCGTTGTCTAGAGGGAATAAATGTCATTCATGCGTGCTGCGACTCTTCAGGATAGCCGTTTTTCTTTTACTATCTTTATTTTGGACCAACCGCCATTATTACCACCACCAACCACGTCTCAACAGCCATCACAACAACAACCACCAACCACAACGCCGCTTCACCACAACCGCCACGACCTTTACCGTCACAACTCACCACCATCGCATCACCGTCATCTCGCGCCACTCGTGGGCACCGATGCTGGACTCGTGTCAGGCACGCACCGTGCAGCGTGTTCAAAAGCATCGCGGACTTTCCGAAGAAAAACGGATCAAAAACGACTCACGCCCACTTTTGTTCCGTCCAATCGGTGAGCGAGGGGCGATTTGGCCCCGCCTCCAGGGCGTTGGAGGGGGGTCGCTATATGCAAATTCATGGATCAAAAAGCATTCACGCCCACTTTTCCTCGGGCCAATGGGGAGCGAGGTGAAAGGTCGGAGGCAGAGGGTCAAAGATGAGAGAGCGAAGCCACGGGGCTTATAAAAACGACTGCGTTCGTCAGTCGAGTCGAGTCCAGTGGAAGTTGAGAGGAGTTCAGTTCGCAGGAGGAAGAGTTGAGTTGGAAGCGGAGGAAGAGTTCAGTGCAGTTGGGAGTTCGCGGAGTCGGAGTGAAGAGGACGGAGCTGTGGAGAGGCGGCGGCGGCGAAGGCGGACGAGGGGTGTCGCGTCGGATTTGGGGAACTGAGGAGAGAGAAAGGCCGGCGGCGCGACCGAGGTCGTGGTGGAGACGCTCGTCGCGGGACCCGCGATTTTGGTGAAATCCTCCTTTCCCCGAGCATCAGCAACCCCCCTCCTGTTTCCCCCCGCGCTGAGATAGTGCGACAAAAGGGGGCCCCCTTCCCACCCCCTACCAGACACCGTCCGCGAGGCCCGCGGAGTTGAGGCACCACCGCCGCTCCGCGTCTCATCACCAGACGGGTAGGCCCGACACGGTCTCGGCCCCAGGCCCGCCTACCCCCTCATCCTGGAGGGTGGTTCTCTTTTCTTTTGCTTTGGGAATATGTGTTGTCGGCGCCGTCTGTGAAGTAAAATTGTATAAGTGTTGCCGTGTGCTCGCGTAGTCGGTATTAGATCTGCATTGTCGCATTTGCTTTTTGTCTTCTTCTTTTCTATGTGCTTTTGGTGGAATTGTATATGTGTGCTTCCCGTGTGCCGCGAAATAAATGTGCTTATTATTGAACTGTTTTCCCGCTTCGCTTCGTCATTTCTTTCATTGAATCCTCATCTTGCTTCACGTAAAGGGTTGGTAGTGGGCTGAATACGCCCGATAATTAATCGAACCGTCGAGGCCGACGATAACACCGCTCGGTTATCCCGATAGTACGGAACGGGTCGCTTAAGTGGCCCGTGTCCGAAGTCGACCTGCAGCGAGGTGCGATCGCCCGGTCTACCCTCCGTGTGGGTACTTAGGTAGGTCGAATTTGGCGAGCAACCCTATCCCACGCGGGGGCCGATTGGCTCGATCGCGGTGAGACCGAAAGGTCCACCCGTGACTGGTTCCCGGCGTTAGTCCGAGAGGGTCGCGACGGAATTGTCCGTCCGGTGGGCGACGTGCCGCGATTCGAGTTACGTGGCCGCTCGCACGCTGGCGGGCGCGAACCGCAACACTGTTGTCAGGAGTGGGACACAAACCCATCCCCCTCCTCGCGGCACTGGTGTCGGAGAGCGGGAAAACGGGCTCTCCTGTCTCCAGCTAAATTTACGGGAATCGGTCCAGGGGTGAGAGGAGCGACCCCCGATTCCCTCCGAATTACGAGCGATTTAAATTAACCCTTTACGAGAAATAAGATGGCGTCTCAAGGCGAGCGGGAGCCGGGGGTATTAGGTATGTGTAGTCATGTAGAATCCATGGTCCAGGATGAAAACCCCGTGCAGGAAATGTTGGTTGTGCAGGAACATGAACTCCCCCAACTGAACCCAGAGTTCGAAATGGGCGCAGTGGCTGGGGTGGCGGACAAACGGCCCCCACGCGCGAATTCGCCCACGGATCGGACGATGGAAATGTTTGAGGCATTGATGAGGAAAATGGATGCGAATACACAACAAATGAAAAACGAAATAAAAGGCATGAACGAAAATATGGAAACAAACGCACTCAAAATGAAGGAAGAAATGAAAGAGCTGCGGGGTGAGACGCAGAACATGGGCCGAAGCCTGCAGGCGGGCATGAAGGCAGTGACCAGGGAGCTTAAAATGGCGACGCCACGTGTGGGAGCGAACGAGCTGGGAGGGAGTGCAACGGCTGTCAGGCCCGCGGTGGAGGCGGGTGACAAAGTAATTCGGGAGACATGTTGGGCGAGGGTCGTGACGGAAAAAGTGACGGTGACCGAGAGGGAAAAACTAATTGGGGTGACGGAGACGTGCACGAGGGAGATAACAAGGGAAGAGACGGAAATAATAGTTGAGACAAGGGAGATAACAAGGGAAGAGGTGACTGAGTTGGCAGAGACACGGGAGATGGGAACGATAGAGGGAAGACTACACGATGAAGACGGGGTAAGTGACGCACACACACACACACAGAGGTAGTGGAGGATAATGGGGGTGAGCTCGCGGACTGGGTAGAGACCCGGTGCGAGCAGTTGGATGGCCTCCTCCAGGAACGAGGGGAGGGAGTATGCCCCCTTGAAGCGAGTCACGACCAGGTGGGTTCGGTCGTGCTTTGCGAGGTTGAGGGGACAGGTGCTGTGGACAGGTGCACGGAGAGCTTGGGGGGTATAGAGGCCCCGGGGACCCTTGTGGGGACACAAATCCCCAGTGTGGTTGTCCCAGTGTGTGTGGTGCGAGGTGTGAGTGCGTCCCCGTGTGTGGAAGCGACCCCGTGTGTGAGTGGTGTGGTGGTGAGTGTGCCGGAGTGCGTGCTCCCCAGCACGCCGTGTGTGGATGAGGCACCGCGTGTGAGTGTCGCCGTGTGTGTGAGTGAAACGGCCAGTATGGATGAGGCACCGCGAGCGAGTGCCCCCGCGTGTGTGAGTAGTATGGTTTGTGTGAGGGAAATGGCACGAGTGAGTGAAAGGCCGCGAGTGAGTGGAGCCACGTGTGCAAGGGTAATGGCATGCGTGAGTGAACGGCTGAGTGTGAGAGAGACAGCGTGTGCAAGGTCGCTGTGTGTGAGGGAGATGTCGGTGGGCATGTGTGAACATGCAGCCGCGTCTCCCGGGGCGAATGTAATGGAGTGGAGTGTGAGCGTCGTAACACGCAGGTGTGCGTGGGTAGAATGGAGACTACGACGGCGACATGTGAGGGACAAAAGCCGGGTAGCGGTTGTAGCTGTTTCGGGGACCGTGCCGGGTTCGCCCAGCAGCGAGCGCGAGGTCCGTGCTGTGCAACGCACGAGGCCCCCACGTGCTCGTTTGCGGGAGTGAATTCCCGGTCCGGAAATGCACGCGGTGGATTTGCCGATCCCGCGGACGGACAAAGTTTAGGCAGGATTATGGATTTGGACGGGACGGGTTCTCCACGCGATCGTGTGTGTTAAGCTCCAACGGGCAAAGCACATGTGTTCGCGTGGGGAACCCCTCGAGACGTGGGGCTTGTGTTTTTTTTATGCGCACGGTGACATCATGGCTGCACGTGGGGTTGGAATCCGGCAGGATGGGTATCCCTGCCGGATGGTACCGTCCAAGGAGGGACGAGGTACACGTGCAGCTGCATGACGTCATGGGCAGGTACAAAGTGCGCGAGCTGCGAGTTGCCGCGCTGGTGCTGCGCATGTGAAAAAAAAAAAAGCAAGCCTCACTTTCGGGTGCACAGGATTCCCGGGCAAGGGGTGGAAGACCCCCTTACCTGGGCACAGGATGGAAACTAGTTCGGGGGAAGGGTTAGCTTAGTTAGCCCGGCTCCATGGGGCAGGGGTAAGTCCTCATGGGGCCCGTGGAATGGATTAGTTAGAGGGATTGTAGCGAGATTTAGGTTGAGAAAATGGAGTATGGGATTATTTTGGAGACAGAGACAGACCTTGGATGTGTAGTGGGGACGTAGCTTAGCTACGTAGGTGAAATGGAACGTGCTATAGTTTAAGGGACGACGTGGGAGCACGAGTTAGTTAGGGGAGGTAGTTAGAAGGATGGCAGAGTTCAGTGTTGTGCGAGTTGAGAAGTTGAGTGGAAGCATGTGCTTGGTGAGTGTGTGAGGCCAGCGGGTCTGTGTGAGTGGAGCGAATGGGGAATGCATGGTGTGATGAGTGATTGGGGGGAGGAGTGACTCCCGCCCAAGGGAACCCGGGGTCAGTGTAGAGTGAGTTAGGGGGTTAGTTAAATTGAAAAATGGAGGTCGTTTTGTTGTTGGTGTGAATGTAGGCTCGAAACCCATTTGGAGGGGTGCAGGAGCCCTGTTGACAGGCTGGGAGCGTGGCTGCGAAAGGTGAGTATCGCTGAGTGGGTACCCCGGGCACCAGGCGAGTCGGCCGTAGTAGGCTAAGGGCCCATGGGGGGCCGGGATAGCGTAGTGGGCACGGGTGTGTCTGCTTGGTGCGGGGGCCCGGGGCGCCATGAGCCGCGTGGGCAGTGTTGTGGGCACGGGTGACCCTCGGAAAGGGGCCCGGGAAGCCAGCCTGCCACGTGTGCGTTTCAGGGGAGGTGCCATGGGGGGCACTCCCTGGTGTTGAGGGAGCTGGTAGGCTTGGAGGCAGTGTTGTGCCCGGGGGTGCCATAGCGGGAGATTCGGCAGAGGGTCGTGCCTGCCAAAGGGAGCCACGCGTCCCACCATGAGATCGTGTGAGGGCACGGAGAGAAAATTGGGGGGCAAGGCCCGAAATTGTGAGGACACCAACACAGGCGACGGGAATCTGGGTTGTTAGAACCAATAGCTTAAGCGCGAGGCGCTTGTTGAAAGCCCGGGGTAGTTTAACAGTTAAATGGATAGGGTAGATTAGGAAGTGTACCCCTCCGCACCATCCATCCCCTCGCTCTCGTTGTGGGCCGCTGGACCCACTTTGGTTATAGATCGCTGAAGTCTGGGGAGGCCATCCTGAGGCTTGAATTGGGCCTCGACACAGGACGCTAGCTCTCCCTTATTCCCCTCCGGGAAGGGAACGTAGATGTTGGGACTAGGCTAGGTGACAGGATAGGTTAGCCGAACAAAGACGATAAAGGGGGTTAGGGGACGATTTATAGTGGGGAAGTAAAAAAGGAAAAAAAAAACAACAAAAAAAATAAGTGGGGGCTAAATTGGTTTTTCACAAATTAAGGGGGTGGGTATGGACGGTGACAGGCAAAGGCGATAGGTTGGGAGGGAGACCGTAGGGTAGGTCCGAGCCCGCCTTCCGAGTGGACAGCACCACCGCACTCCCTCCACCAACCTCCACTGAACAGCAAAGGCTGGCCAACTTCATCGGCTGGCCGTGTTTTGCTTCAAGGCCTGTGCCGCCCACTTCATCGGCAGCTGTTGTTTTGCTGCAAGGCCTGTGCCGGCCAGTTCGTCTGCCGGCTGTGTTTGCCTGCAGCGGCCTTCTTCTGTGGGCTGTGTTTGCCTGCTGCCTTTGCCATGCCATGCCCACTGCCCCTGTTCACCAGGCCCGTTCAATTTTGCTTTCCCCCCCCCCCCTTGTTCATTGTCATGTGCGCCAGGATCAGAAAGCAACAGTTTGCAAGCTGCGAGAACTGCCCTGTTGGCAGCTACAACACGGGCCTGCAGTGGCGGCCCGTGCACCGTGTTTGTGTCCATCCATCCATCCGTTGTGTTCATTGCGTGTGCCACTTGAGCTGGCACGGAGACTGCGTTTGTGCAGCCCATGCACCGTTGTGGTTCACTGCGTTCAGTTCAAAAGGGAAGGCCTTAGA
>NC_140975.1:33001863-33004363 GCF_056783735.1 Eptatretus burgeri
ATATATATATATATATATATATATATATATATATATATATATATATATATATATATATATATATATATATATATATATATACATACTGAAATGCAAAAGAAAGGGCGGAGGAGCTCCTTGTGAGCCAACGGCCATCCATATCTAGTGCCCAACTGTGTCTGCGGACGTCCTCCTGCAGTTGGGTCACTTCTTATTAGGAGGTTGGTGGCAGGATTTGCACTCCGGCCACCGTAAAACCCCTTCATTGCGCAAAACGCAAAAACGCAAAAAAATCTGAAAACCCACTCCGTGGGAGTACCTCCTGTGCAGCTTCCCTTCGCAGGGCAGCTCACCGGATGACGGGATTGGGGCAAAGCCTTCGGGACCCCCAATCTTTGATAGGAGGGAAACCACGGGGTAACATCCCTGGGTCAGATTGCGGGAGAGTGTGTCGGAGTGGTGCTGAGGTGTCGTCCACCAGACGGCGGTCTCCTTGGGTTAACCTGAGGCGGTCCCTTCGGGTGGGTGCCTGGAATGTCCTATCCCTAAGAGAGGATGATCACCTGTCTGTTATCATCTGAGCTCAAGCGTTTGGACATCGGGATTGCAGCTCTCTCTGAGGTTCGGAGACCGGATTGCGGCGAGATAATGGTGGGTGGTTACACCTACTATTGGTCTGGTCGCTCTGATGGTTACCATACCCAAGGAGTTGCTGTAGCTGTGTCCAATAAGCTGACCCCAATGATAATTGAGGTAACACCGGTCAACGAGCATATTATGAGATTAAGGATTCGTCACTCCTTAGGTGTCATTTCCCTGGTCTCTGTTTATGCTCCGACTGAGGCGAGTGATCTCACCGTGAAGGATGCATTCTACGCCACACTCGAGTCTGTGGTTGATCAGTGCCCCAGACGAGATACACTTCTAGTCTTGGGGGATTTCAATGCATCGACTGGAACTGATAGGGATGGTTATGAGGTGTGTGTTGGTCCCCATGGGTCAGGAACTATGAACCAGAATGGCACTAAGTTCCTTGACTTTGCAAGAAGTCATGGACTTAGGGTGGCTGGTTCATGGTTTCAGCGCCCACAAGCTCATCGCTGGACTTGGTGTTCCAATGCTGGCGGTGTGGCAAAGGAGATTGACCATGTCCTCATTGACGGTCGTTGGAGGATGATCCAGAACTGCAGGGTCTACCGGAGTGCTCAGTTCCTCAATACTGACCACAGGCTTGTTGTAGCAACTAAAAGTTGCACCTTAAATCCTGGAGAATGGTACCATCCCAGCCGAGGCTGGATGTTGCCAAGCTCAGGGATGAGAGAGTAGCTGAGGAGTTTGCGAACAGGCTGAGTGGACACTTGGGGGGTCTGGGTGCTTTGGGGGGTCCTGAAGAGTTGTGGAGCGCCTTCAAGACCACCGTCCTTGATGTTGCCGGTGGATGCCTTGGAGCTCACCGCAGGGCAAAGAAGAATTTTGTCTCTCAAGGGACACTGGATACTATTGAC
This sequence comes from Eptatretus burgeri, assembly GCF_056783735.1. Classification (NCBI taxonomy): domain Eukaryota; kingdom Metazoa; phylum Chordata; class Myxini; order Myxiniformes; family Myxinidae; genus Eptatretus; species Eptatretus burgeri. Next base: position 33,003,348 of record NC_140975.1, read on the forward strand.
CAGAGTCCCAGGGCCAGGCTGAATGGCAGAGCTGAGCTGTTCAGGGAGCTGAGGCGTAAAACTGTACGTGCACTGAGGGTGGACAAGGAGGCCTATGTGCGAGGAATCTGTGAGGGGGTAGAGCATCACCTGTGGACAGGTGATTCTCGTCCCACTTACAGGGGAATTCGCGCATTGCGTTCATCCAAGCCCATCCCTCGGAGCACTGCAGTGAGAGCAGAGAGTGGTAGGCTCTTGACAGAGGAGTCTGAAGTGAAGGCCCGCTGGGCCGGTTACTTTGAGCGGTTGTACCAGGCTGATCCCCCAGCTGTCGAGTTGGATGTCAAGGGTGTTACAATCCCTGTTGCTGACCCTCAAATCAACTGTGGTCCACCTTCGCTTGTGGAAACACGGGCTGCAGTGAACTTGTTGAAACGGGGTAAAACTCCAGGGATCTGTGGCATCCATGCTGAACTTCTCAAGGCTGGTGGAAATGCTGCACTCGTGTCATTGCATGCAGTTTTGTGCTCTGCCTGGAACACAGGCATCATCCCAACTGATTGGAAGAGGGGCCTTGTTGTTTCTCTCTGGAAAGGGAAGGGTGATCGCCAAGACTGCAACAACTACCGAGGGGTGACGCTGCTCTCAGTGCCGGGCAAGGTCTTTGCTCGGATAATTCTTGATAGGGTTCGCCACCATCTGCTTGAGCACCAGCGTCCAGAGCAGTCAGGCTTTACACCAAAGAGGTCAACGATTGACCGTATCCTTGCTCTTCGTGTCCTCATCGAACGCAGACGAGGGTTTCGGCAGGGGCTGCTTGCAGCCTATGTTGATCTCTAAAGCGTTTGATTCAGTGAATCGGGATGCCCTCTGGAGGATTCTTGGTCTTCGTGGGGTGCCACCAAAACTGATCGATCTGATGTCTGAACTCTACTCTGGTACTGAGAGTGCTGTGAAGTGTGGTGGTACCATCTCTGACTTATTTCCAGTTGTTACTGGAGTTCGTCAGGGGTGTGTACTGGCCCCCACACTTTTCA
>NC_140975.1:33009363-33041863 GCF_056783735.1 Eptatretus burgeri
ATCGAGCTCCATGGGGCTATGCAGGTGCCATTGGGCTAACCAAATACCAAAATCCCTGCCAGATTCGACAAACCCCCTCGGAGAAGATGCAAATTGAAATCGGCTACCGCCTAAAAACGTTTTTTGGGCGTGGCTCCACCCATAATGGGCGCACCATGCCCATTCAAAGGAAAACAACTAGATCATGATATAAACCTCCCACCAAAATTTTATCAGGATCGGATCAAAACCCACGGAGCTTTGCTCGGGACAGACAGACAGACAGACAGACACACACCAATAACGAATATAGTGGTCACTTACTTTTTCGTGAACCAATAATGTGGAAATATGCCAATGCGTGAAAATCTCGAAATTCAGATTACCAGACCAGATCTTGTCGGTTAATAACTGTCTGTTGAGAATTGAGGACTTACAAGAGAGATTGGACGGTTCTGGAAATTGGTGACAGAAATGCAACTCTGCTCAAAAGAGACTTTTAACATGCACAAGCAAGTACAAACAGAAGAGGATATTTTGATAACAATCTGGTCAGATGCCTTGTATATTACACTGAAGAACACTGCACTCCAAAGTCCAACACCTTGCCTTCTCAGTGCCAACGGTTTACAAACGAGTCCAATTTCACCAGAACACAAATTACAGACTATACAAGATAGAGGCAAAAAAACTGCAACTAGAATATGGTACAGATCAAGTGAGATTTTAAAAAGCACTTACCGACAGGGCCTCCTCGGCCAACACGTATTCTGCTTTTTCCACTGTGTAAATGTTGGGATGTACTTCTTGTTAAAGTTACAAGCAATTATCGACTGTGATATCAACATTATTATGCATCAATAAACCTCTTACCAAGATTAAACTTTCATTGCATAAGGTGTCCCGAGTCCTCTCCGTACCCCCTTTGCATTTTCCAGGCTGGGATGTCAATTAATTCTGCTCAAGTGCACCACAGCCTGGCTCATCTCCATTACAAGGCTGGTTAGCTTCAGCCCAGGTAGCCAAATGTGTCACTTTAATACAATTTTATCGTTATGAACAGAATAATCAAATGGACGAATGAAACTGTGCAATGGATTACATGCAATCGTGTCCAGTAGTAGGAAGCTTGGCGAAAAAATTTGAATAGTCTCATCGGCTTGAGGACGAATTGGCTTCGAACTGAAGCAGATGTTTCTCCATAGCTCAATGCACAGACAATGGTGAAAAAGAAGGATATCATAGCCAAAGCGGACAGAGTCACCAAGTCGCAGCATCACGTACGTCTGCTCAGGAACCCGCACGTCATTCACAAATGTCTAGATGAAGCAAAAGAACAGGAACAATACAAGCGAGACAGTTTGTCGACAGGAACAATCCTCTACTCTGAATGCAAACATGATTTTGATTCAAAATGCAATGACAGCATAATATACAGTACGTGGGTTAGCACAAAAAAACAACAGTCGTGATGATTTACATCCTTTACATTTTTTTAAATTTATTTATTTATTTCAGTAGCCATATATATGTACTCCACACAGTACTGTACTTAAAGCTTGTGCAAATCTGCATCCTTAAATTATACTTAGCACATCACTCAACAGAATCGATCTGTGACTTTTTATCATTAAACGTGTCTTTTGCACAACTGCTCCGTTTATGCAAAATGTTGGAAATGGCTTTTAACCTCTTGTGATGTTATAACCAAAGGTGAAAGACAGTGCAAACAAGTCGGTTAAACCATCGACTATTTATTGCACCATTTCTATAGCTCACCTTCATATAATTAGCATGGAGGTCCACACACACAGGCACACATGGTTAAAACTGAAATCAACGAAAAATGTGGGATACCAGGTAACACTTTTCAAAAACTTTCATTCATAATAAAGTGCACCAGGAATAATGTAGAAAGACATACCCCATTCAGACTTCCCAGATCCTTTAGTAGATGTTCATCCTTGGATTTATCATAGTTTATCACCGCATGCTGCTTGTCCACGCTGCGAGACTACATGGGCAAAAGAAAAGACAGTTCTAGACACTGATGTAACATGTCAGTTGCTGTCATTTACAATTCTAAAAAATAAGAGAAACGTTTGTCCAAATGGCATTTTTCAAAGGCCTTCTTCGCTCGATTTATCAAAGGCCTTCCTAGCTCAATTTATCAAAGAATTCTTGCAATGTGAGAGGCCAGGAGGACATGATGATGACGAAAAAAAAAATGGTCATGGCACAAAGGCCTCCCTTTGAAAAGTGTGGCTTGGGCATGACGCATGCCGAACATAGCAGTGCACTGCTCCAGATCAAAATCCAAGAAGGACAAATCTCTGGCCTGCCGATGAAAACAAAAGGAATCCTTGGTAGCTGTGGTACAGAGAAAGCGCCACAAATCAGATGATATCCTTTTAGTTGAATCATCGTGCACACAGATGTTGAAGAAGCAGTGAGCAAAACGGTGACTTGCAAAGCTCCGCCATAAGCCCTGATAGTTGTCTCGAAATAGAAATTCAATAATATAACCAGAATCGAGCCATATTAACCTCTGTGGTCAAGTTTGTCAAAATACATGGTAAATCCATCAAATTAGGAAAAATAAATTCCATCAAAAATCATTACCATAAAGTGCAGCCATCAAGTGAAGTTTTGAATCACCTTGGAGTGTCAAAAGCTCAGGATTATGCATTGAGAGAGAACAGTTCTCTCTTTGTTTGCATCACAAGCATAACAAGCTTGATAAATAAATCAAAAACAGGAAAAGATCATGATATCCATTTAGTGAAGGCCCCTTGTGATACATTTGCTATTGCCTATAAAGCTTCTATCAGGATAGCTTTTGATGGTCTGGCTCCCAAGGGAAAGATCACAGCTGGTCTGAGCAGCGCCCGGCTCCGAACGCCTTGCTCGCGTTCACTGTACGTCGCAGCTGGCACAAAGCAAGCAGAACCGAGAGCACAGAAACCAACCACACTGTCCTTCAACGGTCCGTTCACTAGTCAGTTCACTGCCTGGATGATTTTGTAATGTGAGCAATAAAGATTTAAGGAGTTGAAATGATACTGGAAGGCTATTTTGGTATTTGTTCCATGGTGTATAGTGACCAATTAATCCTTTAAAAAATAAATATGACTTTAGTTATGGAAAAAAAACAAAAGAAAGAGAGAAATGTCCCAAAGGTGGAAAATAAATTCATATTTTTTTGGATTTTCCCGATTATACCTTAGCCTCAAGAGTATGAAATCGGGATTCAGCCTGAAGGATATCATAACAAAACACAAGGGTACTATGAAGTCACTCAAAGTGGTATTTCAGCAACATTGGGGGGGGGGGGTTGAGGAACAGGAATGGATAGAAGGGAAGGAAGAAGGATTGATGCTCATAAGGTAAAATATTCTGACCAGAAGGCTGGGGAGCAAGTAAGGAGGTTCAAGTAAAGACTAGAGCTGGGTGAGTTTCAAGATATTCAGCTGCATTCAACATTTTATCAGCACATGGCCAACTATAACAAAGGAATGCTTCGGGTGTTTCTCACATACAGTATTTCTTACAAAATACAAATCTTCTACTCCAGTATAATGTTACAAATTACTAGCAGGTAACTGTGGAATTTCCACGTCAAGTAAAATGTAACTTCAACATTATGCACAGAATAGTTACTTGATTAAATCAACACAACACCCCCCCCAACCACCCCAAGTCCTCAGCTCCCTTCCACCCCAAATCCTCTGCTCCCACCCCTTCCCCCATGTCCTCAACTCCCCCCACCTAACAGATAATTTCCTTGCAAGGGACCCATGACTTCACTTTGGTTGTGCCATGACTTGACCCTGGGTCCCCCCACCAGATATGCAAAATCTAGTGGGGATTGGTGAAGTTTAATCGGTGAAGACGGTCTCAAAGCCCTATAAAGCATACAAACACTTTATCGCATGCACCACACTTCTCCCACTTAGCAATTTCATTGTTTTGATAGTCTCATTCGGTATTCTCCTCGAAAAACAAAATGATTTAGCCTCTTCGATTACTGTCGTCACTCCACCTTATTTGTCAAGACCAAGATCTTTGATCTCACCAAAGCCTTCCTCTTCTATTTTCAATAGTTTCTCATCTTATGTTCACTAGTTCGGTGTTCTTCAAGTCGTGTTCAGTTCCTATATCTACTCCATGCATCCATTTACCACTTACTTCCGCTCTGTAATTTTGTTTTTCTGTTGTCTGATAATAATTATCTGACCCACCTTGTTTATCCAACTCAATAAAATGATGTTTATATTGTTCTGAAGGCCACTTTACTTTGGCATGATGCTTCCATTCTCAATTTGTGGTGATTCCATCTGATGCTCAGACCACCTCGATGCTAATCTATCCCTTGATATCGTACAAAATAGATATGATGTGTCTTTTTCCGATTTCCAAATGATAAAGTGGGTAATTTTGCAATTAAGAGTCGATTACTTCTTCTTCTTCTTCTACTGCTACTTCTTCATGATTAGCCGTGCGTCGTATCAGGAGGTCAACCGCCATATCCATACTGTCTACGGGTTATATCGCAGAACTAATATTTTCGAATGTCTACAAACATGTCAAGTCAATGCGTCCTTGATGGTTGCAGTAATACAAACCAAGATGATTTCATGCCACACCAATGACCGATCCAAAAATACAAGAATTGCCAGAAATTGGATGAGGTTTGTCTGAAATTCCTGAGTGGAGATCGGTCATACAAAATAGTCGCTTTTGTGCTTGGAACATTTTACAGAGCACTGTTAAGAAACAACAGAGATGGATAGATGTTGTGGTTATCCGCCACAATTGAGAGAACATGCCATCCCCATGATTAAGAGGAAGAAACAGCCGTCACTTGAAACTGTAACAACATCTTTACCCAGGTCCCAGCACATGTACACGGGCAATTTCAGCGGTGAATCAAACACCTGTTGCCATTGCCCGGCAGTTACAATAAGAGCACTGAAAATAATTATCTATTATTAACACAGATTTCTGCAAGTCAAATAAACCTCGATTTATTTATAGTTGAGAGAAAATATGTATCATAATTATCTACTCCTCTGTAAGGATTTGACCAAGGATGCTAAAACTTTCAGTGCCCCCCCCCCCATTTCCACAACCATCTCCCCAGTGCCACTCCCCCTCCTTCACAACCCCCCAATCAACCATTACCACAACAATACCCACCACCATCCCACCCCCCCCATAATTCATCAACCACCCCCACAATACCCACCACCACCACACCCCCCCCACCCTTTGCACCTCTCCCCCCTCCACTGTGGCGGGACATCGACACCTCACGGACATGGGACGATCCCATAACATACAAGACACTTGGTCAGCCTGTGATGGTGGGACAAAGCATTCATCGCCCACTTTGTCTATGGTGTCTGAGTGTGCCCAGGCAGTGGGGTTGGCTGTCAGGCAATGATGGGTATTTCTGGTTGAATAATATAACTGATTTATCAATTACAGTACTCCAAAAGCCCTTCCTTCTAAATGGTGAATTGAACAAAAAAACAAACACCAACAATTCTGTAGTAAATTTGTCACCAGAGTTTTCATCTTCACTAACACCTCCATTGTCGCCATCTTCAGCTGAATCGCTCGCACAAGGCTCAAAACAATATGGCTCATAATTCCCCCAACAGTGTTTCCATCACTAATTTTGTCTCCATTAGTTTCTTCAAAATTCCACTGATCAGTTTCAATTGACTGAGAACCTTCAGAGTTGCTAATGACAGTGGAATCAGTATTGGAATCCGAGCTGGAAATACACTGTTTCTCCAAGTAAAGCCGCCATTTGGATCAAGGTGTGTTCATAGTGTGACATCACTGGAGACATCAAAATTGACACTTCAGAGCTTTTTTCGACACTTTGTGATGGACAAAAAATAATAATAAATAAATATATTTTTCCCCCCTTTAAATTAGACCATGAATAATGATTTTCAATGGTTTTCAGAGGAAAAAAAAATTGTGTTTGGGTTACCCTTTAAGTTCGTCTTCAATCATTGATTTTCAGAAATTTCCTTCCATGATAAATATTCAAGAACATTTCTTCTCTTAGCCAATTGTTTCTTCAAACCTTTCCTCTGCATTTGTGTAATGGTGATCCCACGTTTCAAATTACAGCAAAGCTCATCAAGATCCTCGATGCTGGTGTTCTCTCTCGTTTCACCTTCCTTTGCAACCAACTACTCACTGAACTCGTCGCCACAGTCGCTTTTAAAAACTTTCAGATTCCTTATTCCTGCTCTCGACTCCCCTTTATTATATGATACAATGTCATCTTCATTGCCACAAGGGTTGGGTTCCAGTTTTCCACTGATAGGCTGGATATGGATCTTCACCAAAATCTAATCAGCTTGTTCTCGTCACCTAACCAACTCATCCACCAAGTGTTTTTTTTTTTCCATAATCCATCTGCAACTGTTCGAAATATTATACTATATATCATTTTTCGCCCTATCTCTCAATGGTGAAGAATCACTTTAAAAAATGATCGGATTCAGATCTTCAACAAAAATTCAGATCCTTGTCACACACCCAACGTGTCCAAGTTTCGTCTGAATCCGTCCATAATTTTTTGAGATATCATGCTCACGGCCAGACAGAGACAAGATGAAAACATAAGGTGGCGGAGGTAATTTCAATTTAAATGTATCTACCATTTCTGCTGCCACTACATTTCTCGAAAGACCATTCCATGCATTAATAACTACGATGACTGAAAGACCTGCCTTAATACAGTCCAAAATCACCTCTTCTTTACTTTTAGGTGATGGCCACCCCTGGTCGTTTAACTGTATATTCTGCTGAAAAACTCTTCTGCACTTATTTTGTCTGTACCCTTCATTATCTTAAACATCTCAATCAAATCACCTTGCAATCACATCGTTTCTCATGTATAAAGTCCTGTCTCCTTCAGCCGCTCCTCATAGCTTAGTATATCTTGGCTCATAACCAATCTAGTAGCTCTGTGCTGAACCCCCTCTGGACCAGCTTCAAGATTACACCTTGCATCATGTAATCCCTATTCTCATTATCTTTACCTATTCCCAGCACCTTACATTTATTTATGTTAAACTACATCTGCCAATCACCCCCACCAACCCTCAACTCCCACCTCCCTATCTGCTATCTACCTTAACTCCAAACTTTGTGTCATCTGCAAACTTAGAAAGCATATTCTTAACCCCACCATCCAAATCGTAGATGTAAATTACGAATAATAATGGTCCCATTACCGATCCTTGAAGTACCCCACTACTTACATCCTCTCAGCCAGACATCTGTTATTTTGAACAAAATGAATGCCTTCTGCTTATCCTTAATTACATGCCAAACAATAGGCCCTTCACTGTATGGAATGTAGAAGGCTTGTCCTGTGTCAAATTTGAATTCCTCTCTAAGCTAGTAGGAAGTCATGCTAGCGATGTCCTTAGAATACAGGAAACACAGTTGAAGAGAAAAGGTCTTAGATCAAAGATCCCAGGTCATAACTTATTAGCTATACATCAACACTTGAACCATGGCTTTGCTACCTGTGTGAAGCAGGATTACAAGCCTCAACTCAGGTGCTGCCCGACCTCAGTGTATATTCAATCATTATCAAGGTCTCTGATCTGACGATTGTCAATGGCAGCACTTCTATGATCAAGCCATCCAAAAGTCTTCATCACAATTTTAGTAGTCACCATACACCTTGGGGCTATGGCAGCAATGACTGAGCTGGAGTTCAACTGACAACATGGGCAATTACAGAAGACAAGCACCTGCTATATGACGCCAAACAGGATGGTATCTTTTCGAAGCATGCTGGAAAAAGCCTGTACTCCAAACCTGTGCTTCATGTCGAAATATGCAAATGGTCTCCCTCTACCATCATCTAGAATGGTTCTCCAAAACTCCCCAATAGTCATCCATAAAGGTCTCCAAATTCCAGTTTTGACATCAACCCCGATACCTCGGTGGAATTTCCGATCGGCCAACTGAACTGGGTTCAAGGCATATATTAAAAAAAAAACTTTATGCCACATTTTTTGTGCACATAGTCGAGGCTTGTTGAAGAGCTAGAACACATAGCAGATCATGAAGCAACATAAGAAAAGTAACAGCAGGAGGAGAAGGCCGAAACACTAACAGCAGGGCTGAGAGGGAAAATAGATGGAGATGGGCAAACAAAGGATGCAGGTAACAATGATGGGTAGAGGAGAACGTAAGGGGTGGACAAGATGGATATAGAAGCAAATTTTTGTGAGGAGCGAGGAGTGGTTGAACAAGTGTAGAAAAGATCATGGTTTTGGATGGGGGATGATTTGAGATGGCGGTGAACAGCTGTCCTGAACACCTTGAGGGAAGAATGAGATCGAAGAGAATGTGGAAGTCGATTCCACAGGCAGGAAAAAAAAAAGAGGAACAAATAAGTGAAGGTGAGAGGTGGTTCTGGATTTTGGCAGTTTCACAAGGAGGGGTTGCTGGAGGAACACATGCGTCCTGCAAATACCTGAAGGCAGGGGACAAAGTATGGAGAGGGCAGAGGGTGCAAGACCAGAAAGAGGAGGAAGAACAGAGCGGTCACCAACTTGTCGGTGATGGTTTCCTTCACAGTGAGAGATCCCAATGATCGTGAAGGCCTTGGTTTCCACGGTGTCAAACTGAGCAAGGTGCGAGTCAGGGGAGCCAGCCCAGAGGGGAGAGCAGTATTCCATTAAGCTGTGGATGATAGCCTTGTCAGTAGATAGGAGCTCAGATCTGCCAAGAAAGGATTTTGCATGACAGAGGATGCCCAGTCAGCATCTGGCTTTGGAAGCCAACTTTGTAATGTGGCTTTCCCACGAGAGATTCATGGCTGAGAGTGAGACCCAGGAGTTTGAGCAAATGAACCTCTTTGAGAGGGTTTTTGATGATGCAGATGGAAGGGTTTGCGGTACGATCTTTGCGGGGGGGGGGGGGGAGAGGGAGGGAGATTTCTCCTGGTTAAGACATATTCCAAGTATTTGACCAATTCGTGATTTTGTCAAGCTCTGAAGAACGGGAAGAGGCTGCCTCTCTGTCATAAGGATGAGGGATGTCAAGGCAGAGGGTGGAGTCATCAGAAAATAGATAGAGGATTTAAAATTCCACCAAAACTAGCCGATCACCACTGTTTTGCGGGCCTCGTCAAGGCAGCAGCAAAGAACAGCATCCACTGAGGCTTTAGGAAAAATGTATACCCTGTGCTGGTCAACACGGAGTGAAGACATTTACAAACAGTGTAAAGTCGATAAAACCCTTGATACTGGTGCAGCTCTGCTGAAATATCTTGACATAGCAAGATAGGAAAGATAGTGTGAAACAACAGAAGGATTAGGTTTCAGAAAGTCAAGCTGGAAAGCATGGAGGATCTTCCAAAACCTTGGAGCAACTTCCCCATCAGTTTATACCCCACATAAAGTTAGTCCAAATGCCATTGTCACGAAGTTAATTGCCAATCCCATCCCATATTTATGACGTCCCTTTCTCACTCAGCGAGCCAATTATGGAGAAAATTCCTCCTTTTCATGGATGCCAACCTCCAGAATTTGTCTGTGCTGTATGCTTGAAATGCTGCTGAGCATCAAGCAAGGAAGCAGCACGTACCGTTTTAAAGTCTTTGGAATGACTCGGCCAAGGTCGGAATAGAAATGGCGATCTCCTTGGCTCAGAGCAAACACTTTAACCATTATGCCACCAAATCAATAATTGAATTTATTGCAACTCTTATACATTACCTATCTTCTACATTTTATCTCACCATTTTTATCCCTCCACTTAAAAAAAACAGAACAGTCATTGACGTCATAAAATATCGAAATTTTATTCATGTGCAGAATCTGGTCATGTGATTGGTGGATTGGAAGCCCTCTTGATGCAGATTATAGCGATACATGTTTACAGGTCATGTTTTTACAGGTTACAGGTTATGTTTATGGCTGAGGGCAAGGCTGTGCTGCTGATGCAACACTCCCTGTAGGTTAGGCAAGAATTTTTAGCGTTTCAGGCCCGATTTCAACCCGATAATGAGCACAGATTTTGATGCGGTCAATACACCTTTGTTAGGCATCACATTTGAAGCTTGTGGCCAAGTCTCATCAAAATCGTGTGTTTGGTTCAAGGAATACTGACTGAAGCGTTTACAGACTCAATCACCGACTGACTGGCCTCCAGATACTGCTTGATCGCATAAGCTGACTGGACTAAAGTCCAGTTAGCTAAAAATGGGTGGGATATTGCAATTGGTTCCATCTCTCTGTCTGTCCCTTCATCAAGCTATCTCTTACTAAAGGGATGCGCAGAAATTCACTAAACTTGGTAGTTATGATCACAACCTTTCCAGAAGGTGCGAGAGCAGTATCATTTTGGCCCTGCACCTCGGGGCAGGGTCAAAAGGTCATATACCAAAAATGCAATTACAGGCACATTTTAAAAATAAACTTTGTGTACACATTCAACATTGATGGATGCATGAAATATGTAACAACGTTTAGGATTTCACCACCCCCACTCCCATCCCCCCCCCCCCACTGGTTCATGCCCCAAGGGTGGGGATGGGATCACATCAGAAGATTTCTTTTTTTAAACTCATAATTTGATATTGGGTCATTCCTGGTGTTACTTTTTGTCATACTTCATATTTGCTTTCGGTATAAAGCGTCGGGATTTGCGATGGTGCATCATCGACTTCACTCCAGTTGGTTATGGAATTAGCTTCCACAATAATTAATACCCTCACATGCATCTGCAGTTTATGTCCAGGACAATTGAAGAGTCCAAAATTATTCTTTCATTTGGTACAATGCTGGTTTTACTTTGACAGTTGTAAAATGTCGAATGACTTTCACTGCCTTGAACCTTTGAAGGTCGAGAGTTGACATTGCACTGTTAAAAAAAAAAAAAAAGTAATTTTCTCAGTTTTATCGTGATGTAGGATAAATTGAATTTTTGATTGAATGGAGTTGTTATCAAACTTTGAATATGGTACATGCAAGATGTTTTTTGCCATAGAACTTTAGTATTTGCAATGTTAGTTCAGTAGAGTAGAGATATGTGAACTAGATTAATATTTGGAGTCAAAACAGCATGTAACGAGTAAATCACTAAAAGTAAGAATCTGTCATTGTTGTTGGATAATAGCACAGCTGGGTGGCTGGGTAGCAATTTGCCCAAGCAAGTGGAACCATGCCTGAACAAGTTTTGTCTTTGGAACCATGGGAAGCCATGTGATAACCTTTGAGAGATGATGGGCATGTATGCTATGCTAGACATAGACAACAACTGAAACACACAGATGTCATTGACAGACAGGGAAAGAGAGGAGAAATTGATGTGTTGAAAAGGCAATGAGATAAAGAATGGAGCACTTCAGGGGAGATACGTCGGTGAAATAGCTTTGCTGGGATCGCTTAACATTTTGTCATACTCGGGAGGAGGAGAGGAGATTCGCCCTTCACAACGAGGATGCTCTCAGAGGTTCAGCATCCCTGAGCGTGGAGAGCAACTCGGATATTTATTGCATTCTTCCGTGGCCATGGTTTCTACAAGGCTGGTGATCCTGTCAGTCCATTCATTCCAAAGTAATCTCCAACACAAAAGGTAGAATTGTTCCCCGTGGTGTGGCTAACATCAGAAAACCAAATGGGGTATACATTGCATAGACAACTAGAACAGCACTCGGTGGAGCGCATACCTCCACCAGGCATAACAGTTTATGTTTTGTATCCCACCGACAGGCCGGATCTGAATCTGGACCTGAATCAAAATCTAATCGGCTTGTTCTTGTCACTTAACCAACTTATCTATCTAGTTTTATCATCATTTGCGTATTCACTGGTATTCACCACACCAAAACACTTCACTGCTGGGCATAGTGACGTGTGCCTGTAATCCGGCTGTTCGGAGGCTGGGGCTTGGGGATCGCTTGAGGATATGAGTCCTGCGTTGTTCCCTGCTAATAGATGGTACAAAGCAGCCGGGCCAATAAGGCGGCACCACACCCTGATTGTCAGGTCAGGCCAAATCAGATCTGTGACTTGCTATGGGTATCATGTAAAACCCGTACTGATCTGTTCATGGTCGAAGTGTGGGCGACTAAACCGTTTCCCCCTCCCCCCCTTGCACCACACCAGGTCCCCCTGGTGTAGAGGGTGTACGGACATGGACACCCAGCAGGATTAAAAACAAAACCTGCCAAAGGGCAGAGGAGCTCCTTGTGAGCCAACAGGCATCCATATCTGGTGCCCAATGCATATGCGGACATCGTCCAGCAGTTGGTTACCTTCCTGAGGAGGTCGGTGGCAGGATTTGCACACCGGCCACAACAAAACACTTCACTCAGCAAAACACATTCTCGGGTGCGTCGGGGTGGTCCGAAGGTGTCGTCCACAAGACAGCGGCCTCCTCGGGTTAACCTGGGGTGGTCTCTTTGGGTGGGTGCCTGGAATGTCTTATCCCTAAGAAATGGGGATGGCTAGATGGAGGCCCCTGGAGTACCGCCGGAAAGTGGCTGCAGCGACGTGCTGTAAAGCGCATATTCTCCATGTATGTATATTATGGTGTGCATTTCTGGTAAGCAGCACAAGGTCGAACATATTCTCTTTGGAAATTTAGATACATAATTTCCTTATGACAGCTGTTTGGTGCTTCGAGAAGTTTTAACATAGTTTTTTAAAAACGGTTAATTCCTAACATTTGTCTATTTCTTTTTCACTGCATGGAAAAATTATTAGAGGTGGGGTGGGATGATCATATGGTCCGATGGACCATCCCCCTTAGACAAAAAAACTGAGGGGAATATAATCCTCCCCATCTCTCCTGGGATTTACGCCCATGTTTGTCATAATCTTTCCACCACATATATATATATATATATATATATATATATATATATATATATATATATATATATATATATATATATACACACATATATATATATATATATATATATATACATATATATATACATACATATATATATATATACATATATATACATACATACATACATATAGTTTTGGCCCCATCTCTCAATGGTGCAGCATCAAATTTAAAAAAATTAAATTCTCGTAACCGGATCCAGATATTCACCAAAATCGAATCGATTTATCCTTGTCACACAGCAAATTTCGTTGGGATGTGTCCATAATTTGAGATATCTGCTCACAGACACAGACAGACAGAGATAGCCAAACAAATAGAAAAAGACAGGGGTGAATCCTTAACCTCCGTCCACGTTCGGTGGCAGAGGTAATAAATGAAGCACCGTTTCTTTGTTTTTAGCAGCAGTTTTAGCATTTCTTAGTTACAGCAGACTACGCTACACAAACTGAAAACATCAAATTATGCTACCTCTTCTTCCTCTGCTTCACGATTCCTTTAATGTAAAACAAGAGCGTGAATTGTTTTACAATACATGTCCCCCAACGATGTGATACAAGTCCAGAAAGGGTATAACACTGTGAGATATTGATGAAACGCAATGAAACTCGAACTTGTTCTGTAACTTATCATAACTAATGCGTGCCCGTACATGCGTGCCCATATGTACGTGCCCGTACGTGCGTGCCCATACGTGCAAAAAAAATTTTTTTGAGAAGAATTGTGACGTCATAGCACCGTGTCCTGTCATTGGTTTGGTAAATAAATGGCCATAACTTTGGAACCACTTGTCCGATTAATATCAAACCTTGAAAAGGCACATCCACGGGGCCCCAGCAATATACCTGGCAAGTTTCAATTAGATCGGACCAGTGGTTGTCGAGAAACAGGGTCACAGACAGACAGACACACAGAGATTGCTGGAATTATAGATAGATGAAGCCATGTACCAAGTTTCAGTTGAATATGTTTCACCCTCCGGTGAAACTGGTAGGGGACTAATAATTACGACTGCCTCTACTGTTTACTGCATTAAATTGACAATACCCTGCTTCATTGCAAATTAGAGTTCATAACTGCACCATCAAGTTGATCACTGCGGTTGATATACCATTTCAAGGTGCCCACATAGTTTAACGGTTACCCTGGTTTCAGAAATCAGAGTAAGCTGATGCATTTTTGTGAACTGTTGCTTTTGTGCATTTTCTTGGTTAACCATTTCATATAATTTCGGTAAAGTGAATACATTGTATGCCTCTGTTGACGAAATCACTGGAAGCATTAAGTTTTTGGGTTGTCCGTCCGCACTTATGTATGTACGTACGTACGTATGTGTGTCCATCTGTGTTAAATCTCATTATCGCGATATCTGACGAACCGTGTAGCGGAGTTTGTTCAATCTTGTTACAAATATGCATCATGATGTAATGATGAACTGATTGGATTTTGGGGTCAGTAGATCGAAAGTCAAGCTCAGAGGTCATGTTAAGTAAAAATGTCAACGTGCTAACTTGTGAAACAGTGATGGGATTTTGACCAATTTGGCATAAGTATACGGTATGATGCAAAGATGAACTGATTAGATGGTGACCTCAAAGGTCAAAGGTCAACTTCAAAGGTCAGAGTCCTTGATCGATTTTCTTTCACGGGATAACTTGGGAACGGCTGAAGGGTTCTCCGTCAAACTTGGTGCAAGTATATATCATGATGTATATATAAATTGATTAGATTATGTGGTCAAGAGTTTGAAGGTCAAAGATCACGTCAAGTATAAATTAGATATTTGAGAACAACTGAAAGGATTTAAATCAAACTTGGTACAAGTATGCCTGGTGTTGGCATTATGGTTAGGGTGGTGGGCTTGGGATCCTAGGATCCTGAGTTCAAATCCCCCTCAGCTGTTGAATTACTACCAGGTGGGATTGACTCTGCCCATCATCCTTCCGAGGTCAGCAAAATGAGTGCCAGCTTGCTGGTATCCTGTGTCGGAGTGGTGACCCGTCCAGGATCGTACCCAATAGCCAAGGAGACTGCTTAGGCAGCCCCAACGCTCTGCACAGAGTATGGTCCCAATGGATGGATGGTATACATTGTAAATGAAAAGCTAGTTTTCTATTAACAACATTGTGGCACAAGTCAACTTTCACTAAAAAAAAAAAATGAAAAATTAACTTGTACCACACTCTATTTGCAGAGTGTTGGTATACCAAAGCAGTTTCTTGGCAAAGATTTTACTGCGTGGTTTGCCATTGCCTTCCTAGCATTGTTTGTCCGTGCTCTGTCCTTTTTAAATGCTGAGCATCAAGCAAGGAAGCACAATGGACCAATTATTATTATTTTTTTAAAATAATGTCTTTGGTGCAACTTGGCTGGGGTTTGAACCCCCGACCTCCCAGACTCAGAGCAGACACATTGTCCATTACACCACCGAGTCTGGTTCGCCTTTAATTAGTATATGGTAAACAGCCTGTTTATTGCAACCACTCTATGACTCGGGGTGGAGTTGCCACCTTCTTGGGCGTGGTCACTTGATTGCGCCCTGTGGATGTCCAAGACCCCCGGACACTCAACAATATAATAACAAGTCTGAAGACGACGATGGTTCACGAGCGGTATTTGACGATGTAGATTGTTTCAGAAGTCAAGGATGAGACAATGTGGTAATGTTTGACCAAGTTATAAAAATGATCAACATGAAGTGGTACAAGTGAGAGGTTATTAGCTGCAAAATGTCGAAAACCCGGTTTCGTTCAACAACTTTAAAAATTTGACCTTTGCATAACCTTTAAAGGTCACAAAACAATGTTGTGGACATTAAAATGAGGAAACAGGATACGTGCTATAGCTTATTGGAGTTGGTTCGTCGAAGAAGGTCAAAAACCCGGTTCGATTCCCACAACTTTGAAAATTTGACATTTGTGAACTTTACAGGTCAAAGGTCAAGGATTATGACCTTTGGTGCAAAACTTCCTCTCGAACATTCCAGAAATAATATAACGTCATATAGGCTATATGGCATTTCGCACTCCTCGGATTATCCATACTTTGATGAAATCAGCGTAAAAACAAACTTGAAGGGGGTGCCATGGGCAAGCTGTTCGAGATAGAGCAAAATGGTTTCAAGACTTTAGGTGGGGAATGACCTCAAGATTATGCATAAAAAATATTGTCATTCTAGCTCTCAAAGTTTGGGCGGTCGTATGATTTTTATGTCGAAATTCGAAATTTTATAAGTTCGTGACCTTGACCTTGGGACGGAAAAAAAAAAATAGAGCTCCATGGGGCTATGCAGGTGCCATTGGGCTAACCAAATACCGAAAACCCCTGCCAGATTCGACAAACCCCCTTGGAGAAGATGCAAATTGAAATCGGCTACCCCCTAAAAACACAATTCGCAATTTTCTAAGTTCGTGACCTTGTGACCTTGACACGAAAATGAAAAATCGAGCTCCGTGGGGCTATGCAGGTGCCATTGGGCGAACCAAATACTGAAACCCCAGCCAGATTCGACAAACCCCTCAGAGAAGATAATTTTTTACGTCAAAATTCGCAATTTTCCAAGTTCGTGACCTTGTGACGAAAATGAAAAAAAAAAAAAATCGAGCTCTATGGGGCTATGCAGGTGCCTTTGGGCTAACCTAATACCGAAACCCCTGTCAGATTTGACAAACCCCCTTGGAGAAGATGCAAATTGAAATCGGCTACCCCATAAAAACACATGCTTTTTGGGCGTGGCTCTGCCCATACTGGGCGCACCACGCCCATTCTCAGGAAAACACAACTCGATCATGATATAAACCTCCCACCAAAATTTTATCAGGATCAGATAAAAACCCACGGAGCTATGCTTGGGACAGACAGACAGACAGACAGACAGACAGACAGACACACAACAATAACGAATATAGTGGTCACTTATTTATTTCGTGAACCAATAGTAATAATAATAAGGAAAGAAAGAATAATCAGAGATTGCAAACTCTTGCCTGGACTTGTTTTGTGCGATTTTGTGTGGTTTATTTGGTGTGGTCTGTTTGTTTGTGTCGCATGCAGACAATGCATTGATGACTTAGGTTTATGTTCATACAGCAGACAGCGACCTTTCTGGTTTTATTATGTAGATTCACGTTCCAATTGTATTTACTTTAGAGACGTACTCGTGGCTCACATTCCGTAGTTTATAGATGTATGCACATACTTTATAGATGCATTCATGTTCTTAATACACGTACTTAAATAGACGTGCTCACATTGTAATAGTAGGTACTTTATAGACGTACTCACATTCAAATTGTAAATACTTTATAAAGGTACTTGGATGAAAAAACAAATAAACCAATGTCATCCGCAGGGTGACCCGTATCTTGCCAAAAGGTGACCATGTGTGACTTCTTTAAGGTCACACTGAGGTGAACAGAGCTGCTATCCACCAGGAGCGACTCCTTGAGGAATATCTGCCTACGAGAGATTCCGATGAGAATCATTCTACAGAGTCACCATGAAAAATATGCGTTTGCCTCATAACGTCACCAATTGACGTCATAATGTCTCAAGCTTGACATATCTAGAAAACACTCATAGAGGTGTTCAATTTAAGGTACTACACGATATGGTTCCTAAAACTTGAAAATTTGACCTTGGGGTCAAATATGTTTGACCTCAGGCGCTAACCATGAAGATCAAGGCCAATCACCACCAAAAACTAATCAGCTGAGCGCCAGACCATATACTACATTCCCATAAAGTTTGGAGATGATTCGATTAAAATTACTCAAAAAATAAGGGTTTCGTCAACCTCCATGATTTACCGCAAAGTGACCTTGACCTTTATGTGTTCTGAAGGGTATTGTAATAATACTACAATGTGTACCCACAAGAGTTTCCGATGAGAAATGTGCTCTACAGAGTGATATAAAGGTGAAAAATCCAATGATTACAGACAAAGAAACAAAAAAAAAAAACTTACCAAGTAACAGATCTTGCAAAAACTTCGTTTTGGTAAGATAACAAATGTGCAAGACTGTACTTGCTACCACCAGGGTAGCATTTATGGCCTATGTTATTAGCACATTATGTGCAGACAGACAAACAAACTAACAAATTGTATTAGAACACATAAATTATGGCACAAATATTACAATGGAAGCAAACAACTCGTGAGATATTTAGCTGACAAATCACAGGAACCTGGGCAGAAGTACACAAGTATGTAGATGAGTGTCACCTGCAGCACAAACTCGCAGTCCTCACGTCCCACAAAAATGAGCTCATGAGGAAGCCGATGGCGCGTGCCCAGACTGCTCACAAAGAACCACGATGTCACACTCATAGCGCTCTCCTCCACTCAAAAGCAGCACAAGGCTTGTGACAAAACAAGCATACCTGGTCACAGGAAAGAAATGGACATTTGGTGATTGAGCTGGAACGTGCATTTTGAAGGGGTTACCAATTAAAATAGATTGTCATATCTATGATAATAGATGTTGGTGTGCATCAGTCAGTGTGTGCTTCTCCTCCTAACTCCAAAACCATGAAACCTCGCGGCCTGAAACTTTGCATGCATACCAAGGGAATTTCAAGGGCGTGCAGGAATGAAAATTGAGTGTTTGGCTTAATTTAAAGAACCCTTTTGAAGATAATTAAATGGTTTACCTACATGAAAGGCTTATCCTTGGTTAGCCCAACTTCACCTCACAGGGGTCTTAGCTGCCATTTTGATTTGGCCTTCAAAAAAATGCCTTGCCTTGGAAACATCATCCACTCTCACTGACCAATTCAAGTATATAATCAAAGTATGATTTTGGATTTGAGGATGAGATCTCGGGGACTATATAAGTGTCAAAATCTGGAGTGAAATCTGAAAATATAATGAAATTACCAATGCTTATAACTAAGCATAGAAGCATATTTATTTAAGGAAGGCTAATGCTCCCACCTTCTCCATATTTACACACAAACATGTGAAATTGACAAAGCATTAAACTTGACTTTTTCTACTGTTATGACAATTATATTGAGTGAAGAAAAGATTAAGGACTGTGCCAAAAGTGTAACTTCATTGAATACAACAACAATTTTAAAGCAGGCGAAAACTCCCAGGGCATGAGCAGTAGGTAAGGCGACCACGGCTCGCTTCTCTGTGGGGAAATCACGTGCGTTTGTAAGGCAAAATAAATTATAGGATTAGAATGAGTACAGTGAACTACCGGTTCTACAAAGCAATGCATCCTCATTCCACAGCAGGATGGCCGAGAGGTACGTACACTGGCTCTCAGCTGTCTAGCCTGGGTTTGAATCTCAACCCAGTTATAAACTGGCATCCCAGTGTTTCACAAGTATGGCGATTCATAAATGTGTGTGCTGTCCCCCAGATGGATATTAAACTAGACGTCGCATTTGCCGGCATTATTGGTCGCCATTAAAAATCCCTTTGCAGTGTCCTTCATGAAGAGGAGGGAAGCTATCGCTGGCATCCTGGCCAAATTCCAAATTACTGCCCTGAACTACAGCGGCACTGCATCAACAGCACTGCCACACCCTCAGTCAATTTTGCTACTCACAAAAAAAGATGACCAGACATTATATATATATATATATATATATATATATATATATATATATATATATATATATACATATATATATATATATACATATATATATACATATATATATACACAAATACGACATAATAGTGACTGAAGCTTTTCGTGCTGCACTCTTCAGGGTAAGATCGCAGCAAGTGAAGGAGGAAGTGAAGGCGCGTGCTTATATACGCAAGTCTCTATAAGGTAGACACTGATTGGTTCAACCGTAATGATGTCACGGTTAATCCGAACTTCCATTGGTCGGCTCATCATCTTCACCTCGAGCTCCCATTGGCTGGAGCAGTTTGTTGATTGACGTTTGTAACCTCATCCTGGAGAGAGTGTGGATGGGTTTCCCTAATACTAAAGGCCCGGTCACACCTTGACGTTTTAGCCAACGTATGCCGATTTTTGAATTTTTTTTCTAAAACGCTGGCACACGTTGAATACGTTATGGGTAAGTTTTGATAACATTGAGAGCACGCTGAAAAACACTGCCATACGTCATTGTACGTTGGCTTTAAACATTGTACTTTTTGGTTGTCCTCAAATTTTTTCATGCTTGAAATTTCACGACGTATGCCGGCGCATGACTCACACGTTCCGCTACGCTGGCCACAAGTTGTATGCACGGTCTGCGATCGTTGACAGACGTCAAGACATGCTACTTGTAAGTTAATCATAAGTTGAGACACGCCGAGGTAATGTTTAGCGTACCCGAAACTTATTTCTAACCTATGATTAACGTGTTGTTGGCACGTTACGCGATCGTTGCCACACAGACGTTACTTTTAAGTTACTCATAGGCTGAAAGACGTCGGTATAATGGATCGTCCTTGCGTCAGCGTCCACGGCCACAGCCCGGACACTTATTTGAAGCATTCTTCAAACTTTTCTTCGGCATGAAGAGGATGTTCACACTTCGATGTCTAGCTTGGCTATGATTCCAATTGTCCATCGGCAGCGTCGATTTAAAATAGTCGAGTTTGAGCGATTTAGCACGTTCAATAGAAACGATTAAAATTTCCGAGCGCCAGCGTCAAAAAACAAAGGCGAGTGACAGCAATTTAAATCGTTCATTGTAAACAATTAAAATAGCTGAGTGGTACCGTTTAAAAGTCGTTGAGTGTAAAAAAAATCCAATTGTTGAGCGCAAGCGTCTACTTTCAATAGTGGGGTTTGAGCGATTTAGCACGTTCAATAGAAACGATTAAAATTTCCAAGCGCCAGCGTCAAAAAACAAAGGCGAGTGACAGCAATTTAAATCGTTCATTGTAAACAATGAAAATAGCTGAGTGGTACCGTTTAAAAGTCGTTGAGTGTAAAAAAAATCCAATTGTTGAGCGCAAGCGTCTACTTTCAATAGTGGAGATGCAGCCATTTAAATCGTTGAGTGGCAGCTTATGAATAGCAAACCCTACGTCACCGGCAAAGATAAACTGCCGCACGATATGGATAAGTTAGGCTATCGTTGGGCATAGTTTGTGAACGCCGGCTTCACAATAATTATTCGTTGGTATATCGTATCTATAAGTAATCAAAGCGCTCTATGCACATTATTAGTTCATTGTGCATTTGTCCAACCCATTATGAATAGACCTAAATCGTAAAAACAAGCTATAGCTCATTGTTGAAAAAGCCCCATAAAAAATTAGCCGCGAAGAACTTTGAACAATGGTGAAAAGCTGTCTCCTACCCGTGGACACGCGGACGCAAGGACGGTCCATCATAACCCACACCCTCCCCCTCACACTCGCCTACTACTGCCAACATGAACAAACTACTACTAATACTACTACTAATACTAATACTAATACTAATACTGATACTGTTACTGCTGACATGGACATCGACTCAAAAAGGACTCGAAAACACTGTTGGGTTCCCCTTTAATGAGCAGCATTTTTATATACCAATTCCCAAAACCGCTGGGAACGCGTCTTTATATGGCAGTTGTAAGCTAGAAACACGTTCATTTATTTTTTTTTGTCGACCGGAAGACGTCATTGGAATACGTCTACATACGTCGATGTGTGTTGGGACTACGTAAAGAATTGGTTCAAAGCACGTCAAACATAAGTTAGAAATAAGTTTCGCGTAAAAAAGACATTACCGCGACGTGTTTCGACTTATGAGTAGCTTATAAGTAGCCTTTGTGGACGTGTGTAAGCGTCCACATATCGTGTGTAAAACTTATCCCCATCGCATGCGGAACGTGTGTCATACGCCGAGTACGTCCAAAAATTTTGAACATGTTTAAAATTTCTTGACGTACTCTACTTACTACGACGTATGATAGCGTACTTTAGCGTTCTACTCACGTATACCAAACTTACTCATACCGTATTTGACGTGCCCCAACGTTTTAGACACATTTTTCTTAGGTCGGCATACGCTGGCAAGATCGCCAAGGTGTGACCGCGATGTTGACACTTCCATTTCTACGGCAGTTATGATTCGAATCGTTGTGCGTCAGCCTTTTAATAGGCTACGTCACGACATCGTCAGCGATGCGTGCAACGCGCTATGCCTAAGTTAGACTATCGTTGGGCATCGGTTGTGTAGGCCGACAACAGGTTCAGCATTCGTTGGTATAAGTTATCTATAACACAACGAAACATTCTGTGTCCGTTACCAATGCGTTATACATAAGACCAAGTCGCTATGAATACGTCCGAATCTTTAAAAAAAAAAACATCAAAAGTTCAACGTAAGCCAGCGTTTTACATACATTTTAATACATTGCCATCGCTGGCTAAAACGTCAAGGTGTGACCGGGCCTTAAGGTCCATTCACCATTTGTTATCGTACTTCCCTTGATCTTTCCATGCTGAAAGAGACACGGAGATCATACAAATTCCTTTTGACGACATAATATTGGATCGGTGGTAAGGATGAAGGTTGCTTCCAATATACGTAAATGAAACAAGCTCTGACCTCGGCTCAATATCCTGAACATATTTGCATTGTACTGGTCTGCACAGATAGGGTTGGCAACCAAGTGATGTGCAATGGCAGATGAAGCAGATACAATGGCTGGTGGTTGCTGGATATTTCTACATGCTCACACTGATTGTGTTCTAACCCTCACAATCTTTATTCTAATCACTAAGGGGACGTGTTGTTTGTTCCGATCAGCCAATCTTAGTATTGTGCGGCCCACGTACCGAGCTTCACATCGGCACTTAAACTCATAAATAACATTGCTGGTTTGTGAGGTAGGTAGCACATCCTTGTTGACTGATGTCAACAAATGGCGAGAGGTAAAGATTACTCGGGGTTGCACAGCCAGAAATGTGTTGGATACAATATGTTTGATTTGTACTTCAAACCTTCGTGATGATTGCCCTTTCCAGGGCATCCTGATATAGACTGGACATTTGTCCGGACCTATCTTCCGATCTTTTGTCGCGTTTAGAAACTTGTGCATGTATCTCTTAACTATATGCTCAGAATAACCATTCTCACCGAGTATATTCATGATTTTGTCAATTTCAGCAGGAAGATTACAACGTGAACAAAAACTCCGTGCTCTGTTAATCAGGATTAAATGGATTAACCATGACGTCATTACAGTTGAACCAATCAGTCTCTACCTTATAGAGAATTGCGTATATAAGCACGCACCTTCACTTGCTGCGATCTTACCCTGAAGAGTGCAGCATGAAAAGCTTTGGTCACTATTATGTCGTGTTTGTTTGTATCCATATTGAAGTTCTGTCGTACCAAACATCTGTTACATATATATATATATATATATATATATATATATATATATATATATATATATATATATATATATATATATATATATATATATATATATATATATATATATATATATATATATATATACATATATATATATACATATATATATACATATATATATACATATATATATATATATATATATATATTACTGTATTTTATTGTAATAATATTTAAATTAATTTACTCTTTGAAAAATTCAACTCAATTTTTTTTTTTGTCAGGAACACATTTCCCCTTTAATACTGTTGCGGACCCAGGGATCGGGGGTGAGAAGACCATGATGGGGGAAGCTACCTTGGGCTCTCACCAGACTCTCCAGAATCACAGGCCGTCGCACATGAATAACTTTGTGACGCGGCGGGTCACTAATCGACCGTGAACGCCAATAACTCGACCACGTATCTTAGGGTCCTCCGTCTAATAAATACCATTTACCTAATGGTCATGTGATCGAATTACCGGGGGTCATCCTTGGTACACCTTGTTCAAGCCGGATCAGATGCAGCCGAGCGTAACTGCCCAAGGACGTACCGGCTAGAAAAACAGATCGCTGGGGGATAACGTCCTGGCTTGGCTAGGATACGAACCATTCTGGACCAATGAATGAAAAGATGAAAACGAGCTTGGAACATTTCTATCGAAAGCATTTATTTACAATAAAGCGAGGAAAGGTATGTGGCACAGTGAATGGAGTTTATTATTATGTACAGCAAAGATAGCAAGGAATTAGTGGGGTGCGACAAAAGTTTAAGCAATTTACAAAAAGCAGACACAGAGCAGACTTATCCCGTTATATCTTCTACGATCTTAATTTAAGCTACGACAGGTGCCATCGCAAACACACACACAAACCCGAGGAAGATTAGATAGCCAGAAAGAAAGAGCAGATGAGGACAAACAGCCTCAAAATACCTGGTGCAGTCGGCTGACTGCTTTGGGGGAGATGGGGGGGGAGAAAAACTGGTGCCTAAGGTGTGGGAGTGGGAGGTGTGGTGTTTGCGATATGGGGGGGGGGGTGCAGTGTCAAGCCAGAGGAAAATGTGATTGCGAGTCAGTGATGATGCTCTTTTGTGCATCCAAAGTGGACGAGATAGAGGGTTGGAAAGAGAGAGAGAAGATGCGTGAGGCAAAAGATCCCTCACCTAGTTGTGCATAGATCTGCTAGTGTAGCGTGTACCTCCGTAGGATGCTCCGCTTGAGGGTTCCCACCTTGAGAGTTGGTGCGTTATCACTGGCCTAGTCACTTTGCTGGGGCACGTGGCAATGTGCGCTCTGCACTGGTTCTCCGGAATAAGCACGTCTCAGTCGCATACCAACTGTGAGTGGAGAGCCAGCGAAGGGCAGAGGCAATGAGGAGCATCCAACACAGAGCCGAGACAAGCAGAGAAGGTGGCGAAGAAAAGGGCGAGCGGCTCCGCGATTCGCCAATAATAAGCCCTGGGCGAAGGGTGGGGTGATGACCCAAAGTGATGTGCTGTGACCCAAATCTCGCTTCTGTATTGGGCCACAGCGGCCCAAGCCAGGCCCTGCCAGGCTCCTGGAGCCGGAAGTGGTCTCATTCGCACATCCGGCGTGACACGGCCCGGATCCCAGTGTTTCACAATACCAAACTCCGTATGGAGCTCCATACCAAACTCCTGGATCACTCTTCCCATGACCCCTCCTCGCCGCCCATCCTGCAGTGTTCTGGCGACTGGACAAGGGTCGTATCAATCCTGCGTGCTCACCTGGGACATTCTCAACGAGATGTGGTTGGTGTTATTCACATCGGTTGCTCGTCCCCACATCATACGGTTTGAGTACAGCCTGAGTTATGCAGCACGCCTCTGTTTAGTGGCGAATTGTATTGATACAGAAGGATGAGGAGGTGCGGGAATATTTTTCCCATATGCGGGAGGTGTTGGTGGTCGAAGTGGTGAGTTTTTGGCGAGCGAGGCGTGAACAAGGTGAGATGCCGTTGGAAATTGGCACGCAGATTTGAATGAAATAATGGCACGCCATGCGTGTGCTGTATAGCGTGTCGTGTCTATAGTGGAGGAAGTTTGTTGGTTCCAAGCCACAGGAGGCATCGTAGTGCGCTTATTACTCATTGCATTTTGCATGGTGTGTGTGCTTGCTTGCTTGACTTATACCATGGCTAAAAGGAAAAGGTTGGAATAGAAATCAGAATAGAAGATAGAGATATAGTTAATAGACATAGCTATTAGACCCACGAAATGCACTTCGTCCTGTTAATCCACGAGATATGAGGGGAGGTCTAACTGCACGAAGACGAATGAAATAACTGCCTGGGGATCACTGTATGTTAGGTGCCATTGCCTTAGAGGCATGCGGTTTCGTAGAACCGCAGCAATACATTTAAAAGTGAATGGGATTGTGAAGTTTGATTTACATTATTTTGAATTAAATTATGTTTTCCAGGAATGCATCCATGACGTAAATACGGAAGTGCATGTATGTGTGTGTGTGTGTGTGTGTGTGTGTGTGTGTGTGTGTGTGTGTGTGTGTGTGTGTGTGTGTGTGTGTGTGTGTGTGTGTGTGTGTGTGTGTGTGTGTGTGTGTGTGTGTGTGTGTGTGTGTGTGTGTGTGTGTGTGTGTGCATAAAGCATAACATTATATTTGCTAATTTCCCTCTCCCCTCTCCCTCCCTCTACCGCCTTCTCGGTATCCCCATCAGCAAAAGCAACAGGTGGTAGTTGCCAGAATAAAATAACGTGGTTCGAGAAGACATGCTAGAAGCAAGTGTGTGCCAAATTAACCAATTTAAATTTACATACCTTAAAAAAGCCTTAAACTGTCAAAGCACATAAAAAGGCACATTAACCTTTATCACAACAATCAATTAAAATAAACAGCATTTTGGTGACTCTTGAACTGGTACGAAGCAAAAAAAATTATATATTTCATTTCATGCCAAAATCACACACGCACATCGTGCTGTCGCCAAGAAACGAGCACCAAACACTAAAAATAACATTATCACAAAGGCAAAGGTTGTGACCACAAGCACAGTACGTGCGACATTCATACTGTTGAAATTTTCTAGTCACCAGCTAATACTAATGCTACAAGTAACAGAAAACTCACTCTCCAAGTTTACAATACTATTGGCCTTATTGTGTTACAATACTGTTGGCCTTTTAAGCAATTCCATTGGAAACGTGGTGAGACAGGTGCAACATTAATGGCAATGCAAGGGGAAGATTGGTTGCCACCTTTATGATGTCCTCATCTGATGCTCCAACAAAACATTCTCCAACTGTTCATCCTTTTGAGAATTCATCGCTGAGACTAAAGTTGAAATAACTCGCCGAGAAAAGGAATGTTGGACGTGATCGTGTGCACCTGTATCGTATGGTAACAACGCTACATGCCGAACACTGGTGAGTGGTGGGCAGTAGAATTCAAAGAACATTTTTAGCGCTGAAAATTACAAATAGTGGGGCGACTTAGCCAAAATATTCAAAAGAATTGTGCATTTTGTGATACAAGCACTAAATTTGCCACAAATGTACATTAATAGGTTGCGAACATTTTCAGATGTTGGGCCACTTGAAATTCTCTCTTTATGTCCGCCATATTGGATTTCAAAATGGCCACCACTTGAAATCTACATTTGCTATTATCTCTGGACGTAATGTAGCTATTGACTTGATTCTGGTATCTAAATGTATGTTTTTGGGGGCAAGGAATCCAATGGTACCATTTTCAACTTAATATTATCTATCACATTCTGTTATATAATTTGTATATCATTTGCATCCCATGTCTTGCGCACAAGAAGAGCACATCAAGTGACTGCAGCAGCACTGTACATCCTGCAACACCGTGCCTACAACCACTACTGTCTGGGAGAAACCAGGGATGCAGAGGACCTTCCGGAGTCTGAAGACTGGTGTTGCCAGAGAGGAGAAGCCATCCCCCAGTTTCACTACTGGGCAACCGTGCTGGAACTAGAACTGTTGGTTCTAGTGTATGTGCGTTCTCTCAGGCAGGGATCGTTAATGATGTACCTCGATGCTCTGACAGAGCTGGTCCCCTGGTTCCATGCACTGGATCACACCCACTATGCGAGGTGGATACCAGTGCACCTGAAGGACATGGCCGAACTCATCATCAAACACCCAGATGTAGCCAGGAAATTCAGGGAAAGCTACTTCACTGTTCAGAAAACACAGAGAGTGTTCTCTTCAATCCCGATTGACCAGGCACATGAGCAGAATAATGCCTGCATCAAAGGAGACGGTGGAGCAGTTGGGCTCACCGACAACCATAGTGCCCTACGTCGCTGGATGGTTGCGGGACCAGAAGTTGCCAGGGTGATCGAAGAATTCCAGGATGGGAACCAACACTGGAGACGGCAAACAGCAGACACACATCATCATGATCATACGCCAAGTGTACAGGCCTCATTTGTGAAAGATGTTCGTTCTCTCGTCGGTGTCATAGAGGAGATGGGCAACCCATTCGAGGAGGAGAGTCAGGATGTAGTCAAACTGGACACAAAGGAGATCGCAGATCCTGCTGCTATGGAGACCGTGATGAATGCCAAGAGGATTGGCCAAGAGCAGTTCGAGGCTTTCAACAGAGAGTGTCTGTTGGACAGAACAAAGGCAGTGGACGCACCCATTCCTCGTAACAAGCTGAAGGTGTTCAGCACTTCCACTCCAAGAAGCCAGAGCATAGGTCAGAAACAGCTCGCCTCCATCAAGAATGACTGTGAACTCTTCGCACGCCTGTACATTGGCTGCCAGACGAGGGATGGAAACCTTGAGGAGTTCTTTTGTCACGAGAATCAGGCATGTCCTCCTGCATTGTCTGATGGTGGAAGCCTCTGCACTGGTACCAAGAGTGATCTCCTCACATGCTTGGAAGAAGTCTCTGACACAAAGACAGAGACTCCTGTCACGACCTGTATTGTGCTCGATGGAGCAGCCATCGTCCAGATGCTGAAGCCAGCTGCATCAAAGACCTTTGAAGAGTATGCACAACAGATCTTCATCCCATATATGTCCACGAAGCTGCAAACAGTGTCACGCCTGGATCTGGTCTGGGATACTTACCTTGCTGATTCACTGAAAGGTAGTACACGTGCAAAGCGGGGACAAGGTGTGCGGAGACATGTGGTGGCTGCCGCAGCCATACCAGGAAACTGGCAGAACTTCCTACGAGTGGACAGCAACAAGACCGAGCTGTTCAGGTTCCTCTCAGCAGCTCTCATGGAATGGTTTGACCAGGAGGACAAGCAACTCGTCATTACTGATGGAGAGGCAGTGCTCAGCAAGCCATGACTGCCAGATCTGACCTCACTCGCCCCATGTAACTATGAAGAAGCTGACAGTCGGATGTTGCTGCATGCATCTCACGCAGTCCAGCATGGACACCATGCAATACTCATCCGGACTGTAGACACCGATGTTGTGGTGCTGGCAATGTCCCTGGCACAGGAGTTGCAACCAGAAGACAAACTGTGGCTGGCATTCGGAACAGGCCAGAGTTTCCGATACCTAGCAGCACACGAAATATCAGCTGGATTGGGACGAGAGAAGGCTCGTGCACTGCCAATGTTCCACGCTCTAACTGGATGCGACACTGTGTCTAGTTTTCATAGACATGGCAAGAAGACTGCGTGGGCAGTCTGGACGGTACTGCCAGAACTCACTGAGGCGCCGCTGCTGCTGTCCTCTGCACCTCGTGACATACCAGACGATGCAATGCGCATCATCGAGAGGTTCGTGATCCTGTTGTATGATCGAACCAGCAAATGCACAGACATTGACAAGGCCAGGAGGAAACTCTTCGCAAGGAAGAACAATGTGCAGCTCATCCCTCCAACGAAGGCAGCTCTGGAGGAACATGTCAAGAGGGCAGTGTATCAAGGTGGACACGTGTGGGGTCAGATACTGCTGCCAGCACCAGAGCTCCCTCCACCAAGCAACTGGGGTTGGTCAAGGACTGGAGAAGGACAGTACACACCTTACTGGACCAGGCTAACTGAGGCAGCTCACAGCTGCATTGAGCTGGTTTCTTGCAAGTGCAAGAAAGGGTGTGTGAGGCGCTGCAAGTGCAAAAAGGCTGCCCTTCAGTGCACAGCCCTCTGTGTGTGTGAAGGGGACTGCACATGACGATGAGTCAACAACATACATGTACTTGTGGCAATGCTGAACTTGTTAACATGACACTGTTTATGTACACATATCTTCAGTACCGGTATATACCTAGCCTCAGATACCAGTACACCTTGCCTCAAATACTAGACCATGTCGCATGTCAGTATTATACCTAAGACATTTACAGAACTAAGACATTCTTTTCAAAGTATTGTGTTGAATCCAATATTTGCTTTGATAATTTCCAAATAAAATTATATAACAGACTGTGATAGATAATATTAAGTTGAAAATGGTACCATTGGATTCATTGCCCCCAAAAACATACATTTAGATACCAGAATCAAGTCAATAGCTGCATTACGTCCAGAGATAATAGCAAATGTAGATTTCAAGTGGCGGCCATTTTGAAATCCAATATGGCGGACATAAAGAGAGAATTTCAAGTGGCCCAATATCTGAAAATGTTCGCAACATATTAATGTACATTTGTGCCAAATTTGGTGCTTGTATCACAAAATGCACAACAGGTTTGCTATGCTGCTACACTAAACAAATTTGTGATTATGATGAGGTTACCTGACTTGCTAACGGCCTTCATTAAAAATGAAGATCTTCAGGGGGAAAAAAAAAGTCACAAGTAATAAAACGGATACCAAATCAAGTGCATTATCAATCAAAAATAATCATTATATTGATGAGCAACTGCTCAATACAGAGTTCAGATGAAGAAGTCCTAAGAAAAGCATGGGAAGGAAGACAGAGGGGAGGGTGGATGTATGGGGAAAATCTTTTTTTTAATGTTGCCTTAATTCCCCCACTTTTATGATTTATTCGGTGTGCACACTGCACACCCATCGTTTTGCTAGTGGATTTAAAAGTCAGCATGTTGTACTTCACAAACATATTGCATGTCTATCGATGACTCTCAATGAAGATGTAAAGGAAAGTGAAAGGCAAAAAAGTTTTTTCTTTTTTTTTAAAAGTAGTTCTTTATTAAACAACAGGTCATCGGAGCTGCTGGCTGTGGTTGTGGTTCATGGGTTGCACCGTGTACTTTAATATATTGTTTATATTGCTTCGCAAAATATTTACTACACTGTATATAAAATTTAAAATTTAGAGCCTCCTCCAAGGCTCCGTCGTGAGTTTGTAGCTGCTCCTCAACCAACCCGGACACTCTACTTACAAAAGACGGCTCTACCAGGCCTTTATCCAAGTCTTCATCTTGGCTCATAATTTTATCTTGTTCGTCCAAACGAGCCTCCAATCCTTTTACCTCCTCCACCAAATTCATCCCTTGCTTCCTCAGCTCTCCCTACTCTTCTACTTGCAGCTGCATACGAGCATCCACACAGGCACGATGACGTTCCAGGCCTTCATCCACTTTATCAACCCGAATGTTCGTTGCATCAATTTTATCTACCAATTTTTTCCGTATATTTTCCCCCTCCAATGTAATTTCTACCTTTGTTTCCTCCAATCTATCCTCGAATTTACTTTGTATTTCCCCCAATTGAACATCCACACACTCCTGCATCTCAGTTTTCATTTTCTCCATCATTTCCCCCAATTCATCCCTCATTAAATCAATCCGTGCACCCAACTGTTGCCCCATTACCCCCAATTGATCTGTCATTTTTGCCCCCTGTGCTGTAATTGCACTCATTAAACGTTCCAACATTGTCCAGATCGACATCGCGCCGGTTTCCGGTGCTGCCGGCTCCATTACGGGCAATGAAGCACGGTCCACGCTCGGAATTGGGGGAGGTTTCGATCCTACCCCCGTCTCTCCCTTCTTCCCCCGACTCGCTGCCAGACACGTGGCCTTCCTCCTCAAACATCTGCACATCCGCCATGGTGCAGAAATCCCGTTTGCCGCCAATTAAATTTAATTTGAAAACCCCCGCCAAAATTTTCCCGCGCTCTTTTCTGTCGTAATTTTATATTCCAATTCGTGGCGAGATTTTAATCCTGGTATATTCTCCCGATACCAAATATAATTTAGAGGGGTTTGAACATCCAACACCCTGACACCAATGTGACGTCCACGGGACTTGAACAGTTCCGCCAACGTAGAATGAGCTGAAACGATGGAGGCGGTTTATTTTTTTATAACCCAAAGATGGCGGTTTTAATCGCTCTACAGCAAACGGGACGAGGAAGGTGGCACGAGTCGCTTTTCACCGAGTTAGTAATGTTTATTTCTCGAACCAGAAATAATAATAAGACTCGGCAAGAGGAGGGATCCGGGGCGATTCGACGGGATGGTGGTGTGGGTTCGGGCGTGGGGAAAACACAAACAATTCCAATGGATATACAAATCTCAAACCCTCTAAGGCGCCAGGTATACACACACACACACACACACACACACACACACACACACACACACACACACACACACACACACACACACACACACACACACACACACACAACGTAGCTGGTCCTGGTGGTCAGGCTGGCCCGTGGTGTAGATGCAACAGTCCCTGGATTGGTGCCGGACGAGCTGGCGTTGCGCTCGTCAGGGGCAGAAGAAACCGTGGTGCTGTCGACCTCCTGGTGTCGGCCCAAGTCTGCTCACAGCCGCCAGGGAGCCAGTTCTGGCGCCAAGATGCGAGCAGGAGAGGGAGGCAGGTCCGCCCGCCGTTCGGCCCCATACTCCGAGCCAGCAGAACCCCAGAGCCAACCGAGGTGAGGCACGAGGCACAGCAAGGCCACGAGACACGACGAATCGAGGAACGTACCAGCCCAATAATAGAGCACGCTCCGAGCCCAACAGCCTTGACCAAACGGTTTCTCTTTATCAATCTTCTTCTTCCTCCTCTTTTCCCCGAACAGAACCTTTTTATCCTCGAGTCCTCGTCACTTCCAATCGAGCCGTTTTATTGGCCCTCCGCCGTCGCCTTCCACCAATCGTGATCAAGGGGCGGAGCCATCTGCAGCACTGTCCTGTTACGTCACGGCAAGCCTCCAGGGAATACTAAAAGGGTTTACGCAGACACACTTACCCTAACCCGTCTCCCTATCTAATTACGTGACAATGATCATTTCCCCCTTGAAGAAATGGCCATTTACTAGACAACTTATCACCACTGAATTGCTACTTATTACATAGAGATCCTGGTAAAC
>NC_140975.1:33046863-33179363 GCF_056783735.1 Eptatretus burgeri
TAGGGAGCAGGCTGAGGCGAGCCTCGAGAGGTGGAGGTACGCACTGGAGAGAAGGGGAATGATAGTCAGTCGGAGTAAGACGGAGTACATGTGCGTAAATGAGAGGGAGGGTGGTGGTATGGTGCGGTTGCAAGGAGTTGAGGTGGGGAACGTGGATTGGTTTAAATACTTGGGATCAACTGTCCAAAGTAACGGAGAGTGTGGGAGAGAAGTGAAAAAGAGAGTGCAGGCAGGATGGAGTGGGTGGAGAAGAGTTGCAGGAGTGATTTGTGACAGAAGGGTAGCTGCAAGAGTGAAGGGGAAAGTATATAAGACTGTAGTGAGACCAGCTATGTTGTATGGTTTGGAGGCGGTGGCGCTAACAAAAAGACAGGAAGCGGAGCTGGAGGTGGCAAAGTTAAAGATGCTGCGATTCTCGTTGGGAGTGAGGAGGATGGACAGGATAAGGAATGAGTATATTCGAGGGACTGCACAGGTAGGACGGTTTGGAGACAAAGTGAGAGAGGCGGGATTGAGATGGTTTGGACATGTGCACAGGAGGGAAGCGGAGTATATCGGGAGAAGGATGCTGAGGATGGAGCCGCCAGGTAGGAGGAGAAGAGGAAGGCCAAAGAAGAGGTTCATGGATGTGGTGAGGGCAGACATGCGGGTGGTTGGAGTGTCAATGGAAGAATTGGAGGATAGAGCGAAATGGAGACGGTTGATCCGCTGTGGCGACCCCCAACGGGAGCAGCCAAAAGAAGAAGAAGAGTACTCGATAGACAGGGATGAAGGCTCTGAAGTGGGAACAACAGATTTAATCCCGATAGGGGAACAGCACAGGACAACACACCATGGAACATGGGCGTGTCACATGACTCTCTTAACCACGCCCCGGTGCACCCTTGTTTCCATGCATTATCATAAACTACTGATACATCTCATCTCCCCCCCCCCCTTTTTATTATTTTTTTATTTTTAACAAATCAAGACGCTCAGAAGGTTTACAGACATGAGCTGATCTTCTGAGGGCTGGTGGAGGGTTGTCCTTGCTTGCAACTACTGTGAGCTTCTCAATAAGGGGTACAGGGTCAGGAAGGAGTTCAGGTACATTGATTGGGGAAAAGCTTTCATGAGGAAACACCTCAGGTTCAAACATAGGTGGTGTTAATACAAGAGTGGGCGACAAAGGCACTTGAGCCGGTTCAATGTTTGGCTCCCCATGACCTCACCTGAGTATGTCAACATGTTTACACATGCATCTACCCTCACACAACTTCACAAGAAACATTTCATCAATGTTATCGATAATGATGCCCGATAACCACTTGGTTCCACATCTCGAGTTCAACACGTATCCAGGATCATTGATCTGGAAGCTGAGGTATACAGACGTTTGGTCATGATTACGTTTCTGTTGATGCTTGTTATTCTCCACCTGGACCGTTACGTCCAGGTGTACTCATGATAACCGTGTTGTGAACTCACGACCCATCAGAAGCTTGACAGGTGAGCGACCGGTGGTTTGATGTGGTCTGGTTCTGGTCGTTGAGCAACACACGAGCTAGACGAGATTGAATGGAGCCTTCCTTGACGTGGCTTAGACCATTCTTGATTCTAACAGCACGTTCGGCTTGACCAGTACTGGCAGGTTTGTCGGGGGCGGATGTGTCGTGCTTAATACCTTTCATTTCACAAAAGTTCTGAAACTCTGAACCCGTAAATGACGATTCATTATCTGATACAATGGAGTTTGGAATACCGTGTTGCGCAAACATGGTACGTAGAGCTTCAATTGTTACAGCAGAAGAGGAGGATGGCACCACAAGAGCTTCAATCCATTTGGAGTGAGCATCAACTACGATAAGGAAAAGCTTTCCTTGAAATGGACCAGCATGGTCGATGTGTAGTCTGGACCATGGCTTTGATGGCCACGACCACATGGCAAATGGAGACTTTGGCAGTGTCTTGGCACGGGCTTGACAAGTATAACAATGGCGTGCACTGGACTCGATGTCACTGTCCAAACCAGGCCACCAAACATGGGCTCGGGCAATAGCCTCCATGCCTGGATGAGCATTGTGGAGTTCACTGATAATTTTCCTGCGGAGTTTAGGTGGAATTATCACTCCGCTACCCCAAAGCAGGCAGTCTGCATGAATAGAGAACACACCTGACATAACGCAGCATTTAATCTGTGACAAATCTGGATTGCTATTGGTAGCACAAGCAATCTGCTTCGCGGTTACGGGCGCCTCATCGTGAATGACGTTAGCCATGAGATGAATGATATCACCAGATTGTGGAGGTTCTGGGATCGTTACGGGAAGCGGCAAACGACTGAGGACATCAGCACGGTACGTTTCCTGACCCGGGTGGTAAACCAATGAATAGTCATAACCGGCAAGGGTGAACGCCCAACGTTGTACACGACCTGATGATGTGGGCAGAATGGCTTCAGTTTCTCCCAGGAGACCTAACAAGGGTTTGTGATCAGTCTCAATGGTAATGTGTCTTCCAAATACATATTGGTGCATCTTTAAGGTGCCCCAGACACACGCTGACGCCTCTCGGTCTACTTGAGCATAGCGACATTCAGTGTCAGAAAGGGTTCGTGATGCATACACAACAGACTGGAGATTACCGGTTCCATTTGTTTGCAACAACGCACACCCAATGCCATATGAGGAGCTATCACAACTGAGAATAAGTTCCTTGCATGGGTCGTAATGGACAAGTAATGGCGAGGAGGACAGCATGGTTTTAGCGGCCTTGAACGCTCTTGTTTGGGCAGCTTCCCATTTCCAGACAACGTCTTTCCTGAGAAGAACATGCAGAGTCTCGACGGTTCTGCATAGTTGAGGCAGGAAATTACCAAAGTAGGTCAACATACCCAGGAATGCATGAAGTTCTGAAATGTTTTGTGGCATTGGTGGATTCACAATTGCTTCAACTTTGCTCGGTGGGCAAAATGCCTTGACAGGAGATTTGATGACCCAGGTATTCAACTTCACCTGCCATAAGGGAACACTTCTCATGCCTTAGGTGTACACCCAGCTTGTGACAGGCGATTGAGGACTTGGTTTACATTCTCGAGGTGTGCATGTTGTGACTTGCCAGTCACTAGTATTTCGTCCTGGAATACGACTGTCTTTGGCACAGTTTTCCATCATGTCTCCATCTTGCGTTAGAAGATTTGTGCAGCAGAGCGTATGTCAAATGGGGATCTGTTGTACATGTCGAGTCCTCGATGAGTGTTGATGCATGTTTCGGGCTTAGAATGATCATCCAATTCCATTTGAGCAGAGGTATTGGTCAAGTCAAGCTTAGTGAATGTCTGGCCACCCATGAGAGTGGTGAGCAGATCCTCTGCTTTGGGCAAATGGTCACCATCCAGCTTTGAATGGCGGTTGATCGTCATTTTGTAGTCCCCACAAATGCACACTGTTCCATCTGCTTTGAGTATTGGAACGATAGGTGCCGCCCAGTCGGAGTATTCGACTGGTGAGATGATGCCCTCACTCTTCATGCGGTCAAGCTCACATTCAATCATTGATCGCATCATGTGAGGCACAGATCTAGCCTTGTGGAGCAATGGCTGAGCATCTGCAGAAACATGAATCCTCACTTTGGGCCCTGCAAAGATGCCAACGCAATTGCTGAGCAGGCCAGGGTACTTGTTGAGCACAGTATCGTATCCAGCATCAGAGTTGGAGACTCTGTTTACGTCACTCCAATTAAGTCTGATTATTCGTAACCAATCTCAGCCGAAGAGGGTTGGTCCTTCTCCACGCACTATCAGTCGTGATTAGGATTTGCTTGTTGTTGTATTGTCACTGCTGATGGCATAAGGTCCAGCAGGTTCAAGATGGAAGCTATCAAGGATGCTCCGACTCCTGCGAACACGACCGAGCTCAAAGCTCTCCTGGATATGTTGAACTATTACTGTAACTTTCTTCCGAATCTGGGCACCGTCCTTGAGCCTCTCCACAAACTTCGTGAAGGTGTTGAATGGCGATGGTGTACGCAGTGTAGTGAGGCGTTTTCTGAGGCAAAACGGTTGCTGTGTTCACCTAAAGTGTTGGTGTACTACGATACTGCTAAACCATTGGTTCTTAGCTGTGATGCCTCGTCTTATGGCATTGGCTGTGTGTTACAGCAACGTAATGACGGTATACCACGGCCTGTAGAACTATACATCACACACTTTGTCAGCAGCGGAGCTTAACTTCTCCATGGTTGAAAAGGAAGCTCTCGCATGAATTTTTAGTGTAACAAAGATGCATCAGTATCTCCTCTGTCGACAATTTGAACTTGTAACCGACCACAAACCATTGCAATCCCCGTTCTATGAGAGTAAGGGAATTGACCCACAGGCCTCTGCACGCGTTCAGCGTTGGGCTGAGAAGTTTGCAGCCAATGACTATTCTATAAGGTATCGTCCTGGCAGTGATAAGTTCTTTGCTGATACTTTGAGAAGATTACCACTACCAGTTAACGTGGGTAATGTACCTGTACTAGTGGGGCAGATAACAGCAATTTTTGAGAGGAATTGTGCAAATGATGATACAAGCATCAAATTTGGCACATTTGTTCTCCAGGGGATTCTAATCAAATCTGCCTGATTGTCCATTTGAAAATCCAAATTTAGAAAAAATTGAAAAAAAAAAAAAAAACTTCAAAAAAGTCAAGATCACGAATCAATGTTGGATGCTGGCTGAGATTGGTGAATGTTTCAGAAACATCATCAAAGACGTTCCAAGTCTGCCGTGCAGTTTTCTTCCCTTTACCGCGGAAGGCAGACACGACGTCACATCCAGTGAACGCATGGAAGTATGGGATCCCTCCAGCTTTCTCAGGCCCCATTGCAGAAACTCCCTCATGGACTGGAATCCATCGTGCCTTGGCTCCTTGGCCAAAGGCAATCCACATGTTCTCAACACCTAGTTCCTGTAAGGATGGCAGTACAGATATTGCTATGACTAGAACGTCCGTGTCATTAGCCTTAATTATAATGGACTTGCTACCATTCGTCGTTGCATCCCTGGCGTGTACAAATATTTGAGTGTCAGCTTCTTCATGACAACATGGAGACACAGCATCCAGTGACTTCCTTGTGTTGCTAGTGGCATCTTCTCCTTTTTTGACAATGACTGTGCTTGTCGTCTGTGCTTCACACATCTTTTCCGCAAGGAAGTGAAACAGCTCAGTCTTGTTGCTGTCATCTCGAAGAAAGCTTCTCCAGTTACTTGGGGTCTTACTGGTTCCTGTCACTCTTCTTCTGATTCCTTGCCCCCTTTTCGACCTTGCCTCGGACTTCAGACTTGACTTCTTGTGCACATCAAACACTACGTCCACCCTCTCGTACCTGGCACCATAGGATTCCACCTTTGGGATGATGTCTTCTTTAGCATAGTCATCAAACATCTTTGAAGTGCGTGGAGGTAGGGCATTGATAAGTGCTGAGCCATTAATGATGACTGCATCTCCCCTTGGTTCTCTGTCTGGGATGTTTACTTGCGCTTCAAGAATTTCAGCCAGCTGTGACTTCAAATTGTTTTGAAGTTTTTTTTTTTTCTTCAAATTTTTCAAAATTTGGATTTTCAAATGGCCAATTGGGCAGATTTGATCAGAAAGCCCTGCAGAATAGAAATGCCAAATTTGATGTTTGTATCATAATTTGCACGATTTTTCTACTATCTACTTCACTATACCGGGAGAAATGTTTTATGGCAATGAGTGTGTTTGACTGTCATAATGCACCAATCACTTCCAAACAAATTGAACAATGGACAAATGTGGACCCGACCCTTTCTATGGTCAAACAATGTGTTATCAGTGGCATATGGTCAACTGTACCCTATGAATTCCACGACAAATTGAGGCCGTACCTTGCTCGTAAAAATGAGTTGTCTTTATATTCGGGTTGTCTGCTGTGGGGCAGCAAGGTCATTGTACCGCCAAAAGGTCGAAACAAGGTGTGTGATGAGCTACATGAATCACATCCAGGGATTGTAACCATGAAGTCAATTGCCAGGAGCCATGTTTGGTGGCCGGGTATAGATGAAACTTAGAGAGCTACGTTCGCCATTGCTCCGTGTGTCAGGTCACTTCCCTGAACTCACCTGAGGCACCGCTTCACATGTGGTCCTGGCCTTCCAAACCATGGTCTCGAATCCACATTGATTATGCTGGTCCATTCTTGGGGAAGATGTTTTTGGTTGTTATCGATGCTCATTCAAAGTGGATTGAATGTTTAGCCTTATCATCCTGTACCAGCGAAATCACGGTTGAAAGTTTACGTGCCGTGTTTGCCACTCATGGTTTGCCAGATTGTGGAGTTAGTGATAATGGCTCATGTTTCACCAGCGCTGTGTTTCAGGATTTCTTGAAACAAAATGGTGTCAAGTACTATCGCAGTGCTCCCTTCAAACCTGCTTCGAATGGTCAGGCCGAAAGAGCTGTCCGAGTGATCAAGAATGGTCTCAAAAAGGCAAATGACGGTTCTTTTCTGCAAACCAAGTTATCACGTTTGTTCTTGACATATAGGATACGTCCGCACACAACTACTGGACGCACACCCGCAGAAATGATGTTTGGTGAAATGCTAAAGACACGCTTAAACCTGATTCATCCGAATGATTCGTCCAGGGTTGCGGACCACCAGTTTAAACAGAAGTGGTACCATGACAGGACTTGAGTTCCACGTGCCATCAATGTGTTCGATCCTGTTTTTGTGCTGAATCCCGGCCATGGATCTAAATGGATCATTGGTCATGTTCTAAATAGAATTGGCAACTCTTTATTTGTTGTGGAACTGTCCAATGGACATACAGGACGTAAACATATTGTGACGTCCACGGGACTTGAACAGTCCCGCCAACGTAGAATGAGCCGAAACGATGGAGGCGGTTTATTTATTTATAACCCAAACATGGCGGTTCTAATCGCTCTACCGCAAACAGGACGAGGAAGGTGGCACGAGTCACTTTTCACTGAGTTGATGATGTTTATTTGTTTTTATTATTACCAGAAATAACAAGACTCAGCAAGAAGAGGGATCCGGGGCGATTCGACGGGATGGTGTGGGATCGGGCATTGGGAAAAACACAGACAATTCCAATGAATATACAGTTCTCAATCCCTCTAAGGTGCCAAGCATACACACACACACACACACACACACACACACACACACACACACACACACACACACACACACACACACACACACACACACACACACACACACACACAAAACGTAGCTATTTCTGGTGGTCAGGCTGGACCGTGGTGTGGACGCAACTGTCCCTGGATCGGCATCGGACGAGCTGGCCTTGCTCTCATCAGGGGGGCAGGAGAAACCGTGGTGCTGTCGACCTCCTGGTCTTGGCCCAAGTCCGCTCACAGCCGCCAGGGAACCAGTTCTGACGCCAAGTTGCGAGCAGGAGAGGGAGGCAGGTCCGCCCGCCGTTCGACCCCGTACTCCGAGTCAGCAGAACCCCAGAGCCAACCAAGGTGAGGCACGAGGCTCGGCAAGGCTCCAAGACACGATCAAGAACACGATCGAATCAGCACAACAACAAGGATGCTCCCCGCGCAACAGCCTCCCCACCAAAAAAAACACGATCTTTTGGTTGTAATCTTCTTCCTCTTCCTTTTCGACCCCGAACAGAACCTTTTTATCCTTGGTCCTCGTCACTTCCAATCGAGCCGTTTATTGGCCCACCGCCATCGCCTTCCGCCAATCGTGATCACGGGGCGGAGCCATCCGCTGCACTGTCCTGTGACGTCACGGCTATTCTCCAGAGAATACCAAAAGGGGTTTACGCAGACACACTTACCCTATCCCGTGTCCCTATCTAATTACATGACAATTATCATTTCCCCCCTTGAAGAAATGAACATTTACTAGACAACTTATCACCACTGAATTGCTACTTATTACATCGAGATCCTGGTAAACTCGAACAGCATGGCATACCTAATTAAACATCCTAATTACCCTTTGAATGCATACCCCCCCGCCCCCTCAAACGTAACAATATTGACCAGCTCTGCCTGAGGCATTGAGGCCAAACTATATTTGAGGTTTGCCTGAGGCCAAACTATATTCAGCCCTTTGAGGGTGATTCCCTGGTGTCTGTTCCGATTGTGAGCCAAGTGTCTGAGCACACTGAGTCCGAGCCCGATAGTGGTGTGGTGGAGCCTGCTCCTCCTCCTTCCTCTCCATCTCCTCTTGAGGCTGCCGCTGTCGGTGTTCCACAAGAACAGTCACCCATCTTGCGATGCTTTGCTCGCACATGCAAGGCACCGGAGCGGTTGAATTTGTGATTGTACCTAGCACTGTTGTATAAGTGTTGTTGGGGGAAAAATGTTGTGCATAATTTTATTTCGGGGGAAATGTTGTCATCTATCTATATACTGTATTACGAAAACTCATTTTGTATGTATGTATGTATTGTTACGAATCTACGCCCGCCCGGCGTGCGAACGACCGCGTTAACTAATAGCGGCCAGTTCGCCCACCGAACGAGCAATTCAGTCGTGACTTTCTGGAACAAC
Organism: Eptatretus burgeri; assembly: GCF_056783735.1. NCBI lineage: Eukaryota > Metazoa > Chordata > Myxini > Myxiniformes > Myxinidae > Eptatretus > Eptatretus burgeri. The sequence continues at coordinate 33,055,408 of NC_140975.1, forward strand.
GCCAGAAACCAGTCACGGGTGGGTCCTTAACCACCCACCACGGTCCAGTCCGTATTCTACCCACGCGAAATAGGGTCAATCGCCAAATATCGATATACCGAAGTACTCGCGTGGATAACCTACCGAGGAACCGTACCTTGGCGGAGGCCTGCTTGGACACGAACCGCTTAAGCGGTCCATTCCGTTCTAGGATAACCGAGCGGGTATTATCGCCAGACCCGATTCTATTTAACGGTTATGTAAAAACCCACTACTATTCCGAGAAACAACATGGCAGTTCAATAAGGAGAAAATGACACGACGAGCGGGGTAACATTCACACAAGCACATTTATTTCTACACACATATACAAACAATCATGCAGTCATGCAGGTGTGCAAAAACACGTATACAGTCAACAAAAGCAAAACACGCATGCAGTTGTTTTACGAAGACTGCGGGACGGGGACAAAGACACGGGAAAGGACAAGCACTACAACCGTCTATGTTTTTTCATGTACGTACACTTATGCGGTTTTACTTACGGACTCGGCGCCACATCATGCATTCAAAGAAAAACCCCAGGAAAAAGACCCCCTCAAAGACAAGGGAGTCAGACTGGGCCCGTGGGCCTTTATAATCTGGGGCCTTGGTGACCGAAAGGGCCCCACAAGACCGTTACAGGTTACCTGCACCCTCGTGGTGCCTTGATGGGGTGGGTCACGACGTCTCGTCCGCACGGCAGCTCGCGTAGCCGCGGTTGCGCTCGGGCCTTTCGCGTGGCCGGCGAGCTCTCTCCGGCTCTCCTCACATGAGCGCGCAGGTTCGCGCAACACCGCTGGCAGAGCTGCACCTCCAGTCCGCATCTCCTTCGCGACGCCCGGACTCTCCACAGACTGCAAGCTCCAACGAACGGGTCGCTCCACGGACCGCTTCTCCACAGGCGAAGACCACCAAGACTTCTCCCCGACTCCTTCAACCAAGACCACGAGAAGAGCAGAGGAGAAGAAGAAAAAGAAGAAGAAGAAGAAGACCGACTTGGCGCTCGGCGTGCCCTTATGTTCCCCACGCTCCGCCCCTCCGCTCTCACCCCACCCTCCTTCCAGAAGGGAGGCGTTTTCCACTTCCAACCCTCTCGCCCCCCCCTCGCGGCGCGCGGGGAACGAGGAAATCGTTGCGGTGACCCTGCAGCCTCGGGACATTCATTCCCCCAAAATCAGGCCCCCAACCTATTTCACCTTTGATCTCTGGCTCGAATCGCACCTCCCCCATACCAAAGCGCAGGAAAAGCAGGAGGGAAAATCCACGCGCCATCGGAATACCTTCTTATTTCCCATGGCATTATTGGAACCCCTTGTTCTTTTTCCTTGGTAGAGACGGTTTTATAAGCGGAGAGGGTTGCCGCGGGGTTGTGGAGAAGGTGATCGGTAGTGGGCATAGCGGGGAAGGTGGTTAGGTGATTGGCGTAATTATGGTTGAGGTGATCAGGATGGCATGGTTTGTTGAGAGGCACATGTGGTTGTGGTGGTGGAAGGACGGGGGAATGAAGTGGTTGTTTGAGAGCGATGTTGGTGGTGGTGGTCCCAAAATAACGATAGTGAAAGAAAAACGGCTATCTCAAAGATCACAGCCCTGTGACACGAATAAATCCCATTAAACAACGGTGGGGAAATCTAACTGAACTGAGGACCTTAATGGTGTTCTGCGAATTTCCACAGCCGTAACAGTATGTATGTATGAATGTATATGTATGTTCCCAAAATACAGCAAAAATGGTACACGAGAGCGCAAAAATTTAGGGCCAACTTGCTCACCATTCTCCTGCGGTGTGCAGTATCGTTTCGTTAAAATCGGGTAATGAAAAAATTATTCAAAAATCAATTCCCGATTCAGTGAAGTACTCTTCTGGAGTATTTGATCAAGGCAAACAACCTCAGCAGTATAGTTCGCTGGAGCTATCTTTTTATTAATTTATTTTTTGAAATGATTTCATCAACTCCTGTAACAAGGGGAACCCTCGTCTAGTATACCACTAAAACTCTCATCTTGTATGTATGTTTGTTCCCAAAATATAGCCAAAACGGCACACGACAGCGCAAAAATTTTAGGGCCACCTTACTCACCATTCGCCTGCGGTGTGCAGTATCAAGTTTCGTTCAAATCGGGCAACAAAAAAAAATAAACCAATGTCACCTGCAGGGTGACCCGTATCTTGCCAAAAGGTGACCACGTGTGACTTCTTTAAGGTCACACTGAGATTAACAGAGCTGCTATCCACCAGGAGCGACTCCTTGAGGAATATCTGCCTACGAGAGATTCCGATGAGAATCGTTCTACAGAGTAACCATGAAAAATATGCTTTTGCCTCATAATGTCACCAAATGACGTCATAATGTCTCAAGCTTGACATATCTAGAAAGCACTCATCGAGGTGTTCAATTTGAGGTACTACATGATATGGTTCCTAAAACTTGAAAATTTGACCTTGGGGTCAAATATGTTTGACCTTTGGCGCTAACCATGAAGGTCAAGGCCAATCGCCACCAAAAATTAATCAGCTGAGCGCCAGACCATGAACTATATTCCCATGAAGTTTAAAGACGATCCGATCAAAATTACTCAAAAAATAGGGGTTTCGTCGACTCCCCTGATTTGCGACAAAGTGACCTTGACCTTTGACCTTGACCTTTGACCTTGACCTTCAAAATTTTGTGCACTGAAAGGGACCTCTATATGCCTCTGATATGCGAAGTTACGAAAATTTCCAATAATAACTGTGCTCTGCAGAGTGATTTATACGTGATTACAGACAAAAAAAAAACAACAACAACAAAAAAAACATGTGAAGGTCAAGGCCAATCGCCACCAAAATTAATCAGCTGAGCGCCAGACCATGAATTATATTCCCATGAAGTTTGAAGACGATCCGATCAAAATTACTCAAAAAATAAGGGTTTCCTCGACTCCCCTGATTTGCGACAAAGTGACCTTGACCTTTGACCTTGACCTTTGACCTTGACCTTCAAAATTTTGTGCACTGAAAGGGACCTCTATATGCCTCTGATATGCGAAGTTACGAAAATTTCCAATAATAACTGTGCTCTGCAGAGTGATTTATACGTGATTACAGACAAAAAAAAAAACAACAACAACAAAAAAAACATGTGAAGGTCAAGGCCAATCGCCACCAAAATTAATCAGCTGAGCGCCAGACCATGAATTATATTCCCATGAAGTTTGAAGACGATCCGATCAAAATTACTCAAAAAAGGGTTTCCTCGACTCCCGTGATTTGCGACAAAGTGACCTTGACCTTTGACCTTGACCTTCAAAATTTTATGCGCTGAAAGGGACCTCTATAGGCCTCTGATATGCGAAGTTACAAAAATTTCTAATGATAACTGTGCTCTGCAGAATTATTTATACGTGATTACAGACAAACAAACAAACAAAAAAAACATACAAGCTGACTAACATATCTTGCAAAAACTTCGTTTTGGCAAGATAATTATTAAGAAATCAATACCCGATTCAGTCAAGTACTCTTCGGAATAATTTGATCAATGCAAACAACCTCAGCAGTATAGTTTGCTGGTGCTATCTTTTTTTGAGGGGGGAGTGGGACTTTGGGGAGTGGGACTTTTAGGAGTGTGGGGAGTGGGACTTTGGGGTGTGGGGAGTGGGACTTTGGGGAGTGGGACTTTGGGGAGTGGGGAGTGGGACTTTGGGACTTTGGGGAGTGGGACTTTTAGGAGTGTGGGGAGTGGGACTTTGGGGTGTGGGGAGTGGGACTTTGGGGAATGGGACTTTGGGGAGTGGGACTGTGGGGAGTGGGACTTTGGGGTGTGGGGAGTGGGACTTTAAGGAGTGTGGGGAGTGGGACTTTGGGGTGTGGGGAGTGGGACTTTAAGGAGTGTGGGGAGTGGGACTTTGGGGTGTGGGGAGTGGGACTTTGGGGGTTTGGGGAGTGGGACTTTGGGACTTTGGGGTGTGGGGAGTGGGACTTTGGGGGTTTGGGGAGTGGGACTTTGGGACTTTGGGGTGTGGGGAGTGGGACTTTGAGGAGTGTGGGGAATGGGACTTTGGGGGTTTGGGTAGTGGGACTGTGGGGAGTGGGACTTTGGAGTGTGGGGAGTAGGACTTTGGGGTGTGGGGAGTGGGACTTTGGGTAGTGGGACTTTGGGGGTTTGGGTAGTGGGACTTTGGGAGTTTGGGGAGTGGGACTTTGAGGGGTGTTACAAAAAAACATGGGTCCCAGGACCAAAAGATAAATTACACGATAATTCGGCATCCATTGCAAAAAGGTGTGTGTGTGTATGTGTGTGTGTGTGTGTGTGTGTGTGTATGTGTGTGTGTGTGTGTGTGTGTGTGTGTGTGTGTGTGTGTGTGTGTGTGTGTGTGTGTGTGTGTGTGTGTGTGTGTGTGTGTGTCCACGTCGTTGATTGTTATCTCCATAATTCAGGTTTCAGAATGTGAAACGGAGCCCTCCCAGGATTCGAAATATCCACCTTCGTTTTGGTGCAGGATCGTGATTCATGGCCGAGGTTTTGTTGTTCTCAGAGTTTTGTCCCAACCCCGATCTGAATGTCGGTGTGTGTGAACAGAATGCCTCAAAAGGTCATGGACGGAACTTGGTGGACCGGGTGGGTGTGCGACAATGACGAATCGATGATCGATTTTGGTGAAGATCGGGATACGAATTTTTTTTTTAATGATTCTTCGCCCATTAAGAGATCAGGCCAAAAGTTCTGACAAAACTTGGTGGACGAGTGGATTAGTTGACAACAAACCTCCTTGGACACGCAATGTTCGCTGAAACCTCACAATCCACAACTCATTTGAGTACATAATATAAAGCCAATGAAACCGAAACGAAACGACAAGTACAGTACAGTACAGTACAGTACAGTATTTCAAAATACAGTATGACATTAGAATTTCATCGGAGCCATAAAGATCAGTTATCCAAAGTACAAGTACAAGTACAAGTACAAGTACAAGTACAAGTACAAGTACAAGTACAAGTACAAGTACAAAAGTATATATATGTATATGTATATATATATGTATATATATGTATATATGTATATATATGTATATATATCGAATAACGTGTAGAAGTTTCGGGCTTTGTTTGCTTGTCAGTTTAAAAACGTACAGAGCTCAACTTGATGGAACCACAGTCGAGCTTGCTATATATCTCTTGTACATCTCAAGTAGCTATACACCTCAAGTTAAAATCAGATTTACATAAAAGAAATATTCATGTAAAATCTGGTTTGAAAACACGTTTACGAGTAAAACAATAAAAGGGACTGGAGACGAGTAAAAAAAAAAAAAAAAACAGACGTATTATACAACAAGGGTCGTGAAAATCAAGGAGAAAGTCATTAATTTTGTGGATGCATCGATCTACCGTATATTTATTTATATTTTTAAGCTATGGTGTTAAGACTGAGACAATCGGCCACGAAGAAGAAAAATAAAATACTTTTGGAAGTGGAAGGAGACAGTGAATTGTGTGAGATGAACGTCGCTCATGAATGACGCAATGTTAACCCGGAAGCACTAGGCTGTAAAGCGCGCGCGCGCGCGTGCGTCTGTGCAGTGCCGGTGAGTCACGTGCGCGCGACTCTGAGCGAAGTTTCACGAGTCGGGATGGCGGAGTTTGCGGCCGCAGGCGGCGACTCGGGCCGAGCTGGCGAGGCGGCGGTGTCGGACGCCGTGAAGCTCAGGAAGATGATTGACATGACCCGAGCAATCACGGCGAACTTCGCGAGAATCAACGCGTCATTAAAAAAGTGAGCGCTGTTTATCCTGCGACCTGTAATCTCTGCACCCCGTTCGTCCTGACCCTTCTTCATTTGTTTTTGTCTCTGTGCAGGATTCTTGCTGACAAGCCTGTCGTGGAAGATTTAGAGCGAATCTTGGTGAGAAAGCTGTTCGCAGCATACTTAAAAATTGGACATTTAAGAGGCGTCACGTTGAAGCCAAAGATGTTTGTGTGGTTACCATCGATCTATAATTCCAGCGGTGTGCGTGCGTGCGTGTGCGTGTGCGTGCGCGTGCGCGTGCGTGTGTGCGCGTGCGACCGCTGTTTCTCGACAGCCACTGGTCCAATCTAATTGAAACTTGCCAGGTATATTGCTGGGGACCTGTGGATGTGCCTTTTCAAGGTTTGATATTAATCGGGCAAGTGGTTCCCAAGTTATGGCCATTTATTTACCAAACCAATGACGGGACACGGTGCTATGCCGTCACAATTCTTCTTCGTTTGATATGACGTCACAATTGACACTGGGGGACCTGAGTATGTGCCTTTTCAAGGTTTTGATATTCTTCTTCATCCGTTTCAGCTGTTTCCCAAGTTCCCATTTATTTACCAAACCGATGACAGAACACGGTGCTATGACGTCACAATTATTTTTATTTTTTTTGCACTTAGGGCCACACGCTAGTTAATATTATTATTATTATTATTATTATTATTATTAAAGCATGCAAGTTCTCTGGCTTGAATTTTGTAGATGAGAGGAGAAGGATGGTGGTCTATGTATGTATTCACGGACAGGTGCTTGATGTTGCTGTGAACCAGCCCGGCGTGTCTCAATATGTCATCTTCATTCTCATGACCGTTTCCTCTTCGTGCCAGGCCCCCAGAATCTGTCTTTTGGTCCTGTTTGTGGTCGAACCTAAAATATTCACCCTATCCCATCGGGGTGTGTGCCCTGCCTTGAGACCGTGTTGGGCAATGGCAGACCTGTTGGGAGAGTTGTGCTCCAAGGCCTTGCGGTGTTTAGCAATACGCTGGCCTAAGGTCCTCTCCGTATCTGTGGTGCCATGTGGTTGTGGAGCCCAATATGTGTGAGAGATGGAGAGCCAGCCACCAGCCCAAAATTGCTCTCTAACGCCAGCCACCAACTGGGAATAATCCTCCGTCATACAAAGTCCTTCCTTGGCCCACCTGAACTGCTATTCACCAACAAGGCCTTCATCCACAGCTTGATAGAGCACTGCTCTCTCCTCCTCTCCTGCCTTGCACTTTGCTCAGCTTGATGCCGTGGAAAGCAAGGCCTTCGGGATTATTGGAAACGAGTCAATTGAGCAGGATAGCTGAAGTGCCCATCTACGAAGAGCACTTAAGTACTGTTCTTCTCAAACTGCTCATACAACCATGTTGTGTGATCGTTGTATTATTGATTTGGATTCAAATTAAATTATTTTGTGTACACACAGATGACTTGTGATCAAAAAAAAATTCCAAATCCATTGGGACTATACTCTACACAGAGCATTGGTGCTGCCGAAGCAGTCTCCTGGGCTATTGGGCACAATCCTGGACAGGTCGTCACGCTGACACAGGATACTCGAAGGATTCGATCATCCCAGCAAGCTGGTACTCATTTTTGCCAACCTGGCAAAGGATGACAGGCTGAGTCGACCCACCTGGTATTAATTTAACTGGCAAGCGAGATTTGAACTCTGGTCCCGAGGATCCCAAGCCCACCATTAGGCCAACACCAGGCATGTGATCAAAAAGTTTGGTGAATAGTGCTGTTACTAAAGGCGCTGTCACACCTTGACGATTTAGCCAGCAATGGCAACGTATAAACATGTATGTAAAACGTTGGCGTACGCTGAAATTTTTTTTTTTGAAGTTTTGGTCGTATTCATAACGTGTTGGTCGTATGCATAACATATTAGTAACGGGCACAGAACGTTTCGTTGTCTTGTAGATAACTTGTACCAATGAATGCTTAACCTGTTGTCAGCATTCACAACCTTTGCCCAACGATAGTTTAACTTAGGCATAGCGCGCTGCACGTATCGCCGACGAACTCATGGCGTAGCCTGTTAAAAAAACCTGCCGCTCGCCGATTTAAATTATAACCGCCTGAGAATTGGATGTGTCAACATCGCAGTCACACCTTGACGATTTAGCCACCGTCTGCCGACCAATGAAAAATGTGTCTAAAAACGCTGGCACACGTCAAATACGGTATGGGTAAGTTGTGTATACATTAAGAGCACGCTGAAAAACGATGAAGTACGCTGTCGTATTTCGTGGTACGTTTAGTACGTCGTGAAATTTCAAGCATGCTGAAAATTTTACGACTTACTCGCCGTATGGCTCACACGTTCCGCTATGCTGGGAATAAGTTGTCGGCACGATATGCGATCGTTGACACACGTTCCTTGTAAGTTACTCATAAGTCGAAACATGACGAGGTAATGTTTAGCATACCCGAAACTTATTTTCTCCGTCAAGGCACATTTTCTTTTGTTCTCCTTGGTTCCGTGAAGGCACTTGACGAAATATCTGTTGTTGTTGTTGTTGTGTTTGTTGTTGTGTTTGTTGTTGTGTTTGTTGTTGTGTTTGTTGTTGTGTTTGTTGTTGTGTTTGTTGTTGTGTTTGTTGTTGTGTTTGTTGTTGTGTTTGTTGTTGTGTTTGTTGTTGTGTTTGTTGTTGTGGTTGTTGTTGTTGTTGTGGTTGTTGTTGTTGTTGTTGTTGTGGTTGTTGTTGTTGTTGTTGTGGTTGTTGTTGTGGTTGTTGTTGTTGTTGTTGTTGTTGTTGTTGTGGTTGTTGTTGTGATTGTTGTTGTGTGTGTTGTTGTGTGTGTTGTTGTGTTTGTTGTTGTGTTTGTTGTTGTGCCTGTTGTTGTCTCTGTTGTTGTGTCTGTTGTTGTGTTAGTTGTTGTGTTTGTTGTTCTGTGTGTTGTTATGTCTGTTGTTGTGTTTGTTGTTGTGTTTGTTGTTGTGTTTGTTGTTGTGTTTGTTGTGTTTGTTGTGTTTGTTGTGTTTGTTGTGTTTGTTGTGTTTGTTGTGTTTGTTGTGTTTGTTGTGTTTGTTTGTTTGTTTTTTTTTTTTTTTTTTTTTTTTTTTTTTTTTTAGTCTATCACGAATTTTAAAATATATTCGGACATTTGCTTTTAAGTTTCGACGTGACAATATCCTCAAACAGAAAATATTCACAGAGGAGGAACTAAGAATAAGATATGAGCAAACTGAAGAGGCAAACTGACGTGACGTAACGTCACGTGACGAAATATCGGAAGTTATTGTTTTTTTTTTTGTTTTTTTTTATAAACGCTGCCAATACGCCATTATACGGTAGCTGTAAATTAGAAACACGTTCAGTTAAGTTCTGTGGTTGTCCGGAAGACGTAAATTAAATACGTCTATATGCGTTGGAGGTACGTTACACATAGGTTCAAAGCACGTTACTCATAGGTTAGAAATAAGTTTTGGGTACGCTAAGCATTACCTCGACATGTTTCGACTTATGAGTAACTTACAAGTAACGTGCATCGACGTGTGTGAACGATCGCATAACGTGCCTACAACTTATGGCCAGCGTAGCTGAACGTGTGAGTCATATGCTGGCATACGTCGTAAATTTTCAAGCATGCTAAAATTTGAGGACAACCGCAAAGTACAACGATGAAAGCCAGCGTACTATGACATATGGCAGTGTTTTTCAGCGTGCTCTTAACGTATACAAACTTACCCATAACTTATTCGACGTGTGGCGGCGTTTTAGCCCAATTTTGCATACGTTCAATCGTCAAGGTGTGGCAGGGCCTTAATGAATGTGTGAATATAATGGCAGCAAGCGCTTGTACGCTGTTATTAATAACTAACAAAAAATTTTTTTTTAAATAATATAAAAAAATTTGCTCTGCATTTAAAGTGCTTCTTCATTAAAAACTTTTGAGTATTATCTTTAAAAGAAAGGAAACAATAATTAGATATGCCAAGTCGACTTCTGGCTAGAAAGATTGCAAATGTATCTCATGAATGCCCCACCCTGGAGCAGTGTTCATACAGAAGCTTTTGGCCGTTTATTCGTTCCCAAAGGAGCTTCGAGAAAATTCTTCAATTGCTTCGAAAAGCTCCATGAAATGCTTTTAATACTCAACGAGTAGCGCTTGTATGTAGATAAAACGTAGAATGGGCTTTGTCACCGATGGCTTCATGGCTCTTATGAATTTCGCAACGCAGTAGAAGCTTTACAACACGATGAAAGCTTTACAGAGAGCCCAAGCTTTTGGCTTCCCAGAATGCATATCCACAGCTTCTGAGCTGCGCCAAAAACACCTGTTCAGAACATTAATGGTTTTTTGAGTCTACTGACTGACATTACAGTGACCATAATTGAGGTCAGTGGGTAGGGCTTATTTTGTTAACCCTCTGACTTGCCAGCTCGCAACAAACGCCATTTTATTACACGCCATTGCGCTGTAGCATTGCTTTGTGTGAGCATGTGTTTGTGGCGTCTAACGCTTTTGTAGAAAATGTCAGTTTGGGTCACATGCAAACATAAAATTTTGTTTTAAAATTGGCAAGACTGCTTCAGAAACACTTAACATGCTCGTAATGATCGACACTGATTGAAGCTATGACAAATAAGACCGTTTTCAAAGGTTTCAGGAAGGAGATGAGTCTGGAGGATGATGAAAGAAATGGTCATCTATCAACAGCACAAACCGATGAAAACATCGCTCAAGTCAGCACCGTCATCCATGAAAACTGATATTTAACCATCCGAGAGATCGCGGAAGAGACAAATCTTTGTCTGTATGGCCTGAACAGAACCAGAAGATGTGACCATGATGCATCAGCACAAAGTTCATTCTGTAGGATGACCCACATCTTCATCAAAGAGGGCATATCATATTTCCAAGATTGCCTCCAAAGCCACATGGGCATCCTTTGTCGTGCAAGGTCTTTCTTTGATGACCAACAAGGCCTTAATTTGCATATTGATGGATGACTGGTGCTCCTGCCTCACACCTTACCTTTCTTGATGCTGTGGAAAGCAAGGCCCTCAAAATCATTGGGATCTCCCATGATGAAGCTGTCCAGATTGTTTTGTATCACAGACAGTTTGGTCTCTCAGTATTCTCCCACTTCCTTTTTGGTCTTGCACCCTCTACCTTCTTCGCCCTGTCCTTCCCAGGTTTCTGCAGGGTGCAAAAGGTCTGTCAGTAACCCCCCTCTTGTTAATTTCCTCAAATCCGGGTTCACTGCTCATGTGTTCCTCTTTACTCTGGCATGTTCAACCAACTTTCCCAGTCTGTTTAGTTCCCTTCTTCCTAGCTTATCTCCCATCCATACTCGATCACTTCTACCCTAAATTACCCCCATTCCCAAGCACTCTTTTCCAGGTTATTGTTATCCCACTTTCTCACAAGCCAGCATGTCATGAACTTTTATCCAAACCACTTTACATTCACACCTGGTGTCGGGTATTGAGCACCGTGCTTGTTTTACCTCCTTCATTCCCAGGATCTCACATCACAGTTCATTTATCGCTTCTCGAGTCTGTGCTTGATGGAATGTTTCAATAAAAGTGTAAACTATCATGGGACATGGACACTGAGGTTGTTCCCTTTATTATTTCCCTCCCTCCCCAAATTACATGCCAAGTGTTTGATATTCCAATTTATGTTCGATGTACATCTTGGTATAAAACCTCTGTCAGCATTTTTATTTCCTGACATGTAACACGTTAGTTTATTTTACTCACCGATTCAATCAAAAGTAGTGGGACGTTCTCCAATTACCCACAATGCACAGCATTCTTTGTCCATTGAATGGAGCCCTTTAAACCCACACCATGTTCTCCAACAACAGCTGAACATTTTGACAGCAGGAGAATGAAGGATCCCTTTTCCTCTCCATCTGTGATTTACCATCCTCGGTCATTGGTGCTGCCGAAGCAGCTTCCCGAGGAAGGGGTATGCTGGGTGGTTTGCCATTGTCTTCGCAGCAGTATTTGAAATTTGTTTTGTAATTTCTTTAAGGTGCTGGCAACAGCGCACATACTCTTCATGAAGGACACCATGATATCTTTAAGGTCCATAAAGAGGGTTGAAAAGAAGTCCAAAATGAGAGGAGCCAGAAGAATAACGTTTCGCACAACACCCCCTGAACCTTAATGTGGAATATGTTGCAACACACTCTTCATAAATGGATCCAGTTATGCTGTATACTAAGAAATTGCATGTAATCCCTAACAGTCCTTAATGCGAGGTTCCCACTGTCGTGCGATCCGTTACGAACGCCATGATTGGCCATTCATAGCTGATCATGGAATTTCTCTGAAAGCAATGTGCGGCACGATTGAAATCATGGTCTCACAGAGCGTGGTTTGTCTTGTCTAAGATTGATCCCGATCACGATTCAATACGATGATCCCGAATGACAATTGATCGTAGAAAAATTTTGAACCGTTCAAAAATTTTCCACAATTAACACAATTGCCACGCCTGATCTCAAGATCTGATAGGATTACCACGATTAGTCCACAATTTCAATTGTGCCACGCATCGTGATAGTGGGAACCCAGCATTATTTCATGACCATGTTAAGTATGGAAAAAGCATTACTTTGTTGTGAAACCGTAAACTGAATGAGCCAACAAGTATTTTTTCAGTTGGAGGAGGAGGAGGAGGGGTGGTAACACCTGATTATTATTATTATTTTTTTTTTCTCTGACTTCATTTGTCATTTGCAGAATGAATTTGTCAGCAAATGACTTCAGGACGACAGAATGAAATGCTTGTGCAAGATGAGAATAAACTTCTGTAAATGATATTTTGCTTAAATCTGTTTGCTTTCAGATTGTATGCCTGGTTTTATTTTTGGTAGAGCCAATGGTTCAATGGATGCAACACTTCTGCTGACCTGTGGGTTTCCACCATTGCCCCCCCTCCAAACCAACAGATTATGTAATGCCATAAACAGTACCAACATGGGGAAGTTTAAGTGTTTTGATTTCATGTGAATGCAAACGATTTCTGAACTCCACATTAAAAAAAAATTGCTTTCTTCTATCCCCATTTTTGCCTTGTGTGAAAGTGAAGCACAGCCAACCCAATTTGTACCTTAAAGCCTGGCACACAGCATTTGAGACATGATTTGTGATTCATTTGGCCTTTTAATTGCACAGACGTTGCAAGGATTCTGGCACATGAAATACAAAGTAACAATGCCATTTGTATGGAATTCTTTTGTACATAAACATTCGTAATAAAGTTGTTTTGATAAACTACTTTGGTCGAGAAGCATTTCAGATGTCTTTGCCTGTCCTCTGTGTGCAAGCTTGAATGGCATCAATGACATCATTCAGAATGGAGTTGCGGTTTTCTTTCGTGATCTATTGACAGGAAGCGGCACCACATTTTAGGACTGTTTATCAAAGTTATTCCTTCCAGTGGTTTGCTTTTTTATTTCAAAAAAATCTTAACTGAGTGGTTAATTTAACTTTAAAAAAATCTTGGTCATGAGGATAGTGTGGAAACAAGCTTTACCCCTCCACCACATTACAAGGAAGATTTAAAGATTAACAATTATATATGTTTAGCCAAAGTGCAACTTACCATGAATAATTTAACATCTTGCCGGTTCCGAACCATTTCTACAAATTCCGGAGACCTGGGCCGTGGGACGGGTAGTGTTCCCACCACCGTGGTTTCTGGTTGGTCCAGTAACTTGCCCACGACACTTTGGAAGGTGTGGCTGAACAGTTCCATCCTTCCGATCTCGTCCACTATGCACGTCTCGTTGCTGGAAACCTGTCAACACCACGTTTGATGCATTTCATGAATCCAAAGGATGAACTCATCACCTTTTGCTCAACAATGCTCATTTACTTGATGTTAAAAGCAGTTGGAAATATGGGAGAGTTTGTATCATCTTAAGTTGAATATAAACTTGAAAGGAAGCAGCAGGATGGACACTTGTGTGGAACATAGCCATTCAAAGTAAGCTAATAAATGGACTGGAATTTGGAGCACGGGGCGGAGGGGGGAGGAGGGGAATGCAACTTGTACTGATACTAATGAAGGCATTCATTACCAAGAGCAATACGATACATCGCTGCACGCATGGGGTATAAAACTTTTCCCCTCATACCACCCCGTACATGTAGGGTGTGGCTCTGGGACAGTTGAATGCAGATTGGCTGAATTGAAACCATATACAGTGCATGAAAATGTTACTTACTGCACTTTTGTCAAGTTTCCCCTCAAAAAATTGATGGCAGCACCAGCAAACCTCTCCACCCAAATAAATTATAATAATCCTACTTTTAATTGGTCACTGCCTTTGACACAAACAGATTTTTATTACAGACCCTCGGCATCAGAAAGCTACATATATCGAACAACCAGTTTCAAATGGAGAATCTCAGCACTATTAGAGCATTTACATTGCATCCGAGGTGGCAATTAATATGAATTGTTGCTCCCACCTTGCTGGCTCGATGACAGAAGACACGATTTGCATTTTCGCCATTTACATCCCTACTGGCAACTTGCTCGACAATACGTCACAGCAATGAGGGAGGCACAGTGACAACTTGGAATGCACAAAGTATCGAACTATTGCTGCAAGTTTGTACAACAAACGGTTTTGGAGGCTGGAGTATCCACATAAATATAATTACCTTCAAGCTCAAACATATTGTTATGGTTGTGGAAATTCACAGAGCACCATATAGGTCCTTAGATCAGTTATTTCTAAGTCTGTGTTCAGATAGATTTCCCCACCGATGTTCAAAGGGAATTATTTGTGTTACCGGTCTGTGATCTTTGAGGTAGCCGTTATTCTTTTGCTATCGTTATTTTGGACCAACCGCTTTACAACAACCACCTCCACCACCAACATCGCTCTCAACCGCTTCACAACGACCACCTCCACCACCAACATCGCTCTCACAACCGCCTTCACAACACCAACCACAACCACCTTCTCCACAACACCAACGACAGCCATCATCTCCTAAACCACATCTCCCCCAATAACCAACAACGAACAACATTGCTTCACCTTCAACTCCGCAAACGCCGCCATCTTTGCACCAGCCACGGCAAGTTCCCAGCAAACAGACGCGGGGGTTTCCTCGTTGTGCAGGGCCGGTGATCTCCACAACATCCGCTCTCCTTTGTGGGCGCCAGCGACTGATTTCAATCACGTCCGCTCGCTCCAAGCTTCGCCTCGGAATTCGGATCAGGAGATCGAGGGGGGTGGAGCCAGTGGGGGTCAGAGGTGAGAGCGGAGATCAAACCTTGCCTCACGGATCCCTATAAAAAAGCGTGCAGAGCGCCAAGCTCGCAGTCGGTCTGGGTTTGGAGTGGTGTGAAGAGCAAGGTTCGAGTCCAGTGGAGGTCAGGGTTCGCCAAGGAGACGGGAGCTGAGAGCGCGGCCAAGCCTGCCGTGTCGCGCAGAACTGCGCGTTCGTGTGCGGGATGTGGGGAGAGCCGGAGAGAGGTCGCCAGCCGGCACCGACCGGTCCAAGGTGATCGGGCTTCGGGACAGTCCGAGCGGCGCTGAGGGACAGACGGGCTCTTAAAGAGAGCATCAACTCTAAGAGAGCAAAAGACCCGTTCGTTCCTCTGAGGCGTTGCCGGCTGGGCCCAAATCACCAGGCCGTCGGATGAGGACTGGGCCGGACCGCGGTCACACCAGCTGTCGTGAGGACGGGACGTCGCGGGTCTCCCCAGCGAGGCAACCAGCCTGGCCTCTGAGCTTCTGCGGTCATCACAGCTCCGTGAAATAAAGACCCAAGAGGTCCAGTCTACCCCTAGTCTTTCCTGGGGTTTTTCTTTGTTTCTTTTGAATGAACGTTGTGGCGCCATGTCTTTAGGTAGAACTGTACAAGTGTACGTAATTAATAAAACGGTGGTAGTTCTTTTTCTTGCTCACGTCTTGTCCCTACCCCCATTCAGTACGTGCTTGTACATTGCATTGCTTTTGTTTGCCTCGCCTGATTGCATGTGTTGTGTGTGCAAATAAATGTGCTTGTGTGAATGTTAACCCGTTCATCGTCCTTTTCCTTCATTGGACTGCGGTATTGAGTTTGGAATAATAGCTGGCTTTTTAATAGCCGATAAATAGTATCGCATCCAACGGGGCTGCGCGATAATACCCTGCTCGGTTATTCCAAAATGAAGTGAGCTGCTTAAGCGGCTCGTTTCAAGCGGCCCTGTTGAGGTACAGTCTCTCGGTAGTCTGCCCGCGCGATTAGGTATATCGGCGATTGACCCTGTAGCACGTGGGTAGAGTGTTGACTTGGCTGTGGTGTGCATCCACAACACACCCGTAGCGGGATTTCGGCGTTGTTCCGAAAGCTGCGACTAGATTGTCCGTTCGTGGGTGAGAGCGGCCGACATTGGCGAGAAGCGATCGTCCGCACGCTGGCGGGCGGAAATCCACAACAATATTTAAGAAGGAACGATGCAGGTCAGGGGGGTTTTTAATTTTTATGGCTGGGAAACTGGGGCAACAGGTGGGAAATTGGATCCGTGTAGCCATGCTTTGAGGCTTTGCTTTCAGACAGCGAACCACATGATGTAACACTCATGGTGCATAATGTTGGTTACCTTTTCTCCTGTACCTCTCTGGTGTCTAACCCAATCTCTTCTCCACAGAAATTTTGCCCTCTCACACCAACTCCCCTGAACGAACTTTGCCTACACCTGCAGCGTGCCTTTTCTAAACTGGCCATGGGTGTAATCCACCTCAGTAGAGCTAGCTTGTTGCTCTGACCTTTGCAAAGAGTCCATCCCACGATGGGTATGGACTATTTCATACCGTCATCTTTCGCCATACTCTGCATACAGAACAAGTCAGCCAAACCAGGCAATAACAGGTTTAGAATTAAGGAAAATTGAAATCAGGATGACTCAGCTTAGATTCCAGGGCGTTAGTGTTTTGATAAATTGGCGAATAGGATCACATGGGAAGGGGGGGGGATATGTTAATTGCTTATGGCCAGATTTAACCATCCCCACTTTTAAAACTGGAATGGCACTCGGTAGAGCGCGTACCTCCACTACATAATGCCTGATCCATGAGAACATGTCAGGCCCATTACATTTTTGAAATATCATGCTATATTGTTACGAATTTGGAAGCTTACTGCACTCAACATTCAGGTCCCTATGGAACAGTTATATCGGAAAGTGTGTGTTTATAGTTAGGGCCCCCTTCCTGTGTCTTACGGGAATTACATGTGTGCGCTGCGGAGATTTGTTTACAACAAACCTCCTTCGCTTCACTTCACACACCGACGCCATGGCCCACATGCGTTTTGCCACGTACGTGGGCGGAGATGTCCATCGCCTCAGACCGGGACTCCACCCAGGAAGGCAGGGGTGTGCCCCTTGTCCAATCAGGCCACAGATAGACTTTCCCACGGCACCCCGGCCAATGGGATTGAGATTGCCAGAGCGACCTTTCCCATGGCACCCCGACCAATGGGATTGAGGTTTCCACAGAGAGCGACTTTCCCACGGCACCCTGGCCAATGGGATCGAGATTGCCACAGAGAGCGACCTTCCCATGGCACCACAGCCAATGGGATTGAGATTGCCAGAGCGACCTTTCCCATGGCACCCCGACCAATGGGATTGAGGTTTCCACAGAGAGCGACTTTCCCACGGCACCCTGGCCAATGGGATCGAGATTGCCACAGAGAGCGACCTTCCCATGGCACCACAGCCAATGGGATTGAGATTGCCACAGAGAGCAACTTTCCCACGACGCCCCGTCCAATGAGGGTGGAGAGCGCCTCAGATGGCGATTTGCTCACCCTGGACGAAAAAGGAATATAAACGCCAGACTGAGAGCTCTGGAACAATTCTGTGGGTGGTGAGCAAAGGGTCGTGGTCATCATCATTGTGTTGCGGGTTCGAGTCCCGCTGCGCTGGATTGTCTAAGACCACACGAGGTGGACAGGTCAAAGCACAGGCTCTGGTCTCGAGCTCACCTGTCCTCAAGCTGGAAGCCTTCAATAAAGACCCGACGGGTCCATTTCTGTGTGTGGGCCCGTCTTTAAGTAGCAACTGTAAAAGTGCTTTTGCTTGTACATTGACTGCATTTCTTTAGTCGTGATAACTCTGCTCTCTGTGTTCCCCTCCCTGCCTATTGTAAATAAATATCCATTTTGTTAGATGCATCAGCTCGTTTGTGTTTCTATCATTGGTTTGCCACGCTGCGAACGGGAACTAGGAGGCTTCATTGTTGCCGAAATCATGCAATCGGCCCGGCAGGAATCTGGTACTCTCCGCTCGGGGTACGGCTCGGTAATGGCCCGGATCGCGCAGATCCTGCCGAGGGTGAATTTCCCCGGTAGTTTGGACGACGTGGGTATTTAAGTAAATTGAAATTGGCAATCGACCCTATCCCACGTTGGCGATCTTCGGTCCGATAAGGGACCCGTCGGCTCCGGATTTATCCGGGGTGACGACATATAAATTCCGGGTGTTCGGTGGAGCCGACTCTACTGCTCCATGTAGTTGTCGTGCTCGCCACCGAAACTCGGCCCCACAACAATATATTGTTTTTGGCCCCATCTCTAAATGGTGAAGAATGACTTTAAAAATTAAATAATTCTCATATCCAGTTCCGGATTCGGATCTTCACCAAAAGCGAATCAATTCGTCCTTGCCAAACACCCAACCTGTCCACAACTTTTTGAGATATCCTATACACAGACAAACAAAGGGGTAGAAAGGTTAAAATGGACAGAAAAGTTACACACGTATTTAATAAATATCAAATCGCAATTCATACACTTTATGGATGATGAGGGATCAGCGATTGCTTGCTCAGCCAGCCGATCCTTATCAACAGTTTTGTTGGAGTGCTTAAACCACTTTTGAGTGCTCTACAATATTCACACCATCAATGAATACCATATATCGATCGACTTGAACAGAGTTCAGGGGCCACGCGTTTGCGTTGCCCCCCCCCCCCCCGATTTGTCATGTGGTGCGTCAGTCGTCATGTGGTGCAAGTTATCACAGATAAATACATATACAACGTTTCGTTTTTAAAAGTTTCTTCAAAATTTTTTGTAAGAGTGCTTGGAGAAGCCACTTGGCACACGCTCCTCATGCTTCGATGGCGATACCACGATTCAATACCGGGAGTTCGGAAAGTAAAATAAATAAGATGATTAGAATGAGTTAAAAAAACAATGTTTTCAGTTGTGACAAAGCAGTGAATCGCCACATCACGGCAAGATAGCCGAGAGGTACACACGCTCACTCTAAGCTGCTGTCAAGCCTGGGTTTGAATTCCAACCCAGCTATAAACTGTCATCCCGGTGCTTCACAAGCAGGGTGATTCATCAATGTGTGTGTGCGCCATCTCTCGGATGGACATTAAAATTGGGGTCACATCTGCCGGAATCCCCCCCCCACACTTTTTCCTCCTCTTGCACTCTCCCCTCCCCCTCTCGCTTCAGGGGACTGATAAGGACCGACGATTTAGTGTTGAATTTAAAACTGCTTCTACATAGGGTACCGTGTATGAATCAGATTTGAAGCGAGTCGACCGGAGGGGTGCAAAGGTTTGTGCATGTACGAGCATGCATGCAGGTAGGTAGGCCTTTGGCAGGAAGAGAGCGTGGCTTTTAAATGCTCCCACCTGGTTTTATATGGAACTCTGCGGTTAAAAAGAAAATGTTGCTGTTTGGGCGCATTTTAATCGCCCTTCTATTCCCCTTCCCCTCACACTTACCTCCTCCCATGGATATCCCCCAGCGGTCTCTGTGTGCTGTTTTAACGTACACCATTTTATTCAATCCTGTACCCCCCCTCGCTTCTCCACAAGTTCCATGACCAAATGTAAGTCGAGAACCCCCTCCTCTCTCACTTACCTCCTCCCAAACTCCCCCCCTCCACCTCATCACTTCTCCCTCCTCTCTTTACAATCCTCCCCACTCCTAACCCCTCTCCCAGAGTGTATAGCGACGTTTGGTGAGGAAATGCTCTCCCCCACCCCTTCTCGCTCCGCTCTCCCTTTAATATTCCCATCAGCGAAGTGACGGGTTGTAAAATAATTCTTTGTTAAGAAGGAGGTCCATCGTATGGATATTTTTTATGCAAATGAAATGTTCAAAAAGGCTTCCTGTTTCCTTGAAGCATGTGTCCACAAACACGACACCTTTTAATGAAGCCATCGCACAATTTGCATTTTTCAACATCAGACGACATGTATCAGCTTCATTCCGAAACAGTATCACAAATGTAAAAAGTTTGTGCTTACATTTAATAACAGGGGGATGACAAGTTGTTCAAATGACTTGACATCTACAATGTACGGACCCACTTTAAAATCCCCGTGGGCGGCCGAGAAGTCACTGCAGAAACAAACAGAACACCTCAAACATTTTGTTACCACCATATTACCCCTCGAGCCTCATTCAGGTCATTCATTACTGAACATGGGAAAAACCAAAACACACAAACAATGGTTTTCATTTGCTGTACCTGACACGAGCGAGGGGGCCTCGCCTCCCTGCCAACGTGACAACATCAAATCCGGTCCTCCGTCCCGCCTGCCGCACTTCCTGAGTGTAGAATCCCACAGCAGGATGGTCAGAGGTTTGAAGAACTTCGCACACCTTCTGAATCAGCGTGCTCTTTCCAACACCTGTCAGGGGCACATTAATACTTTATGGAAGTCATTCATCATGTGGGTTCAGCTCACACTCAAGCTCAGCATTCTGCTGCTATAAAAAGGGAGAAAATAAAAATAATTTGATTCACGTTACGCAAAGACTCTCATCTTCGCAAAGCTTTAACAGCTCTGTACATTACAAGCTGATTAGTTTTGCTCCAGAACCATCAATTCTGGCATGTATTGTAGTGCATCGTATGGTGAAACAAAGGACCAACATCAATCCAAGTGGATCAATGAAAGACGGAAAGTTTGTTATTCATTGGCTTTCAATTAAGAACAACTCATTTGTGGGATCGCAAAGCTGTAATTGAAAGAAAGTAAGCAA
This sequence comes from Eptatretus burgeri, assembly GCF_056783735.1. Taxonomy (NCBI): domain Eukaryota; kingdom Metazoa; phylum Chordata; class Myxini; order Myxiniformes; family Myxinidae; genus Eptatretus; species Eptatretus burgeri. The sequence goes on from NC_140975.1 coordinate 33,076,190, forward strand.
ATAGGTATTAAAAGCAATACAAGACAAATTATATAAAAAGAAAAAACAAACTCCTTCTCCAAACCATTGCAGAGCTACAAAACAGGACTTGTCTCTTCCATATGCAGCATGGAGAAAATCTGGTACATTTATGGAAGGAGTTCAAAAAGTTTTTGCAATGAGATGCAATCCCCCCTACCCCCCCCCCAAAAAAAAAATTGGGCTTCTGCCCAATTGCACATCGTTCGTAGAACATTCCTCGCAAAGTTTTTAGGTTTCTGTGACGAGATGCCTTCTTTCACATGGTTACGGTTTCGGGGTCGACAGGTGGGGTTTTACGTGGGGGTTTCTCAGACCCACTGTCCTGACCTCTGAACCTGAAGCCGCCAGCCATGGATATCTCCGCAGCCCGACGGGTGGCTAAGCAACCGTGAAGGCCGGTTAGCTTCAAATCTCAGGGTCCCATGCTCAGCGTCGCATTACCTTAACCTTATTCGGTGATTTAATTACTTTAAATGGGGTGCCGCACTCTCAATATCCCACCCGTCTTTTTATTAGTATGGCTGAGCGAAACCGTAGGTAGAGCGTTGGCTTTCTCAAGCAAATTAGGGGGGGAAAAAATTTCCCGTATATTTATAATGCACACACTATGTCAGCCCAATGCAGGAAAGGACGACCGAGCAGGTTTGAAAGATGCTTACCAAACAATGCAGCAAGCATTTATTTACAATTAAGCCAAAATCAATAAGGCACATAATCACAGCAAAGACACAGAAAAGCAGGCTTACACCAAGCGCAGATGTTCCCCTTGGACAATCTTATCTATCTAGGGATGGATAGGCGCAAGTGACGAGCGTGCGTCTGTGCGTTTGTTGCAGCTCCTCGCTTTCCCCACACAAGCAAATGGCATTGTGTTGATCCCAAGGTGAAGGAGGGGAAGGAAGCATGTGTTGGTTGGTGCAGTGTAGGGAGAGGTGTAGTGTATGCAATGTGGGCTCCAGAGGAAAAGTGTGAGGTGCAGATGAGTACATCACCCTGACAGGTCAAGAGGCAAATTGCTCATTGCTCTTTCACAACTCTTTTGGGAATCTTAAGTAGACAAATTATAGGGTTTAGAGAAAAAAAAAGATTGTGTATATCAGTTTGGAGCCTGCTGCGCATGCAAGTACCACGGTGCATCCTGCCCCCTTACGCCCCTTTGGTCCACACAACTTGCAACGGCAGCCCGAACTCCCAACTCGCAGTGCATTAAAACAGGCACTGAACTCCAGCATGCACCGGCTTGCGCTCAGACGGAGCATGTCTTCAGGGAGCATAGGTCACTGCAGCATGCTTTTACCCCTGCCTTGTTGCCTCCCATTGGCATGTGTGCACCGCCGATGACCAGGCAGCCACGCCCACTCACCTTGCAGCATTGTAGGCATCAGTTATGCAGTGCACGGCTGTCTTCTGGCTTCCACGTGGCTCTTCAGCTTTCTTTTACTTGCAGCGCAGAACCGGCTCAAAATGTGTGTCAGTGTAATTTTTAGTGTCGGAAGGTGCTGGAGTGGAGGAGATGGGAAAAAGGTTGCGAGGGGTTTTAAGGACGAAAGGAATTGGAATGGATTAAATGAAAAAGGTGGGTTACAGGGTTTGAGAGGTCCGAGAGGGGGGAAGGGCGAGTGATTGGGATGAATGAATATTGGATGGAGGAATGGGGGTGATGGATGTGTGATGGAAGGATGGATGTGGGATGGAGGGAGGAATGTGTGATGGAGGGTGGGAAATCTCCAGAAGGTGGGGATGGAACACGTTACTACTCACAACACATTTTTCCTGGGGTGAAGGTGCCTGACGAATCACATTTATTAATTAAATATCCAACTAGAAGGGCACTCGGTGGAGCGCATACTTCCATCACGTAATGCCTGATCCACGAGAACATATCGGGCCCAATACATTTTTGAAATATCATGCTATGCAGTGCTATATCGTTTTTCACCCGATCTCTCAATGGTGAAGAATCACTGAAAAAGATTAAATAATTCTCGTATCCAGATCCGGATTCGGATCTTCACCAAAATCTAATCAGTACATCCTTGTCACACACCGAACCTGTCCACAAAATTTCATCCGAATCAGTCCCCAACTTTTGAGATATCCTGTACATAAACAAGCAGACAGACAGAAAGGAGTGAAACCATAACCTCCTTCACCTTTGGTAACAAGGGAATCCCTTTATGTGTTGAATGCTCCACCACAAGGTCCACTTCCATAATCACAACAATATGCAACACAAGGCGCGAATGGTATCATTGGCCGAGGGCGCAACTGTGCGACTGATGCAGTTGTCCCCTGTCGGTCAGGGCAGAAATTTGCAATTTCTTCAAGGTGCCGGCGATAGCTCGCCTACTCTTCACAAAGGACACCGTGGGATCTTTAACGTCCATCAACTAATTAAGAACACTTTCATCCAAGGGAAAGTACACACATTGATCAATCACCCTGCCTGTGAAACACCAGGATGGCAGTTCATAGCTGGGTCGGGATTCTAACCCATAAACGGCTAGACGGCTTAAAAGGCAGGTGTGAGTACATCCAAGTTATCCTGTCAACCGCTCAACTGTCATTAAAAAGACGTGAACATTTTAAAAAGTATCCGACTTTTCCATCACAGCGTTTTCTAACATTACTGTGAACATGTGATACAAATTCCAACACAATCTGGGACAATCTGGGTTCGAGTTTCATGCTCCAATCAATCATTAAACCAACTGGGGTCTATTACTGGCACGTATAGGAAAAGGAATTGATAAAACATGAAATACATCTCATATATAACAATAAATGTCCGTGTGCGTCTGTCTGTCTGTCTGTTTGTGTGGATGCTCCATAACTCCAAAACCATGAAACCAAGCAGCCTGAAACTTTGCATGCACACCAAGAGAACTTTATAAAAGGAAGCGCAAGAGTGAAAATTGGGTGTTTGGGTTAATTAAAACACCCCTTTTGAAGATAATTAACAGCCTTATTTAATTATCTTTTATCAAGGCTCATCCTTGGTCACCTCGCTGGGGTCGTAATTCGCCATTTGTTTTGGCCTGCTCAACAATGCCTTGACATGAAACAGGCCGCACCGACTTCTGAACAATGAAGGATTTATTTATTTTTTTCACGTTCCTCACACACATCATCGAATGCCTCATCAGAGATACGAATCGCTGGATACATTGCAATGCTTAAACTCCGGGAGGTACCAGCGCTCATGACTTGTTTCATTTTGGCATAACCTCCGGAATCTCTTTACCCGAGCCAAATTTCAAAATTTAAACTTCTTCAATTGACTTGAGCAGTAGTTCCGAATGCTAAACAAAGTGCTTATTTGTCTATTTCTGACAATGCTTGGGTGTCTCCGGGTGCATGGTGTTTATATGATCGATCGACGATCGCTAATCACTTGCCAAGCCAGTTCTTCTTCAATGACAGTTTCGTTAGAATGCTTAAGCCACTTGGAAAGGGCTTCACAATATTCACAGTCACTGAATATTTCGATCGACTTGAACAAGGTTCAGGGCCCACTCGCCTACATTTGGTTCATTCGCTGAAAATGTGCAATTACATTTTACACCATGTTTCCCCTTTTTGTACAATCTTTCATAATACGACCCATCACTTCGGCATAGATAGACAGACATATAAACAAGCAGTCATAGACTGGTACTTACGAAATCGTCAACTTGACCTCTCACCTTGTCTAATAAAAGCTGTCTCTAGAGAAGGTAGCGCCGCAAACCAGAACTTTCTACGATGATTCTGTACCAAACCATCAAAAATCGAATGTTTGACCTCACTGTGAACTTGACCTTTGACCGATTTTGACCAAAATCTAATCAGCGCGAGCCATCACCCTCCTGAATCACGTGGTGTAATTTGACATTGGTAGCTTCTTCCGTTCGAGCTATCATGCCTACAAACAAACAAACAAACAAACAAACAAACAAACGACGGAAGTCATCAACATAAAGATTTCGTAAGTAATAAATTAAACAATTCGTTTTTAAAAGTTTCTTCAGCCATTTCATTGGAGTGCTTGCTCGAGTGCTTAACCCACTTGGCAAGCATTCTTCAAGCTTCAATGGCGATACGGCAGCACGGTTCAACATTGGGACATCTCCAGAATTAGGAAGGCAAAATAAACGAGATGATTACAATGAGTAAAAAATGTTTTCAGGTGTTACAAAGAAACGAATCGCCACATCATGGCAGGATAGCCGAGAGGTACGCTCGCTCTCAGCTGTCGAACCGGGTGAGAATCTCAACCCAGCTATAAACTGTCACCTGGTATTTCACAAGCAGGGTGATACATCAATGTGTTGTGTCTCGCAGATGGACATTAAACTGAACATCCTATCTGCCAGAATCGCCCTGTCTGAGTGTCTGTGTCTGTGTCTGTGTCTGTGTCTGTGTCTGTGTCTCTCCCTCTCCCTCTCCCTCTCCCTCTCCCTCTCCCTCTCTCTCCCTCTCTCTCCCTCTCTCTCTCTCCCTCCTCCTCCTCCCTCCCCTCCCCCCCTCCCCCTCCTCCTCCTCCCCCTCCTCTCTCTCACTCCCCTCCCTCCCCTCCCTCCTCCTCCCTCCTCCTCCCCCTCCTCTCTCTCACTCCCTCCCTCCTCCTCCCCTCCTCTCTCTCACTCCCCTCCCTCCTCCTCCCCTCCTCTCTCTCACTCCCTCCCTCCCACTCCCTCCCTCCTCCTCCCCCTCTCACTCCCCTCCTCTCTCTCACTCCCTCCTCTCTCTCACTCCCTCCTCTCTCTCACTCCCTCCCTCCTCCTCCCCTCTCTCTCTCACTCCCTCCCTCCTCCTCCCTCTCTCTCTCACTCCCTCCCTCCTCCTCCCCCTCTCTCACTCCCCCTCCCTCCTCCTCCCTCTCTCTCTCACTCCCTCCCTCCTCCTCCCCTCTCTCTCTCACTCCCTCCCTCCTCCTCCCTCTCTCTCTCACTCCCTCCCTCCTCCTCCCCTCTCTCTCTCTCCCTCCCTCCTCCTCCCCTCTCTCTCTCACTCCCTCCCTCCTCCTCCTCTCTCTCTCTCTCACTCCCTCCCTCCTCCTCCTCTCTCTCTCACTCCCCTCCCTCCTCCTCCCCTCTCTCTCACTCCCTCCCTCCTCCTCCCCTCTCTCTCACTCCCTCCCTCCTCCTCCCTCTCTCTCACTCCCCTCCCTCCTCCTCCCCCTCTCCCTCCCTCCCCTCCCTCCTCCTCCCCCTCTCTCTCTCTCCCCTCCCTCCTCCTCCCCTCTCTCTCACTCCCTCCCTCCTCCTCCCCTCTCTCTCACTCCCTCCCTCCTCCTCCCCTCTCTCTCTCACTCCCTCCCTCCTCCTCCCTCTCTCTCTCACTCCCCTCCCTCCTCCTCCTCTCTCTCTCACTCCCTCCCTCCTCCTCCCCTCTCTCTCACTCCCTCCCTCCTCCCTCCCTCTCTCTCACTCCCTCCCTCCTCCTCCTCCCCTCTCTCTCTCACTCCCCTCCCTCCTCCTCCTCCCCTCTCTCTCTCACTCCCTCCCTCCTCCTCCTCCCTCTCTCTCTCACTCCCTCCCTCCTCCTCCCTCTCTCTCACTCCCTCCCTCCTCCTCCCTCTCTCTCACTCCCCTCCCTCCTCCTCCCCCTCTCTCTCTCACTCCCTCCCTCCTCCTCCCCTCTCTCTCACTCCCTCCCTCCTCCTCCCCTCTCTCTCACTCCCTCCCTCCTCCTCCCTCTCTCTCACTCCCTCCCTCCTCCTCCCCCTCTCTCTCTCTCTCCCTCCCTCCTCCTCTCTCTCACTCCCTCCCTCCTCCTCTCTCTCTCTCTCTCTCACTCCCTCCCTCCTCCTCTCCTTCTCTCTCACTCCCTCCCTCTCACTCTCTCCCTCCTCCTCTCCCTCTCTCTCTCTCACTCCCTCCTCCTCCCTCTCCCTCTCTCTCTCTCTCACTCCCTCCCTCCTCCCTCTCCCACTCCCTCCCTCCCTCCCTCCCTCCCTCCTCCTCCCTCTCTCTCTCTCACTCCACTCCCTCCCCTCCCCTCCCTCCTTCTTCTTCTTCCCTCTCTCCCTCTCTCCCTCTCTCCATCTCTCCCTCTCTCCATCTCTCTCTCTCTCTCTCCATCTCTCTCTCTCACTCTCTCCCTCACTCTCCCTCACTCTCTCACTCACTCACTCCCTCCTCCTCCTCCTCCCCCTCACTCACACTCACTCACTCACTCACTCCCCTCCCTCCTCCTCCTCCCCTCTCTCACTCACTCACTCACTCACTCCCTCCCTCCTCCTCCTCCTCCTCCCCTCTCACTCACTCACCACTCACTCCCTCCCTCCCTCCTCCTCCTCCCCCTCTCCCACTCACTCCCTCACTCCCCTCCCTCCCTCCTCCTCCTCCCCTCTCTCTCTCTCTCTCTCACTCCCTCCCTCCCTCCTCTCTCTCTCTCTCTCTCTCTCTCTCTCTCTCTCCCTCCCTCCCTCTCTCTCTCTCTCTCCCTCCCTCTCTCCCTCCCTCTCTCCCTCCCTCTCTCTCCCTCCCTCTCTCCCTCCCTCTCTCTCCCTCCCTCTCTCCCTCCCTCCCTCTCTCCCTCCTCTCTCTCCCTCCCTCTCTCCCTCCCTCTCTCCCTCCCTCCCTCTCTCCCTCCCTCTCTCCCTCCCTCCCTCTCTCCCTCCTCTCTCCCTCTCCCTCCGCTCTCTCTCTCTCTCCCCCTCCCTCTCCCTCCGCTCTCTCTCTCTCTCCATGCAATAACCCCTCCCTCCCTCTCCCTCCCTCTCTCTCTCTCTCTCTCCCTCTCTCTCTCTCTCTCTCTCTCTCTCTCTCTCTCTCTCCCTCCCTCTCCCTCTACTCTCCATGCAATAACCCCTCCTCCCTCTCCATGCACAACCCCTCCTCCTCTCTCCATGCAATAACCCCTCCCTCCCTCTCCATGCACAACCCCATCCCTCCCTCTCCATGCAATAACCCCATCCTCCCTCTCCATGCAATAACCCCTCCCTCCCTCTCTCCATGCAATAATCCCTCCTCTCCCTCTCCATGCAACAACCCCTCATCCTCCCTCTCCATGCAACAACCCCTCCCCCCTCTCCATGCAATAACCCCTCCCCCCTCTCCATGCACAACCCCTCCCCCCTCTCCATGCACAACCCCTCCCCCTCCCTCTCCATGCAATAACCCCTCACCCTCCCTCTCCATGCAATAACCCCTCATCCTCCCTCTCCATGCAAAAACTCTCTCTCCCTCTCCATGCACAACCCTCTCTCTCCCTCTCCATGCAATAACCCCTCCCTCCCTCTCCATGCAATAACCCCTCACCCTCCCTCTCCATGCAATAACCCCTCATCCTCCCTCTCCATGCAATAACCCCTCATCCTCCCTCTCCATGCAATAACCCCTCATCCTCCCTCTCCATGCACAACCCCTCATCCTCCCTCTCCATGCAATAACCCCTCTCTCTCCCTCTCCATGCAATAACCCCTCCCTCCCTCTCCATGCAATAACCTCTCTCTCCCTCTCCATGCAATAACCCCTCTCTCTCCCTCTCCATGCAATAACCCCTCCCTCCCTCTCCATGCAATAGCCCAGCTCCTCCCTCTCCCTGCAATAACCCCTCCCCTCCCTCTCCATGCAATAACCCCTCCCCTCCCTCTCCATGCAATAACCCCTCCCCTCCCTCTCCATGCAATAACCCCTCCCCTCCCTCTCCATGCAATAATCCCTCCCTCTCCCTCTCCATGCAATAACCCCTCATCCTCCCTCTCCATGCAATAACCCCTCCCTCTCTTTATATTCCTACCAGCGAAGCAACAGGTTGTATTTGCTTGTGAATAATATAGAAACAACACATGAAATGTTGGCCTGGGGTCCAAAGAGACCCCTGTTGGCCGGAATATAGTTAATATTAAATTAAGCGCAAACACCTAACCCTTAAGCAATTAAATCCACATAGACACGGAGAAGAGAGTTGAAGAAATAAAAATTAAAAACCTCTCAAGTCCACATAAACATAAATCGACTTCACGACACCAAGAAGCGGAAAATTTAAAACCGGAAAAAAGACTTGAATGGCAACGAGATTCAAGCGCTTCTCCAAACTGCAACAGTGAAGCCATAGTTACCCGGGGACCCGCTCAGGAATACGTGTTTGAAAGGCATGCCCGGAGCGTGCGGTCTGGACCGAGCAATGACAACAAACCAAAACCCGAAACCTTTATATTTATGGATTTAATTCGGGATATTAAATAGGCGAGATTAAAATAATACATCAGTCACTGTAAAACTCCATGTTTCAATAAAATATATTTTTAAACACGAACAACGACAAGGCAAACTAGTCAGCGCTGCGTCAACACACCGCCCATTGTATTTCATTTACGAAATGACGTCATTCAGACGTCAGCGTCGACATTTATTAATAATGGAATACTGCGTTCGTTCATTAGCCTGAACTCCTATATTACTCATTTATTAATTTAAGGTGTTAAGGACCGATTCCATGCAATAACTCGGTTAAGTCATTGAAATGCATACAAGACTGGAAGGATTATGGCTGTCACGTTGCATGCACCATTGTGTCGCCACCACACAGCGCCTATTCTCCGCACACGCTGCCATGTTGCTTTTCCCATTGAATGATTTACCGCGGCTCGCGTCCGCCGCCATGTTGCTATGCCCATTGACTGATTTACCGCGGCCCGCGTCCGCCGCCATGTTGCTATGCCCATTGACTGATTTACCACGGCCCGCATCCGCCGCCATGTTGCTATGCCCATTGACTGATTTACCGCGGCCCGCGTCCGCCGCCATGTTGCTATTCCCATTGAATGATTTACCGCGGTCCGCGTTGCCTTTTGTTTATGTGAGAAAGTGTTCACATCGACTTTGACTTTCAACTCAAAATTAACATTCAATATTCAAGATATCCCGAGAATTTATCTCGTTTGTCAAAATATATCTGCTTGGAGTGAGCCGACCAAGATGGTGCCACTGCTTGGTGGCAACAAATTTGCACCGCTCATAATCTTTCAGTTCTTAAATACAGTTCAATGGGTTAAGTGAACTCGACAGGATGTTTACTCCAGCGGCGTGTTCCGTTAGCAAGCGGCTTGCTATCGTTTGTCAAGCTTATTTGGGGGGGAGGGCATCCCCTTCTGACTCCCCATTTATTTATCTTTATTTTCCTTTTCATAACAATACCCTCTGCAGCCGCTGCTAACACTTAATTTGTTTGTGGAAGTTGTCATAAGAGGATTGAGTGAAACTGAAAATGAGGCCCAGACAGCATTGCTCGAGTACCATGATAGCATTGTTTTCAGTCGGGTTGGAGAGCACAGTGTGGATTGTGGCCAGTGCTAGGTGTGGTTCCTGGACACAGAGCTGCTCCAGGTGCGGAGCGACACCACTTTGCATAGTGGTTCAACATATTGCAGTTGCTGAGGGTTTGTTCTCATGCTGGGTAGTCAGGGGCTGAGTCCTGTTGTTTGTTGGACCCACAGTTTGCACAGCACTGTCTAAGGCGAGCATGGCATTGCTGCGCTTGCTGAACAGGGAAGCAAGGGTCTGTGTCCTGTTGCGTTGAGGGAGGCTGAACTTTCTGCACTAGCGGTTCAGTAACTGAAGTAGGTGAGGAAATTTCAGCAATTTTAACAGTACATATATTTTTCTTCTCAGTTCTTCTTGTTTTCTTCTTCTCCTCAGATTGAATGATGGCCGTAGTCCATTGTGTAAATATGATTGTATCAGAATACGTGTTTGGGTTAATTCTGCTCTTTTCTGTATTTTTTTTCCTGTAAATACTCACTTTTAAATGATTGCTTGCTTGTGTGTGTGTAAATCAATAATTATCGGTTGTTATTTCAAATCTGTCTTGGTTGTCTTTTCCTTCATTGGTCCAGCACAGTGTACAAGTAAAGTTAGATGGGAAGTTGTACCCCACCTGATTTGCTCTGTTAGCCAGTGATGTACATCTCTGTTCCGCTCCACAGAAGATCACAAAGTGTGGTGCCGCGGATGTGGCCTCGAGTTAGGTTGCTGTGTCAATAGAAAGGTATCGCAGAAACATTGAAGCATATCCCTGCGAGGCTGGTAGTCTAAGGGACGTAGCTACGGCTGTGTAAGAACTACAACCCGTTGGACTGCACAACTATCTGTGGTTGGCGGCCTCAGGACCAGGTGTACGGTAGAAAAATGAGTACTTCCCTTCATGGCGAACCTCAAACAATATTCTCCATGGGGAGTTCCTCCGATATTTAAAGCAATGATCGCTTGCAGAGAAAAACATTTTAAAAGCAAAATTATACAGACATGGACACACACACACACACACACACACACACACACACACACACACACACACACACACACACACACACACACACACACACACACACACACACACACCAATAGTCTCGTATCCTCTTTGGGGCAAGACTACCCGTCAAAAAAAAAGATGGAAAATAGGAGAAAAATATATGCAAAAATTCTTTTTTTTTCCTATTTTTTCCAATATCATAAAATATTGTTGCGGCTACGGGTACCGAGACACCGCTCACAATTACCGTTGTGGCACGGTGGATTGTTTTAGAACCACGAACATCACCCAGTTAACCACGAGTTCCAGTGTCCACCGTCTAATTATGCCGTTTAACTAGAGGTCACGTGGTTACCTGAGTGGGGAGTGCACCCTCGGCAAAGCACCAATGTTATCTCGATTAGATTTTAATTAGGGTGGCCCAGCAATTTAACCACTGGTGTGTGCCGACTATTTTTGGTCAAATCTGTGGTAATTACCTCCCAGTCTATCGAGGTTTGGACAATGCTCGACCAATGGAAGGAAAGGACAAACACGGACAGGTTGAAAATCGGCAAATGATTTATTAATAATAAAATAAATCAATAAAAAGAACTTTTTTTCTGAGGTAAATAAATGAATAAATTTCAAAGCAACCAAAATGAATAGTTAATCAGGCAAAATCAATCAAAATGCCAGGAAAGACAGAGAGCAGATGCTTATCGGGGGTTGACTTACTTTCAGCTAAATACAGACAAGGGTACCCAGAAGATGATTCGGGGGGTGGGGGAGAAGAGTCGTCTCGCTCACCAGAGAGTAGTCGTCCGTGAAGTGAAAACGTCCTGAAATGTGTGCATGCGTGTCACATCCGTCGGCAGCACACAGCCATGCCGTGCACCCTCTCGCGAACAGCCTTGAACGCTAGTCGACGTCTGGGAGGGCACCGAGATCGTCGGTCGGGGGTTTAGACCCTGGCGCTGCAACACGGGCAGCTCCTCACACTTCACGAAACTGGTGACGTCCAGTGACCCACACGGTCGGTCGGTGAGTGAACCGTGCCTCACTCGTTGGTGACCGACCCGTGCCTCACTCATTGGCGGTGCTGCTCACACCACACGCTCGCTCAAGCACTGGGAAGTGTGAATTGTCTCGTTGTTGGCGCTGGTCAGACACCCACACGCACACCACATGCTCACTTGCGGGCTCGCACGCTTCCTCTCTGGCTCGCTTCTTCCCTCTCGCGCTTCAACTCTCACTTTCCCTCTCTCTTGCATGCTTACACACTCGCTTCCTCCCTCGCGTGCTTTCGCCCGCTTCTTGCTCGCTTCTCGTGTGCTTCCTCTCTCGCTTACTTCTCGGCTCGCTTCTCTTCTCTTCTCCATTTTTGCGTGCTTCCACCTGCTTCTTGCTCGCTTCTTCCATCGCGCGCTTCAACTCTCGCTTTCTTTTTCTCTTCCTCACTTCTTGTTCGCTCGCGCTCGCTCGCTCGTTTTCTTTCTCTTTTCTCAGAACGGACCTCCAATTCGTTTTTAGCTCGCCTGTTCGAAGAACAGAGAGCTATAGCGATACCCCCGGCGTGAGCGTGAAAATGTTAAATTTTTTGTATTACGGAAAAACTCCTCGACGGATTTCGACGAAACTTGGTGGGGGGATTAGGTATGGTCCAAGGATCATGCCATTAGATTTTGGACTTGGTCCCCCCCCCCCAAAAAAAATGTTAGAGAAATATATATTTTTTTGCATTTCTACATGTTTTAAGTGATTTCCAACCCCCCCCCCCCAAAAAAAATTGTTAGAGAAAAAAATTTTTTTTTTTGCATTTCTACATGTTTTAAGTGATTTCCAACCCCCCCCCCCCAAAAAAAATTGTTAGAGAAAAAAAATTTTTTGCAACTTTTTTTCAACAAAATTTAGATTTATTTTTGCATTTCTACATGTTTTAAGTGATTAGGATTTTGACGAAACTTGGTGGGGGGGGTTAGGTATGGTCCAAGGATCATGCCATTAGATTTTGGACTTGTTCCCCCCCCCCAAAAAAAAATTGTTCGAGAATTTTTTTTATTTTTTGCATTTCTACATGTTTTAAGTGATTTGCAACCCCCCCCCCAAAAAAAAAATTTGTTAGAGAATTATAAAAATATTAATTATTAGACTCGTCTTAAAAACGATAAATGGATAAACAGGTGAGCATTGGGTGGCTTTGACACCAACTCTGGTTATATATGCAGCCCGTCTCGGCGGGCGCAGAGTCCCCCTAAGCTCACCCCGCCCCACTTGTGCACCGTTACCATGATGACCCGTGCGCTCGAAAAAAAGGCGGGCGTCGGCGCTCGCGAAAGAAATATGTGCATAAACGTTGCTGAGGGAAAATCAGGCAGGCGCCAGCGCTCACGAAAGAAATGTGTCTAAAAGTGTCTGTCGTAAAGCAAAAAAAAGAAGCTTACCATAAGAGAAGGCATCTATTCTTCACCCTTCTCAATGCATCACATTTAAAATCCCAATAGACATGGGGATGGGGCTAATCTGAACATGCATTTAAGGAAATAACTGTCTGAGGACCTAGATGTGTGGATGCATTCATCACACTAGATTCTGAAATCCGTAACACTACACCGTTCCCTATCCCAAACTCGTCCCAAGTCGTCCAACAGCTGGAGACATTGGTTAAATAAATAAAAATTACATTGTAATTAGCACTACCGTGTGATGTGTGATATGCAGGTGAAGTTACCCCCGACCTCGTATGTTTTCACTCTACCCTTTAGTGTGTGCGACAATTTAAACTAGATATGTCCCACCTGATGCGTTGAGAACTACCTGACTCACACAGACAACCTTGTGCAACACTGAAATTGCTGGAATTTTTGAAGCCACAACACACAACCGGTGGGCTTTAATAATCTACACAACTATAAAACTATATACAATTTCTGACCCAGGACCTGGAGAAATGCAGAATAAAAATTGTGGAGAGGGAGAAGAACACCTGCTGATTCTTGTCACCTTCATGCTCTTCACCAGCACACCTAACAAAATAAACCGGCAGGTCAGTGACCGACATACAGGCCATAAACGTTGTGGCCTTCTAAACAAAAATGATCAAAAAGCAGCAGCAACAACAACAGAGCCACTTCTTTAACATAGCTGCGTTTGTGCAGTTCATGGTCACGGTGATATGTGGCAAAGGTGAAGCAAAGTGGCATGAGCCTGGTATGTGGCTGGTATGAGCTGATACAAAGGGAGCTGAAACAAAGGGGCAGTCCATAAGTGTGGTGGCATGCTGCTACAGTAAATGCAGTTCAAACAAAAGAAAACTAACAAAACCACCATGATAACTGGAACGGTGTCACCTGGTATGAGGCTGCAACGAGTAGCAGTCCACAGAATAGGTGTGGGTGGAACACAGGTCACGGAGCAAATGGTGAAGTGAAGTGAGTGATGCCTTTATGTAGACAGGTGATCCAGCAAGGCGAGCGATGCCTTGATGCAGAACAGCGTTGATGGTCCTGGGGCAGTGGCGAGACAAAGTGAAACAGCAAGGTGAACAGCAAACAGGACGAAAAGAAAAAAAGGTAAACCAGATAATGCCAAGCACCAGGTCCGACCAACATGGTCAGCCGGTCCCTGGTGTGCACATACCTGGGGCAGTGGCGGTGGTGCCGGGAGAGAGAGCTCGAGGTTGGCCCTACTCGTCCACACCCATCCGTCTTTCCCATATACACTACCCTAGCCCCCCTCTTTTTACAATTTGTCCCTCCGTCTCGTCTCCTATATCCCACTATCCCTATTGCCAAATTCGTACCCAATCCCCCCAAGGTTCCTTGGAAAGGAAGAGCAGAACTACATGCAATCTTACACTTACATCATGACGACTCATTCTCAAGTCCGACAGGAGGGCAAGTCCAGCAGCCAGCGATCATCCCAACAGTGGATGGTGCGAAGGGGTCTTCATCAATCCTAACTATGCGAATATTGTTACACTTTTAAACTGTCCCCAGGGTTGTACCCTGCCAAGAGGCCATTGTTAAACTATGGGGTTCCAAAAACCCAAATTCCCATTGCCTATGTGTTGGTGCTCTTCCAATTTTGGGCCTTGCCCACCAAATTTTCTTTCTGTGCCATGGCACAATTTCGTGGCTGGGTAGTGTGGCTCCACTAGCAGGTCTGCCCACCTGCATACTCACCATTAGCATCCCCAGGACGCTGGAGCTGCCTCTGAGCTTGCCTGCTCCTCACCCCAACATGGGGGATGCCCTCACTGGCACCCCCCCTCCTCGATGCCCACTTGGCATTTTGGCGCTCCGGGTCCCTCTGCTCGGGCACCCGGTCCCATTGATCACTACACTGGCATGCCAGGCCCCTCTCCTCGGGTACCTGCGTCCGCGAATACACTCATGGCCCCCTGTACCTACCTACAGCCTCACCTGGCCGATGAGCCCCTAACGCCCGGGGTGCCTGCTTCATCCAAACACTTCACTCACAAGCCACACCCCCAGCCGGTCCATTATCTCTTGAACCCTCCACAAAAAAATTCAAAACTTTCCACAATCAGCACCAACCGCATAACGACATCCATGTGTAAATTTACCTGATCCCTCTACCGAACTTTAAACTAACCCCCGGGTTTCCTTGGGTGGGATCCACTCCCCCCATTCAATCCTTCACACCATGCATTCCGTTACACACACTCATACCGGCCATTGCCCTGCCCTCACACTCATAATTCATCAATCACACACAAACACATTTCTACTCACCAACGAATAAATTTCCCCTAACTAACTCGTGCACCCTTGTCACCCCTTAAACTACGCATGTTCCCATTTAACTCTATCGTAAAGCTACGTCCCCACTACACGTTCCATGTCTGTCCATGTCTTTAATCCATCTCTACATTCCAACCTAAATTTCCCCTAACTCGTGTTACTGGGCCCCATGGAGGACTTCGCATGCCCCCATGAGGCCAGTCTATCAAACACTAAACCCTTCCCATAACTAATGCTCCTTTGCTCCGAGCGAGGATGTTCGCTACATCCTGGCCGGGCTTCGTATACTCGTAGCAAGGCTCGGCGGCCCTTGCACCACCAGGGCGGTGGTCGACAGCACACTCGCCCCTCTTCGGTTTGGCCGATACATGAGGGCGTAATGTCGCCCCGTCAATGTCACTTACCCCTATGATAATGAGCCTTCTGCATCCGCGGAGGTGTTCAGACATAGTGTTATGGATTTGGAAGCCTTTTACACACAGTCAGCGGTTCCCGTAACTCAGTTATCTTGATAAGTATGTGTTTATAGTTAGGGTCCCGTCCCTATGTTTAATGGGTCATTAAGTGTATGTGCGCTGTAAGTTATTTTGTAGCTATTTTTTTTATATCCAACAACAACAACACCACCTGCTTCGTTCCGCCACCCAACCAAACCTTTGCGCACCGACTCCATTGCCCACGTGTTTTTGGCTGAAGGCGTGGGCGGAGCCTCCATCACCTCAGATCAAGGCTCCGCTCCGAAGAAGGGCATGGAGCGTTTCCTCCAGCCAATGGGAAGCCAGAATAGCAGTACTCGCTTTGGCAGTACATGTGAAAAAATTGAAACTACAGAGCCTCTTTGGGAGGAGGGGGGGCGTGCCACCGAGACGCCCCGACACACCCCCCAATATGCCCACGTCCAATGAGGTGGCGAGTTACCTTAGGACGGACCCCTCCCACCTCACGTGAGGAATGAATAATAGTGGGGGCGATCAGGCTGGCGAAAAAAGAAGAAGCCTCATCGCCTTGTTTGCCCTCGTTTTGCCTGCTGGGATCGTCTTGCTTTGCCTGCTGGCGTTCTCGTCTTGCCCGCAAGTGCTCGTCTCGTCTGTTCTCGTGCTGGTTGGCATCCGTTGCGTCATTCCCGGTCCCTGGTGCTTGGTGCGGCGACGAAGGTGTGGGTTCGAGTCCCCCCCTCCCCCCCCGAACCAGCTCGTCTCGACCAGACCACACGAGGGGGAAAGGTGCCCGACCCAACTCTTACCTTCAGCTCACCTTCCCTCCCGAGCTGAAGGGTCAAATAAAGGCCAACCGGTCCCATTACTTTTGGGTGTGTGTGTGTCTGTGTCGCCCGCCCTGTAAGTAAGAGACTGTTAGGTGCCTGTGTTCATTGTAAATGGCATTTCTTTTATTCGGATAACTCTGCTCTTTGTCACCCTCTCCCCATTATAAATAAACCCCTGTAAAATGTACCAGCTCGTTGCCTGTCATTTCTTCCATTGACCCAGCACGGTGCTGGCTTGAGAAATAGTGAGGCCGTCTGTGCCGTAAGTGTTCATTTGGACTGGCGCGGCTCTGGTAACTCCCATTCGGTTACGCCGGACCCGAGTCAGTACATGCGACTCGGTTTGGACAGAGTCGGCCAAGGGTGTGGCTTCCCCAGTAGCGAGACGGTGTGAGTACTTCGGTAAATTGGAATAGACAACTGGACCCTACCTCACGCTGTCGAAATATTGGCGACCACGGTCCTTTAAGTGGCCCGTCAACTCCGGAGTTATCCGGGGTGACGACCTTTTAATTCAGGGTGTTCGGTGGGAGACGGCCTAACTGCTCCGTCTTGCGGTCGTCCTCACCACTGAACCCGGCACCACAACAAATTGGTGTCAGGAGCGGGATCGGACCCTCCGCCTCCAGAAAAATTTACGGGATACGGATCAGGGGTACGCAGAGGAACCACCCCCCCTCCCGCCCCCCGTTCCCTTAGAATTAAGAGCGTAAATTGTTCTCAGACGCACCATGGCGGGCCAAGACGGGCTGGAGCAGGTGGGTTCAGACCTAAGTTTAAGGGAATCCATGGTCCAGGACAACACCCCCATGCAGGAAGACATTTCCCCACAGCCAACCCCAGAAGTAGTAATGGGCACGGGAGGGGCGGTGTATGATTCCCCCCCTCCTCCGTCAAATTTCCCCCCCGCCCCCTGGCGGATCCTCGCCCGACCGAGGCAAATCAGCTTCGTCAGGGTCATTTGACATGGGCCGGTTCCTGGAGGTAATGAGAGGCATGATGAATGAGAATGCGCAAGAACTGAAAGGGGATTTACAAAAACAAATGGACATGAATGCACAAAAGATGGACGCGAATGCGCAACGGATGGAAAACAAAATGGACGTGAATTCGCGCAATGCGCAAGCAATGGAAAACAAAATGGATGCGAACATGAAAGCGATGGGTAGCCGAATGGATGCAACTATGCAAACACTGAGGGGTGAAATGCAGAGTATGGGGTTGAATTTGCAGGTGGGCATAAGAGGCATACTGGCGGCACCACGTGGCAGAAAGACCGAGCCAACAGGGCGTGCAAAATGTGTCCGGCCCACGATGGAGACGGGTGAGGTCGGGATGACGAGACGCCACCATAATTAAGGGGGAAACTGGTGAATTCGGACAGGGGGTGACGGAGAAATTATCAGAGATGGAAAACCAGGAGTCAGAAATAATAAGAGACAAAGGAGGGAACAAGCCAGTAGGCGACGAGGGATTCGCTAGGATCGAAGCGCTGGATACTATGCTTTTCATTCTGACTGATCCACCGACGAAGATTCATTGCCAAGACGTATTGGTTCACATACAATTGTTCCTCTGCCTGGCAAGATTTTTCCTATTGCGTATTTTGCCAACTGGCACTCATAAAAAATGACGGTAAATAGACACCCTATTTTTGAAGGACGACCTTTTGAAAAATAATCGGTTTGCTGGTTTGTGCTGTGGAGCCTCACGTTGCAGAGAGACACACACACACACACACACACACACACACACACACACACACACACACACACACACACACACACACACACACACACACACACACACACACACACACACACACACACACACACAGAAAACCCGATAAACTTCTCTCAATGCTCTTGTTTGACCACACCTCCTGAGCCACACAATATTTTGCATAAGCCACGCCTACTTTCCATAAGCCACGCCCACTTTCCTACGCCACTCCCACTTTTCATCAACCACGTCCACTTTCCCTAAGCTCCGCCCACTTTCCTAAGCCCCTCATAAAAAATGACGGTGAATAGACACCCGATTTTTGAGGGACGACCATTTGAAAAATAAAACCTCAATCAAAAATCGGCTCGAGTAAAATTTTCTAAATATCTCGAATGTTTAATTCCGAAGTCTCGATTCTCTACATTCAAAACTGAAGGACAAGTATTGAAAATACTGTACGCGGTTTTTCGGCCGCTGCACAGCAACGGGTGGTTACTCGGTAACAAAATTCAAACGCGCACATTCCCAACAAATACTGCACACGTTGGCAAAGTTTCATCGAAATCGGTTCGCTGGTTCATGCTGTGGAGCCTCGCGTTGCAGACACACATATACATACACACACACACAGACGGAAAACCCGACAATAAGGGATATCTAGCATATATAGTGAATCCAATAATTGGAGGTAGTGTGTGGGTCGTGGAATCGTTTTCGGTAAATAAATAAACAAGTTGGTAGGCGACGAGGGATTCGCTAGGATCGAAGCGCTGGATACTATGCTTTTCATTCTGACTGATCCACCGACGACGATTCATTGCCAAGATGTATTGGTTCACATCCAATTGTTCCTCTTCCTGGCAAGATTATTCCTATTGCTTATTTTGCCAACTGGCACTCCTCATAAAAAATGACGGTAAATAAACACCCTATTTTTGAAGGACTACCATTTGAAAAATAATCGGTTTGCTGGTTTGTGCTGTGGAGCCTCGCATTGCAGACACACACAAACACACACACACACACACACACACACACACACACACACACACACACACACACACACACACACACACACACACACAGAAAACCCGATAAACTTCTCTCCATGCTCTTGTTTGACCACACCTCCTGAGCCACACAATATTTTTCATAAGCCACGCCCACTTTCCTACGCCACTCCCACTTTAAATAATAAATAATTGGAGGTGGTGTGTGGGTTGTGGAATCGTTTTCGGTAAATAAATAAATAATTGGAGGTGGTGTGTGGATCGTGGAATCGTTTACGGAAAGTAAATAAATAATTGGAGGTGGTGTGTGTGGGTGGGGAATAGTTTTCGGTAAATAAATGAATAATTGGAGGTGGTGTGGGTGGTGGAATCGTTTTCGGTAAATAAAGAAATAATTGGAGGTCGTGTGTGGGTGGGGAATAGTTTTCCGTAAATAAATAAATAATTGGAGGTGGTGTGTGGGTCGTGGAATCGTCTTCGGTCAATAAAGAAATAATTGAAGGTGGTGTGTGGATCGTGGAATCATTTACGGAAAATAAATAAATAATTGAAGGTGCTGTGTGGGTCGTGGAATCGTTTTCGGTAAATAAAGAAATAATTGAAGGTGGTGTGTGGATCGTGGAATCGTTTTCGATAAATAAATAAATAATTGGAGGTGCTGTGTGGGTGGGGAATCGTTTTCGGTAAATAAATAAATAATTGGAGGTGGTGTGTGGGTCATGGAATCGTTTTCAGTCAATAAATAAATAATTGAAGGTGGTGTGTGGGTCGTGGAATCGTTTACGGTAAATAAATAAATAATTGAAGGT
Source organism: Eptatretus burgeri (assembly GCF_056783735.1). Taxonomy (NCBI): domain Eukaryota; kingdom Metazoa; phylum Chordata; class Myxini; order Myxiniformes; family Myxinidae; genus Eptatretus; species Eptatretus burgeri. The sequence continues at coordinate 33,096,006 of NC_140975.1, forward strand.
GGTGTATGGGTCGTGGAATCGTTTTCGGTAAATAAATAAACATATTATTAGAAATCCACAAAGACAGAAATGCCGGTGATTCCATTTATTTTGGATCCTTTTCACTTTGGTAACGTTTGGATCGAGGAGAGATCGAAGGTGGAACGACGGTGTAGTTTTTTACAAACACTGTATACACACCTTAATTGACGGTAAATAGACACCCGATTTTTGAAGGACTACCATTTGAAAAATAAAACCTCAATCAAAAATCGGCTGGAGTAAAAATTTTTAAATATCTCGAAGTGTGTAATTCGGAATTCTCGCTTCTCTACATTCAAAACTGAAGGACAAGTATTGAAAATACTGTACGCGGTTTTTCGGCCGCTGCACAGCAACGGGTGGTTGCTAGGCAACGAAATTCAAACGCGCACATTCCCAGTAAATATTCCACCTGTTGGCAAAGTTTCATCGAAATCGGTTTGCTGGTTCATGCTGTGGAGCCTCGCGTTGCAGACACACATACACACACACAGACAGAAAACCTGATAAACTTCTCTCAATGCTCTTGTTTGACCACACCTCCTGAGCCACACAATATTTTTCATAAACCAAGCCCACTTTCCATAAGCCACGCCCACTTTCCTACACCACTCCCACTTTCCTTCGCCACTCCCACTTTTCATCAACCACGTCCACTTTCCCTAAGCTCAGCCCACTTTCCTAAGCCCCTCATAAAAAATGACGGTGAATAGACACCTGATTTTTGAAGGACTACCATTTGAAAAATAAAACCTCAATCAAAAATCGGCTGGAGTAAAATTTTCTAAATATCTTGAAGTGTTTAATTCGGAATTCTCGCTTCTCTACATTCAAAACTGAAGGACAAGTATTGAAAATACTGTACGCGGTTTTTCGGCCGCTGCACAGCAACGGGTGGTTGCTAGGCAACGAAATTCAAACACGCACATTCCCAACAAATACTGCACACGTTGGCAAAGTTTCATCAAAATATGTTCACTGGTTTGTGCTGTGGAGCCTCGCGTTGCAGACACACACACAGACAGACAGACGGAAAAACGGCAATAAAGGATATCTAGCATATATTGCGAATCCAATAAGAGAGACAGAAACCCAGGAATTAAAAGAAATAGAAGAGACACAGGAGATAGAACGGGTAAAAGAAGAAATACAGGAAATTAAAGAGCACGCACACATAGGATTAATAGGGGACAATGGGGTTTAACTCCTGGAATGTCTCTTGACCCGGTTCGAGCATCAGGTTAACCTCCCCCAGGAACAGAGGGAGATGGTAAGCTCCCTCGAAGCAGATCGCGACCAGAGGGGTCCAGTAGAGCCGTACGGGGTTGAGCGGGTGAATGATGCGAACGGGTCCATGCAGAGTTTGGGGGGGGGGAGTAGAGACCCCAGGACCCCACGAGTTAACACGAATCCCCGATGTGATTGTCCCGGAGTGCGTGTCGAGGTGTGCGAATGGTGTGTGTCATGGCATGCGTGAATGCGTGCATGGAAATGGACGACGGACGGATTCAGACGGGAGACGGGAATGGCGAGCCTAGTAGGCCGTGTGAAGTTGTTTTGGAGACCGCGCTGGCTCTGCGGGACGCTGTGTGCGAGGTCCGTTCCATGTTTGGCGAACAGCCCAAGCGCGCACGTTTGCGCGATCGGAAGCCGGCATTGAAACGTCTCGTGCCTGGTACGAAACCGGCACGTGCACGGTTAAAAGGAAGGTCGTGTGAATTTGGAAAACACGGGTCCCCATGCGAGCGCGCGTGCGGGGCAACACGTGCTGCACGCTGCGTGTTCTGTTCGCGGAACGAGTCCCCGGGACGACACGCTCGGGCGGGCCTGCACGGGAAGCCGCGTAGGTTCCGTGAGCGAGTAGCGTCACCGGGGATCTCCCAGCGCGGGCTGCGGGTGATTGGCGCACATTGGCTCGCATGGCGGACCCCTCGAAAGCGAGCGCTGATTGCGATGCGCAGGGCGATGACAAGGCCTCGATTATCGCCCTACGGAGGGGACGTGCAAATTGGAAACTGCGCCCTGGCGATGCGAAGATGGTCGAGCCTTGCTACGAGTACACGAACCCAGCCAGGATGTGGCAAGCATCCTTGCCCGGGCAAAGAAGCATTAGTTAGTGGGAAGGGTTTAGCGATAGATAGACCGGCCTCATGGGGCAGGAGGAGACCTCATGGGGCCCGGTGGGACAAGTTAGGAGGGAATGTTAGGTTAGAATTTAGAATTGGGTTTTGGAAGAGATGGACGGACATGGAACGCGTAGTGGGGACGTAGATTAGCTACATCGAATTAAACGGAACATGTACTAGTGTAAGGGATGATGAGGGGCACTAGCTAGTTAGGGGAACGTTCTAGCAGAGTGTCAGTGTTGAAGTGAATTGATGAAATAAAAATAAAAGGAAGTGAAAGAAACATAATGAATGAATGTGGGTCAACGGCCCTGAGTGTGAGTGGAGTGAATGTGGAATGCATGGTGCGAATGAATGATTGGGGGGAGGAGTGAATGCCACCCAAGGGAACCCAGGTTTAGTGTAGCGTTAGTTAGCGGGTTAGCTAAATTAACCAAACGGATGTCGTTTTGTTGTTGGTGTCGAACGAAGGCACAAAACCTGTTGAAGGGTGCAGGAGTCCATTGACCGGCTGGGAGCGTGGCTGTGGAAAGGTGAGTACTGAGTAGAGGGCACCCCGGGCATGGAGAAGTCGGCCAGAGTAGGCCATGGGTCCAAGCGACCGGGATAGTGGAATGGGCATGGACGACCCTTGGAATGGGACCCAGAGCGCCAGAAATGCCACGTGGGCATATACGGGGGAGTAGCCAGGAAGGGCACTCCCCACGTTCATACGGAGTAGGTAGGCTCGGAGACAGCCTCAGCTGCCCGGGGGTGCCGTAGTTTGAGTTCGGTAGATGGGAATCCCTGCCAATTGAGCCACGCTGCCCAGCCACGAAATTGTGCAAGGGCACGAGAGAAAATTTGAGGGCCAGGCCCAAATTTATAAGGAACACCAACACAGGCGACGAGAATCATGGTTTCCAGAACCTATAGTTTTAAGTGACAGGCGTTTTCAAAAGCCCCGGGGTAATTTAAAGTGTAATAAAGGATAGGACAGATAGGAAATGTGTACCCCCTCGCACCATCCATCCCTTCACTGCCCGTAGGCCGCTGAACCCACCATGGTGGATTGCTGAAATCTGTGGAGGTTGTTCTGAGGCTCCATTGGGCCTCGAGAAACATCCACCTGTCTCTTCCTTATTCCCCTCAAGAAGGATCTTAGGGGTTGGGAGTAGGCAGCGAGGATAGGTGAGCCGGACAAGGACAGTAGGAGGGTTGGGGACACTTGGAATTATAAAAGGAAAAAAAATAAAAAGGGGGAAAAAAGGGGGGAAGTCTAAATGTTGTTGTTGCAAACTAATGGAGTGGGTATGGACAAAGACAGGCAAAGGCGATAGGTTGGGGGAAGACAGTAGGGTAGGTCCGAGCCCGTTTTCGGAGCAGCCGGCACCACCGCACTCCCTCCAGAACCTCACGGACCAGACCAGAGGCCGGCCAGCTTTATATGCCGGCCTGTTTGTGCTGCATCTGCTGGTCCGCATTCGCATTGCCATGCCTTGTTTGCCTGCCTTTGCCCCATGCCTGCCTAGCCCTTGTTTGCATTTCCCCCATGTCAACCATCTCCACCATGTGCGCCAGAACCATCTCCTCAAGTTTTGCAAGGACTGCCCTGCAGGCAACCACACCACGGGGACTGCATTTGACCTGCAAAATGATTGACTTTGCTGTGCCTTTTTTCCCACAGATCACAGGTCCTGGGCCATGGTTAGTGTAAATAGTAGGAAATGTATATAATCTTTAAAGCCCACCTGTTCGTTTGTGTTCGCGCCGGCAATCTTATTTAAGTTGTCCGAGTGAGTCTGATAGTTTAGTTACGCAGCGCACTAGGTTATTTATTTTTGGGACATGTATTCAAATGTAGCACTCAGGGATCCGTAAGTAAAACGTACTTGGGGAAAAACCTACACCTGCATGGCACACAAAAATTTACGACTCGGGACGAGTCTATAAAAAGGGGGGGGTAGTGTTACGAATCTGGAAACCATTCGCTTCACACATACAGTTGACCCAAAGTTTAGTTATTTCGTTCAGTATATGTGGATAGTTAGAATCTCTCCCCTATGTCTAATGGGTATTTCATGTGTGCGCTGCGAGTTTCTTTCTAGTTAGTCTTCTGCATTAAATCCCCCCTCCACTCCTTCAGTGCCATTACGCACGTGTTCGAGACCACGGACATAGGCGGGGGTGAGATCACCTCAGGGCCGACTCCGCCCCAGCAAGATGGAATGTTCCCCTCGTCCAATCAGGAGTGAGATCACCTCAGAGCCGACCTCGCCCCAGCAAGATGGAATGTTCCCCTCGTCCAATCAGGAGTGATATCACCTCAGGGCCGACTCCACCCCAGCAAGATGGAATGTTCCCCTCGTCCAATCAGGGGTGAGATCACCTCAGAGCCGACCCCGCCCAGCCAGATGGAATGTTCCCCTCGTCCATTCGGGGGTGAGATCACCTCAGAGCCGACCCCGCCCCAGCCAGATGGAATGTTCGCCTCGTCCAATGAGGGGAGGACCGATCGCCCGACGCCCCCTGACCAATCCGGAGGCGAGTTACCTCAGAGCGGATCCCTCCACCCGCCTGGGGGAGGGATAAGAAGGGTGGCGAGCTGTCTCAGCGGCAGTCTTTTTCGGGGTTCCTTGATGGTCGGTGGTCGTGTTGGTGCTCGTGGTGGTGGTGGTCATGGCAGAGGTGTTTCGTGGTGCTCGTGGCGTCGATCGTCGTTCGTGGCTAGCCGGATCGTTCGTGGGATCCTGGCTGCGCTTGTTGGATTCTGGGTTGTGGGTTCGAGTCCCACCGTGGTGGGTTGTGTTGGAGCACTTGAGCTGGGGATCCCTGTTTCCATCCACGGACTCTGAGCTCCACAAGTGCGAGTCGGTAAAACCACACGAGGCGGCCAGGTACCCAGCCAGACTCTGACCCTCAGCTCGCCTTCCATCCCGAGCTGAAGGGCCGAATAAAGACCCACGAGGTCCATTTCTTTTTGGGTGTGTATGTCTGTCTGTGGCCAGTCTGATAAGCAGAAATCGTTTAAGTGATTGCCATTGTACATTTGCCTACATCTATATTCGTGATTAAGTCTGCTCTGTTTCCCTCCCTATTACCTTGTAAATAAATAACTGTTAAATGTTCCAGTTCGTTGTCTGTGCTTTCTTTCATTGACCCAGTATGGTTCAGGCTTGAGAATTAGGGAGGCCGATTGTGCCGTAAATTGTCATTTGGGCCGTCGCGGCTTTGGTAATTCCTGCTCGGTTACGCCGGATCCGAGTCGGTAACAACGACTCGGTTCGGACAAAGCCGGCTGAGGGTGTGGTTTCCCCGATAGCTAGACCACGCGGCTATTTAGGTAAATTGGAATCAGACAAAAAGACCCTAACCGCACAGTCGAAATATTGGCGCCCACGATCCATTAAGCGACCCGTCGACTTTGGAGTTATCCGGAGTGACGACCTTCAATTCCAGGTGTTCGGGTGGAGATGGCCCAACTGCTCCATCTAGCGGTCGTTCCTCACTCCCGAACCACAACAATATTACCTATATATTGTTGATTATAATTATAATATTAACCTACAGTATATTCACATGGTTTATTGGGCTATGTACAACGATTTACATCACAGCAACACAAAACTGGGATGATACTGTTGAGCGGTATTAATATTTCCAGCAACCGCATACACACTCTTTCATACTGTATTCATGTTCAGGTTCATGAAAACACGAGTTCAAATATAAATGTTTGTACATTAAGTGTAAGGAAATTATGACATAAAACCAATGCAGTGCATGGGAATCGAACCTCAAACCACAATTATTGTATGTTCCAGCACCATGGGATAACCAAAAGGTTTACAATTTCTGATAAGCTCTTATCGTTGAAACTTAAATATTTCTTGTGAACACACAAGTGTTCTGTTGTTCCACAGTGTTTGGAAGTCAAGTGGTATAGGTAGGAAATCAAGTGGCATATAATCAGGAAGTCAGCAGGCATAATGTCATGTGGCGTTAAGTCACATGACGTCAAGTCAGTTTGGTCAAGTTACGTGGCGTCTATTCAGGTCATCAGGTGGCGTCTAGTCCGGTGGCATATAGTCAGGACGTCAAGCGCCTGGAAGTCAGTTGGTGTATAGTCAGGTCGTGTATAGTCAGGTGGTGCATAATGAGGAGGTCAGGTGGAGTACAGTGAGACATCATGTGGCTTAGAGTCAGGAAGTCAGGTGGCATATAGTCAGGATGTCAGATTGTGTGCAGTCAGGTGGTGTATAGTTAGGTGGCATACAGTGATCAAGTCATGTGGTGTACAGTGAGCACATCAAGTGGCGTATAGTGAGGACGTCAGGTGGCATATCGTGAGGAAGTCAGGTGACGTATTGTGAGGACGTCAGGTGGCGTATAGTGAGGACATCAAGTAGCGTATCGTCAGAAAGTGAGGTGACTAAGAGTCAAGAAGTCAGGTGGTGTAGTCACATGGTGTAGTCAGGAAATCAGGTGGTGTTATTTAGGAAGTTTGGTTGTCCACTGGAGATGGTTTAACTCTTCTGGTAGGCTTTCCATAATCTTGTCTGTGTCATTATAGTTTAAAAGAGAGTCCAGGATGTCGATTGTTCCCTCAAAAGGCCTGTTAAATGGGGATTCTCGTTGAAAGGGAGGTGATGGCATGCTGATGTCCTGCACAAAGAAATGGACACATCATGAGCAAACTCCAGATGTTAAGGAACGGAGACAAAAGTTGGCCATTTGACCCATTATTTCTCTATGTCCATTCACACTCCATTATTTTAATCTGCCAATTTACTAATATGTACTAAATACAATATCACCATGATATAATCATGTTTACAGACATCCTGTTGGACCTTTAGCATCCACAATCAAAATCTAGACTGAATATCTGGCGACACAATCCTTACCGAAACGATGGCAATGCTCCGAGATACAGGCATGCACGACTGGCACTCCACCATTATGGCAGTTTTAGGCAGATTTGACTCCACATGAGAACAAATGCATGGCTCGTCAGCTCAGATGCAAACACACAACCAAACATTTCATCGATCTTGCCGTTACAGCTCATCACACCGACACTCCATCAAAAAACAAACAAAGCTCAACTTTGCTTATCTTCAGCGATGCATTTAAGCCAATATGCTGCAGGCAAGTTTGTTTACCATTATTGACTTTTGTGGAATAAGTCAACTTTAGGTATTCTCACAAGCATTGAAACAGATCAATAGGTGCCAGCGTTGGTGACAACATTACCTTTGCATTTCTCCACACAGATTTTGAAGGTGAGTTACACACCTCTTGGATCGCAGACATGTTTGGAAGCCTCGTTTGCGGCTGGAAACCGTTTAAAGCCGTTTGTTGTATGGGTTCGTACCAACAACCATCCAAGCTGTAGCTCTTTGCTGCAGAAGTTCCATCAAAACCAATTTCATTCAGTTGTAAGCAGCTGGCAATTGGTGAAGAGACAGCTAAATGTGTCCACAAATTCCCTTCTGGTTCTTGTTACAACGACTTGCTGTTCCCTTCAGAAATCCTGGATGTCCTCTCGGAGTCAGATTCTGACCTGGTTTCTTTTGTTTGAGGATCAGTGTGAAAAATGAAATCAGAATCACTTACATATACATCTGAAAATGGCTGAGCCGATGGTGAAGCACTTAACAGGGTTTTGTTGCTGCTCTCCGATGCACAAGAAGTACGACCAGCTATATCAGATAGCGACTCAAAAGAGCCGCTGAAGTCATCACTGTATTCATGCTCTTCTTCCTCACTACTTGTTTCATCTAAGGTACATTTTCCAGCTATTTCTACCTGCTTTAATGAAGGAATATTTGATTCGGATTGAGCAGCACTCGGGCTGTACTTGGAATGGACGCTCTCATCTTTCACTGAGAGTTCTGACCGCCTGCGAGTCAAATGCATAGGCTTCTCCAGAACACTCAATTGGTCCTTTAATTCAGACTCTTGGAAATTCCTGGAAATCTTCAACCAAGGTCCAGGGATGGTTTGCACAGATTTGTCAATACCTGTCTGGCACATTAAATCACCTGGCAAATGCATACCATCATGCACTGCTTTCAACTTCCCACCAGGTCTTTCTACACACATATCTTCAATCACAACTTGCACACCCTTGTCAGCAAATGATATTTCATTACTCGTTGACTTTTGGATAATTGCATTGCCTTCAAGGCCATTCCTTTGCTGTGTTCTTTTAGAGCGCTTTCTCTCTACGTTGCAGTGTCCCGTGTTTTGCGTACTACGTTGAGCTAAAGCATTCGTGGTGTGCTGCAACCTCAGTCTGAAGGTGTGCGTGAGTCCATAATTCAACGGCTCTTTTCTCCTTGCAAAGTGTTTTTCCCCAGAACGACTTCCAGTCAAGTCTTGCTTTAACTTCCTCCTCCTCAACAACTGCCGTTGATTCAAATGCTCTTTTAACAGCGAAGAGGAATGGAGCTGTCTGGTCGACCCCTTGGCACACTGCTGCTGCTCATCAACCAAATGGTGCCTTAACTTGATTGACTGAGAGTTTTCCAGCATATGGTTTTCAGCACAAGATTCTCGGTGCCTCAGATCAAGCCGACATTTTAAATCAGAGTTCCTCGAAGTCCTCCGGTGACCAGCCTGGCAATTTAAGCGCGACAATTCGCAAATCAAAGCATTTAATACCGGAGAATTACGCGACGGGTCTGCACTACAATCACACAAAGGACACGCTGAACTACCTTGGGTATTCTTTCGTTTTTGTTTTGCCTCGGATTTATTGGGTGTTATTGCTTGCGTCTCCACTTCAAATAACCGATCTTTACCTTTAAGTTCAATTTCCCTTTCATGCCTTTGTGTAAGATCGTCACTCGTGCATTTGTTGGTGGCGTGTTTGCGGTTGATGTCGCTTAGTTGGTCATCGGCGTTACTGTTATAATATAGGGGTGGAGGGTAGATTACATTTCCAACGTCATAATCCTGAGCAGCGTCAAAACCACATTCCTGTTTAATACTACTCACACTACAGCTGTGCATCAAATGTTGGACAGAACACGGACCTTCAGTTTCATGGTCTGCGATTGTTTTAGTGGCTGCAGGAATGGCATCCACAGGTGGGGCTGCCATTGCTCTGCAGTCATCTCGTTTTGAAGCCTCGCTTTCAGCTTTGTCAAGCGTCTGTTCTATTTGTTTGCCGTTTCCTAATAAAACAGTATTTGACATTGGATTTTTCTCGACTTTTAGCGCCGATGATGATCGGGTCGTCGACCAACGGCCAAGATTGAACAGCCGGTAGCCTATGGTCAACGAACCAATCGTCTCACCCATCGGATTACGTAAACTGTACGTTCCTCGCTCTCCATGCCCCCACGGTTCGGCCGAGCTCTTCTGGTCGACGTTCATTTCAAATACGGCCAGAGCTCCAGTCAATGTCACGGAGGTAGTGGCCAGCAATCGGGAAGACTCTGGATAACAATCGATGAGCATCACACGAACGGGCGAAGTACCCAGGCGGGCACCCAAAGCAGTAGGATCAAAACTGAACAGGCAAGATTTCCCACTGTTAAAGACCCAGGAAGCACGAACATCCCTCTTGAGAGCCTGAGGAACACATGCAGAGGAAGTAATGTTACTTTTGCCACAAATGTCATCACGCCCTCTTTCTCCTGACATCCCCTCTTCGTTTTCTACCACACTTCACTGGCAATGTCCATACCCATAGCATTCACTGTTATTGGCCATACCTTTCTATCCTACTTTTTCTCTTTCCCTCCTGTTTTTTCCGCATTGCCATTTAGCTCACCTGGACTTTCGTCAGGTGATTTTATGTGATCGATCAGTGCCTGTAGGTGGGTAGGTGAATCAGTCAGTCCGTAAATACTTGTCATTTTAGCTTGAACCGAACAAGCAATTTTGATGAAACTTGGCCACAACCTTCATAACTGATGCCTAATGAAGGTGTACTGCATCAAAACCTCAAATTATTAAAGGAGTCTGTGGGGGGGGGGAGGGGTTTGACCCCCTGAAATAGGTATTTGTTCTCTTCTCCAAAACTACACACAATTTTGATGAAACTTGACCACAACCTTCATCACCCATGATGTACCAAAGTTTGTTACGGCAGAACAAGAAAAAAAATCGGGGCCTAGGTGGGTCTGTGGGGGGTTTGAGTCCTCCAACATTGGTATTTGCTCTCTTCTCTGATACTACACACACAATTTCAATGAAAATTTGACTAAAACCTTCATCACCCGTGATGTACCAAAGTTGTTCACGGCATAAAAAATAAATAAATAAATAAATAAACAAATCAGGGTTTAATGGGGTGTGCGGGGGGGGGGGGTTTGAGTGACTCGCTCCTGATCCAGGTGAGCTTCAGGACGTGTGTTCCTATATATATATATATATATATATATATATATATATATATATATATATATATATATATATATATATATATTTTTTTTTTTTTTACCCACCTGCTCATGAAATAAACGATCCCCGCCATTGTTCGGATCCCCTTTCGCCAACTCGTCGTCCTCCCTTCTCTTCTCCAGACTCATTTGCACGTCCTTCTCTGTTTTTCTCGGATGCAAAATCATCGCGGGGAAATCCATAAAGCGTAAGATGAGAGCAGGACTCCGACACGTCTGGGTTACCCGGTTTAGCCGTACTGAGTCCACCAAAAGCTCCAGCGAGAATAGCTGTCCAAAGGCTGCCATGGCAACGGCACCGAAATGCCTTCCCACCACGTGCGGACCTCGACACTCGGAGAACTTTGCCTTGACGTGTGATCGAGTTTAAATTTCACATCGATCCATTAACATCTACACACCGTAAACGTATTACTGAAATACTTTCACCTGGAAATCGAAAAAAATAAAAAAGTGCGAAATCACAGCCGAACTACCGAATACAATGTAATACACCTCACGTCGTTTGGACGGTGAATAAACTGCACCAACAGGAGGAGCAAGTGGAACGCGGTGGTAGCCTTGCCCCCTGCTGGTGCGGAGCAGCAACTCACTGGCGACGTGTTATTTCTTTTCCCATTCTCTCGAGACTGGCAGTAAGTAGTCACAAGTAGTGTATGATACAAAAATACTTTACATTCACATGAAAAATCAAAAATTGTCTAAAACTGAAATCATCACAACAAAAATAAGTATAATTTGGAAAAACTGAATCATAAAACGTAAAACAAAGAATATTGTTGGCACAAATTGTGTAACCACATGGAAATTCGCTGTTTCAACAGAGGATGGTGTAACTAGGCATGTGACTGACGAAAATGTGTGATGAGGCATATGACTGACGAAAATGTGTGTGACTAAGCATATGATTGACGATAACATGCGTGACTAGGCATGTGACTGACGAAAATGTGTGTGACTAAGCATATGATTGACGATAACATGCGTGACTAGGCATGTGACTGACGAAAATGTGTGACTCGGCATGTGACTGAGGAAAATGTGTGACTCGGCATGTGACTGACGAAATGTGTGACTAGGCATGTGACTGACGAAAATGTGTGTGACTCGGCATATGATTGACGATAACATGCGTGACTTGGCATGTGACTGACGAAAATGTGTGACTCGGCATATGACTGACGAAAATGTGTAACTAGGCATGTGACTGAGGAAAATGTGTGACTAGGCATGTGACTGACGAAATGTGTGACTAGGCATGTGACTGACGAAAATGTGTGTGACTAGGCATATGATTGACGATAACATGCGTGACTCGGCATGTGACTGACGAAAATGTGTGACTCGGCATATGACTGACGAAAATGTGTAACTAGGCATGTGACTGCCGAAAATGTGTGACTAGGCATGTGACTGACGAAATGTGTGACTCGGCATGTGACTGACGAAAATGTGTGACTGGGCATGTGACTGACGAAAATGTGTGACTCGGCATGTGACTGACGAAAATGTGTGACTCGGCATGTGACTGACGAAAATGTGTGACTCGGCATGTGACTGACGAAAATGTGTGACTAGGCATATGACTGACAATAACATGTAACTGGTCTGGCAGCATAGGCACATGGTCTGGCAGGGATGATTTTTTTTTTTTAAAGAATAAACCTTTGAGAATCTTCTTCTCCAGAACGGCTAGACAGATCGAGGGAAGTCTTCGCACACATGTTCTCCAAGCCCCGGGGATACCAAGGTGTTCACGAATGAATCATAGTCACGAAAATGTGTAACTAGGCATATGACCGACGTAAATGTGTGACTCGGCATTGAAAAAAACAACAATCAATGAGGATTAAAAAAAAAATTGTTTACATAGTTGAGGCTTGTGTAAGAGCTTGTACGAGTACACTGAACGGACCAGGATGCAACATGCCAAAAGGAAGGGTAGAGAGAGAGAGGGGAAACACCAACAACAGAGCCTAAGGCCAAAACAGGGAGAAGCATATAAATAATGTGTGTGGGGAGGAATGGGAGGGGCAGGATGTGTGGGGTAGGATGCGTGGTGTTCACAAGATGGCTACAGGACAGAACACTCAAGTGGGAAAACTGGAAATTTGTAAGGAGGAGGGATTGGGGTGGGTTATCGAAGGTAGAAAAGACCATGGTTTTGGATTGGGGATGATCTGAGATGGTGAACAGCTGTCTGGAAGATCTGGAAGGAAGAATGAGATTGAAAAGGATGTGGAAGTTTGTTCCACAAGCAGAAAAAAAGAGGACTAGATGAGTGGAGGTGATCAGTGATCCTGGATTTAGGTAGTTTCATCAGAAGTGGGTTTATGGTGGACCATGTGAGCCCTGCAGAAACCTTGGTGGACCATGTGAGCCCTGCAGAAACCTGGGTGGACAAAGCACGGAAAGAGCAAAGGATGCAAGACTAGAAAGGATGCGGTCGAAGATAGAGACCACTGACCTATCTGCGATGGTGAAGTGATAGGCCCATCGACTCAGCTTCAGCATGGGAAATTCCAATAGTCTTAAAGGCCTTGGTTTCCACGGTGTTAAGCTAAGCAAAATGTGAGGCAGGGGAGCTCGCCCAGAGGGAAGACCAATACTCCTTCAAGCTGCAGGTGAAAGCCTTGTACATGGTTTGGAGTTCAGGTGTGCCAAGGAAGCACTTTGCATGGCGGAAGATGCCCAGTCGGCGGCTAGCTTTGGAGGCCAGCTTTGAAATGTGGATAGCAGAGGGGGTGGTGATCAGATTCAGGAAAGTATTTATACTTGCATAGATTGGGCAAAAGATTGGCAGATGCACTTTAACCTGAGCAACTGTAAGGTTTTGGGGATGGGCAAGAATAATGAAAATAGATTACAGGATGCAAGGGGTAATTTTGGAGCGTGTCACCCAGGAGAAGGATCTGGGGATGGTAATAGATATGGGAGGTGAGCAGGCAGCACAGTGCCAGGCAGCTATAGGTAGAGCAAATAGGGTTTTATGTTGAACTTGGAGGGGGATCATATATAAATCAAAAGAGGTGGTGTTAACATTGTACAGGAATTTAGTTATGGCCACAGCTAGACCATGGCAAACACATATATGAATATAATTGTTTTTATATATGTATCAATGTCGAAGTTATGGGTGGATTATAGTAAATGGAGATCACACAAAAAGGTAAAACAAAACAATGTCCTGTATATATAAAATTGCACATTTTCAGCGGATGAGATACCTCCCAAGACACCAACCGCACGGCACTGCAGGGCCCAACACAGGCCGAAACGTACGTCTAATCTATGTGAGATTGAAAGCATGGGTACTTTTACAAAAAAACAAACAACCAAGCAGCTTGGAGAGCAGTCACCAAGTGGCATAAGCGCTCAAGCAAGCACTCCAACGAAACAGTTGATAAGAAATGGCTCACTTGGCATGCGATTAGCAGTCACCGAGCCGTCATATTAAACATACACCTCCCAGAGATGCCCAAAATGTCAAATATGTCCGAATTGGAATAATGAACACTTTTCTAGGAGTCAGAACTGTTTGCAAGTTCGATTCTGGAGCTTCAATTTTGCAATTCTGCTTAGTTTGAGAGATTCTCGCCATGATCGCATATGTAGAAATGAAATAAAGCAACGAATGCTGATATCTCCGGGCGTTTATAAGCAGTGAAATGTACCCAGACATTCGTAGCTATGATGAACAGGCATTCGATAATATGAGTGATGAAAATGAGAATAAAAACTTTATCGTTAAGAAATCGTTGCGGCTTGTTCCAAGTCTAGGCAAGGTTGAGCAGGCCAAAAAACATGGTGGTTTCAGACCCCAGCGATGTTTCCTAGGATACGCCTTAAGACCCCATTGATAGCAGTGACCGAGGATGTGCCTGATGAAGGATATAATTAAATAAGTCCATTAATTATCTTCATAATCGGTGTTTTAATGAACCCAAACACCAAATTTTCCCTCTTCCACTTCCTTGGAGTTTTCTTAGTATGCATGTAAAGTTTCAGGCTGCTCGGTTTCATGGTTTTGGAGTTATGGAGAACACACACACACACACACACACACACACACACACACACACACACACACACACACACACACACACACACACACACACACACACACACACACACAGTATTCAACCAACCTTGTGATAATCTCATGTGTAATTAAGTAAATTTTCGGATCCAAGCAAAACATAGGGTTAGTTGTAAATCGCAAACTTTATGCTTAATGTACTTCACAGAGATATTATTTTACTCTTGAACCTGGTGGGCTGTGGGACCTCTTCTCCAGCCCTGGATTTCCAGTGTCCCTTTTGGGTCGATTCTCCTCTGGATGTGGTGGTGTGTAAATTGGGCTATGACATGCAACTTCCTCCAATATTTGATTATCCATCGTGAAGAATATGCTGTTGCCAAATACTTTTGAGTCTGTATGATGACATCTCGGTTTTGTTGTTCATTATCTTTATCTTTTCAAATATCTATCGAATGACTTATCACGGTTGTGCTTAGAAATGCTCGAAGTGTAACATAATGTGGACAAAATGGTGCACTTCCATCAGAAGTGTTAGGGAGTTAAGGAGGAAAGCATACCATCAGTGAGGATACTCGAAGCTTTGGCGATCTCACCACGAGAGATCTCACCACGCAACCCCCCACAACCTAACTCCCACACATGCAAACACCAAGCAAGACAGACAAGTCAAGCCTGGTGTTGAAGATTTTGTCCTGTCTTGTGCTACCACAGCAATACAAATGAGTATAGTTTCTGCAAAGCTGATTTTGAAACACATGTTAAACTTCTTGGACTGAGGCATTGTTGTTCCCCATGAAAGTGGGCCTTTGTTTGAAGATCACCAGTAATTAGCTCAACTTCTACATTGATCTGTGGACACTCAGCAGGTAATCACGATAAATGTGCAAAACAACCACATAGTGGTCTTTCAACATACCTTGGCAAAATGCAGACTTCCCGTTCGAGATCCTGCAGGGCTCGCAGCAAGCCTTTCCGCTGCCTGAAAACAAATATAATTCTATTAAGCTGATGTGATAAATACCTGTAAAAGATTCGCAAGCATAACCTTTCTAAAGTTCCTAAATGCAAAACATATGCCGAACAAGGTTGTTAATCGAAGCAATCTGATATTTTCACAAGAGAAAATGGAATAATCTTCTTTTTTACACAATACGTACCGAGGTTCAGGGAAAAGCCACCAGACAGAACGGATCAGGACGTAACAGAATGAAAACAAAAGCATAACGAGAGGGGGTGGGGACACAAAAACAAGGTTAAGGGACAAAGTAGGAGACTTGGAGAAACAAGGGATTTGGAGAAGAATGAGGGCAAGGGGAGAACACAGGGGGTGAAGAAGATGGGTACAGCTGCAAACTCTCAATCACAGAAGTGGAAGGAAAACCTGGAAACCCAGACAGAGATAGGCTTGGGGAGGGTTAATGGGGGTGGATCATGGTTGTGGATCGAAGATGACCTGACATGGTGATTCACAGGTGTCTCGAGGCCCTGGAGGGAAGAACAAAATTGAAGAGACTGAGGAAGTTGGTTCCACAGGAAAGGAAAAAGAGAAACTAATGAATGGAGGTGAGTGGTGAGTCTGGATTTTGCGAATTCCACAATAAGGGTGGGACAAAGCATGGAAAGAGCAGAAGGGACAAGACCAGAAAAGGAGGTGGTAAAAAAAACAAAAAAAAACCACCCAACTGTCTGTGATGTGAAAGTGATAGGCCCAGTGACTCAGCTTCATCCCGGGAAATTCCACTGCTTTTATAAGTCTTGGTTTCCATGGCGTCAAGCTGAGCAAGGTGTGAGGCAGGAACACCACAACAGAGAGGAGAACGCGAGTCCATCAAGCTGTTTGAAGGCCTTGTAAATAGATATTAGTTCAAGTGTGCCAGGGAAAAAGACAGCACAACAGAGCATATCAGGTCGGCGACTTTGCAGGCCAACTTATACATGTGGTTTGCCCAAGAAAGATCATGGCTGATAATAAGGTCGACATTTGAGAGAATGACCTTCTTCAAGGGAAATATTAAGGAATTAGATGGGAGGGTTCACTAGGCAGTCCTTTTGGAGAGACAGAGTAAGAGTGTGACATTTGTCAGTCAAGACATATTCCAAGTGTTTGACCAGCTTGTGATTCTGTCTAAGCATGTGATTCTGTCAAGGTTGGAAGAGAGGAAAGAGGATGAGGGATGTCACATCAGAGGATGGAGTCATCAGCAGTTTGGTGAAGGGGATTTTCCAGAGAAACAGAGAGATCATTGATGAAGATTAGGAATAGGACTGGGCCCTAGACATTGCCTTGGGGCACTTCAGCTTTTACAGGGAAAGGAGATTAGAAGATCCCGTTAAGAGCCACACATTGTCTTTGAAAGTTGAGAATGTCAGTAAGCTGTGTATGGAGTTGGCCTTAGATGCCAGAGGCAGTGAGTTTGGAGGGCAAGGTCGGGTGCCAGACTGTGTCGAATGCTTACGACATGTCTAAAGAGGCAGCCGTTATCTCATGTCTGAGATTGAGGGTCTCCATCCATTGTTTGGAGAGCAAAAGCAGCATGTCCAAGGTAGAGTTTGAGTGACCTGGTCTAAATCTAAAGTGATGATCTGAGATCAGGCCTTTGGAGAAAAGAAGAATTTGATGTCAGCTGTGATGTTGAATTTCACGACCTTGCTGATGATTGGAAATCAGCTGATCTATAGTTAAGGGGATCATTTTTTTTGCATCTCATTTTGTAAATGCAGTGACGTTGGCTGACATTCAAGAAGATGGAAGATGACCAAGGGCAAACAATAGGGTGAACAGATAGGTGACGGCATCAGTTTTACCCAAATGATAGGGTGAAACTGATGCTATCCAGGTCAATTGCAGAATCAGAATCAAGGGTTGCCAGAAACTTCTCCAACTTCTCAGGTAAAAAGACAGTCTAAGAGCCATTGGATGCATTTTAGTCGGGTGGAACAGAGAGCGTCAGGTTGTGGAGACAGGATTTGGAAGCAAACCGAGAAATGAGGCATTCGGCCTTCTCACAAGTAGATTCGGCTGTGGAGCCATTTGAAGTAAGGGAAGGGATGGAGGGGGAATCATACTCCAGAGACAGAGTTAACAAGGAGCCATGAGGTTTTTGAATAAGTAGTCAAGTTTGAAAGTTCAGTCTTGAGATTGGCTTGATGTTGTTTTCTCGCTCTACTGAGAGTGGACACAGACTTGTTGCCGGCTCTGTGGAGCGATCTTAGGTCGTCTTTAGTCAGATGTGCCTTCCAAGAATAGAGGGGAAGTTTTTTTCAAGGCAACTGTATCACCCACCACAGGGAGGAAGAGTTTGACAACTGAAGACGAGATGGTATGAATCTGTGTGAGAGAAGAGAGAAGAGAGAAGAGAGAGAGAAGGTTTCTGTGAAAGAATTCCCAGGCTGAGTTAATATCAGGGGAGGCAGACAAAGCAGACCAGTCCTGAAGTGAAATGGTGACTTGTAGTCCTTGCCAATTGTATTATATTGCCATGGCGATGTTATATGTTGGGGAGAGATACAAAGATTCTGGGGTGGGGAGTGAATCAGTGGTGTTTGTTGGAGGGGTTTCCAAAAGTTTTTTTTTTTTAATGTGTAGTGATATACAGTGGGGAGAACAAGTATTTGATACACTGCCGATTTTGCAGGTTTTCCCACTCACAAAGCACGTAGAGGTCTGTAATTTTTATCATAGGTACACTTCAACTGTGAAAGACGGAATCGAAAACAAAAATCCTGAAAAAAATCACATTGTATGATTTTAAAATAATTAATTTGCATTTTATTGCATGAAAGCAGTATTTGATCACCTACCAAGCAGTAAGAATTCCGGCTCTCAGACCTGTTAGTTTTGTCGTTAAGGAGTCCTCGGCTTTCTCCACTCAATACCTGTATTAACTGCACCTGTTTGAACTCGTTATCTGCATAAAAGACAGCTGTCCACACTCAATCAATCAGACTCCAACCTCTCCACAATGGGCAAGACCAGAGAGCTGTCTAAGGACATCAGGGACAAAATTGTAGACTTGCACAAGGCTGGGATGGGCCACAGGACAATAGGCAAGCAGCTGGGTGAGAAGGCAACAACTGTTGGCACAATTATTATAAAATGGAAGAAGTTCAAGATAACAGTCAATCTCCCTCGGTCTTGGGCTCCATGCAAGATCTCACCTCGTGGAGCCTCAATGATCATGAGAATGGTGAGGGATCAGCCCAGAACTACACGGCAGGACCTGGTCAATGACCTGAAGAGAGCTGGGACCACAGTATCAAAGAAAACCATAAGTAACACACTACACCGTCATGGATTAAAATCCTGCAGTGCACGCAAAGTCCCTCTGCTCAAGCCAGCGCATGTCCAGGACCATCTGAAGTTTGCCAATGACCATCTGGATGATCCAGAGGAGGAATGGGAGAAGGTCATGTGGTCTGATGAGACCAAAATAGAGCTTTTTGGTTTAAACTCCACTCGCCGTGTTTGGAGGAAGAAGAAGGATGAGTACAACCCCAAGAACACCATCCCAACCATGAAGCATGGAGGTGGAAACATCATTCTTTGGGGATGCTTTTCTGCAAAGGGGACAGGACGACTGCACCGTATTGAGGGGAGGATGGATGGGGCCATGTATCGCGAGATCTTTGCCAACAACCTCCTTTGCTCAACAAGAGCATTGAAGATGGGGCGTGGCTGGGTCTTCCAGCATGACAACGACCCGAAACACAGCCAGGGCAACTAAGGAGTGGCTCCCTAAGAAGCATCTCAAGGTCCTGGAGTGGCCAAGCCAGTCTCCAGACCTGAACCCAATAGAAAATCTTTGGAGGGAGCTGAAAGTCTGTGTTGCCCAGCGAGAGCCCCAAAACCTGAAGGATCTGGAGAAGATCTGTATGGATGAGTGGGCCAAAATCCCTGCTGCAGTCTGTGCAAACCTGGTTAAGAACTATAGGAAACGTCTGATCTCTGTAATTGCAAACAAAGGTTTCTGTACCAAATATTAAGTTCTGTTTTTCTGATGTATCAAATACTTATTTCATGCAATAAAATGCAAATTAATTATTTAAAAATCATACAATGTGATTTTCAGGATTTTTGTTTTAGATTCCGTCTTTCACAGTTGAAGTGTACCTATGATAAAAATTACAGACCTCTACGTGCTTTGTAAGTGGGAAAACCTGCAAAATCGGCAGTGTATCAAATACTTGTTCTCCCCACTGTATATACAGTCTCTAAGATGTTCATGGTGGTTGTATTAGGTGTGCAGCCTGTGGCTGCTGGTTGCATCATTTTCTGGGGGCGTGGCTGTGCTGTTGATGCAGTGCCCTCTATTACCAGTCCACTGGTACTCATTTCGCCGAACTTGGAAGGATGACAGGGTGAGTAAATCCCACCTGGTATTAATCCAACGGCTGACAGGAGCTCAAACTCCAGACCCAAATATCTTAAATGAACCACCTCAACCGGAAATGAACGGAAACAGAGAAATATCGAAGTGAAGACGATCGACTACGAGACGGGATAACTGTTTATCAACAACGATGGGCTAACGAACAAACTCGAAATGAATTAACTGTCGAATTCAAACTGACAATGAACAGTACCCTTCA
This sequence comes from Eptatretus burgeri, assembly GCF_056783735.1. Taxonomy (NCBI): domain Eukaryota; kingdom Metazoa; phylum Chordata; class Myxini; order Myxiniformes; family Myxinidae; genus Eptatretus; species Eptatretus burgeri. Next base: position 33,116,180 of record NC_140975.1, read on the forward strand.
TCGTGACGTCACCAATATTTTATTTGTGACGTCACAGAGCGATGGAAAATTCATGACTCGTTAAAAGTTTGCTTCGACATGGCGAGGACTCGTATTTTTCTCGTCGCTTTGCTTAGTTTGATCTTCTGTTTCGTACTTCACCACAACTTCGGTTACCTGCAAGAACTTCCACAGGTGAGCTGTAAACGAGTGGGAACGTTTAGGTGTCCGTTTTAAACGGTTTTAAGCGTAAAGGTAGAGTTTGTTCCACGGGTGTTTAACGATCCGTGCAGATTAATTACCCCCAGTGTTCTGGTATATGCAGAAGGGATCGAGGGTCTTTCCGTTCACAGGGCTTACATTCTTGAAAAAAAACCCGCCAATCTGTAAACTTAGGGGTTGGGGGTAATGGGGAAATAGGGTTAGGGTCTTCACCTTTAAAATTCCCCCAAATTGTTCCCTTAATTTACATGTTTGTGGATTGTTTGGTGCTATTTATTTTCATGTAGGTGTGGGTTGCAGGGTGATCACACAACAGGTGGAAACGGTTTTCTGGGGAGGTACCTGTGTTCGATGGAAGGGAGAAGGGGGAGGGGTGGAGGGGGTGGTGGTGGGTGGGGATACATGGTTGGGATGTGCTCGGTATGGAATCTGAATAACTTTCTCTAATTCAACATGTTTTGTGTTTTCGTGTATTTCATACAGACGTGGCGACGATATTCCAATGATATCTGGGAAGGATTGAGAATCCTCCTTCCGTTGCAGGTATGACGTCATGAAATACACCATTGGCATTTGATGTGGGTTCTCTCCATGTGTGGGTTTCAACATGGGGATCACAACCCTCCCAGGTGTTAAAGTGTGTGTGTGTGTGTGTGTGTGTGTGTGTGTGTGTGTGTGTGTGTGTGTGTGTGTGTGTGTGTGTGTGTGTGTGTGTGTGTGTGTGTGTGTGTATTTATATAATGTGCACATGCCTCGAAGTTGTCGAGTTTGGGTTCAAGTCCCGTCCCAGCTATAAACTGTCATCCCGGTGTATCACAGGCGTGATGGTTCGTAATTGTGTGTGCCTCCCCTCGGATGGACGTTAAACTGAGCGTCGCATTTGCTAGTATTCGTTGGTGGACGTTGAAGATCTCATGGTGTACTTCATGAAGAGTCGGCGAGCTATCACCGGCACCCTGAACCAATTACAAATTCTTCCTTTAACGATTGCTGGGAAGGCAATGGCAACCCACCCAGTTTCTCTTCCTTCAGGGGAAACTGGTTCAGCAGCTCTTTAAGAGAGCATAGTTCATCAGAATCATGTGTGTGTACATGTCTGATGTGTATGTACGTGTCGAGATGTATTATTACGTAGAAGGGGGAGAGGGAATATCCATCCTTAGAATGTGTTAAGAATAGAATATCTTGTTTGTTAACCACCCCCTAACAATGTCTGAGACGGCGGACATTAAAATGAGCTCCGTCCGACCGACCAACCGATTGTGTTTCCACATACTTTTGTATCCATGATGCGATATTTCAAAAACCGTTAAACATTTATCTTTTTTATTGCAAGTAACTATACCTTGTGACATTATCTTAACCTGATTAGATCACGGCTGCGATTGGCTCAATTCTGTTGCCACAGCAACCATCTCAGTGACTTGGCTTGTGCACGAGATATGTCAAAAACCGTTGAACAATTAGATTTCATATATATCCTATCCAGGTTCCTCCTGATGATTCCATCTTTCTTCTTTACTTCTTCGGGTTCCTTCTTGGCCTTCTATTTCATGAATAACACTGGTCAACAACAAATTTGTTGTCTGCATTTTTTAAGCTGATTTAGGATGAATCTGATGCGCTGAATCCAAAACTCACATTAGTTTTGTTCAATCAGGTCAAGTTTTTGAGATACGGCCACATGTCGTTTTTTACATTTTTGTTCACATGTACGCATGTGTGGAGCATTTTAGAAGAAGTTGGTGGGGGTAAAATGTCATGTCAAATAATTGTTTTGATTGGAAATAATTATTTTAATGACAAGAAGTATTCAGGTACGATAGTTCTGGGTGATTATGTCGAAAAGGGATCAGTTTGAAGTCATAAAACCTCAAAATCTTCCAAAAATTGGTGAGGCAAAGCATAAAGTTCGTGGATCAAAACTAAAGTTAATGGGGCAGATTTTGTAATAATGTGATACAAAAAAAGTTGTATTTCTTGAAATAACGAACTCTGAAGAATGTACAATACCTACATGCGCCAATTTATGACATGCGCTTCTGCTCAAGCTTGGAGTGCCACAGTACGAACCCAAAGATTGGAGACTGTTCATTGACAGCAGCAAGCGATCACTGAAATGTGTTCTGCTACACAACGGCAACCAGTTTGCCTCTGTACCCATCGCTCACTCGACTACACTGAAGGAGAAGTATGAAGCGGTGAAGTATGTGCTGGAGAAAATTGGTTATGATCAGCATAAGTGGTTTATTTGTGTTGACGTGAAGATGGTGAACTTCTTGTTGGGACAACAGTCTGGCTTCACCAAGTACCCATGTTTTCTGTGCATGTGGGATAGTAGGGACCGTGCTCAGCATTACACGAAGAAGGACTGGCCTGTGCGGGAGGAATTGGTGCCATGCAAAGAAAGAAACGTCATCAACGACCCTCTGGTGGACAGAGACAGAATACTCTTCCCACTGCTGCACATCAAGCTCGGCTTAATCAAGCAGTTCACCAAGGCTCTGGACAAAGATGGTGACTGCTTCACTTACTTGTGCCAGGCTTTTCCAGGATTGACCATGGAGAAGTTGAAAGCTGGCATCTTTGATGGTTCTCAGATCCGTCAGCTCATCAGAGATCCAGAGTTCAAAAACTCAATGAACGAAGTGGAACTGGAAGCGTGGAAGACATTTGTTTTGGTAGTGAAGAACTTTCTTGGCAACAATAAGGCCAGAAACTACGCAGAACTTGTCAACAACATGCTGACTGCTTTCAGAAACCTGGGCTGCAACATGAGCATCAAGATGTACTACCTATTTTCACATATGAACCGGTTTCCTGAGAACCTGGGTTCAATGAGTGACGAGCAGGGGGAGAGATTCCATCGGGACATGAAGGAGATGGAGACCAGGTATCAGGGTCGCTGGGACGCAGTCATGATGGCTGACTACTGTTGGAATCTGAAGAGAGACCTCCCTGCCGCTGAACATTCCAGGAGTTCGAAGAAACGGAAGTTCAAGCCCTGAAGTTTGAACAGTGGTGACGCAACATGCAATTTACTTGTACTTACCTTTATCAATGCCCACCATTCAGATGACAGTAATCGATGTTTCTATCATGTAATCAATAAATGTTGTTGGCAAAACATTTTTTTTTCTTAAAAACATGTTTAGGATGATATGTGTTGACAAAAATCAGCTGATAATGCCACAAAAATGTAATTGATTTTGTCACAAGATCTGATTTTTTCAAATCAACTTAGCACAAAAACCTGACCTGATGGAGAGAAACGGATGCCATTTCCTGATTCAGCAGTGCCAGAATACCCTAATTCACTTGTAGAAATCTAGACAACATTCAGAAAGTAAAAAATTGTTGACCAGTGTAATTTACTCAATGATGTACAGCTGAAGCACTTTAAAACAATCATTTAACCCAAAAGTCAATTCTACAATGTCTGTGAGTGACAGGTGTGAAGGGAAGGTAGCAGCCTATAGGAGATAGCAGTATGCATTCAACTGAGTTACAGACAAAGGCCTTGTCGCCCATGACAAGTTCAGATTTCAAAAGAAACACTTGATATTGTCAGAAAGTTTCCATGTCCTGAGACTCACTTTTGGTGCCAGCTGTGATATACAGTCTGCTCAGAAGAGGTGATGGTGATTGTGATACCCAGAATTTGGAGATACCAAACCTATTCTGGTGGTTCATTGTGGAATCATGTTTAACAATCCTTCCAGAGAGACCCATGAGTCAGGTGGTGTCTCCAGTGGAAGTCCGCATCACATGGACCGATCTACTACATGCAGTGACCAGTCCATGCGATGGCCTGGCTCGTGGGGACTGATCGTTCTGAAAAGACCTGTGGTACGGCCACAATGTCTCAAAAGAGGGTGCCCCGAAAACATAGGTCCCACTCCCCACCCGCCCGCCCACAGATTTTTCCATGGTGTTTGTGATCCACTGCATGCGGCATGGCCCTCCTGGGGGAGGGGGTATGTTGGAGTCGACGACGAGCATTCCACCAGCAACTTCAGACCCCTGTCCAAAATTGGCCCAGCCGTACATTGTTAACTGTTGGGTCATTGCGTGCCTGTGCCACCGACCCAGCAATATTGGAGGACTCTGTGTGCCGCACTTCTCCGGGCAGATGGTATTGCCCACTGCATCAGCAGTGCAATTTCGATGTGCTGGACCTGGATCCTGCGTCAGTGTTGGGCATGCCTGTGCTGTGTCACGTGATTGGGTTTTCGTATATCATGCCTTGCCCGCTAGGGGTGGGAGGAGTGTGCTTCTGGTCGTGCAATGAAGCGGAGTAGATGCTGGCCCGCGTGCTTCTTGCGTCCCACCGCACCTGGTACACTCTAGTTGGCTGACGAGGATGGTTGAATACGGACTTATGCCCGTTTTCGACGGGGACGACTTCGAATTGTTTTCGGAGCAATTGGAATGCTATTTCCACGCGAACGATGTGGTCGACGAGAGCAAGCAGAAGTCGATCTTGCTCGCTTCGCTTTCGCCGGAGCATTATCGGCTGCTGGGTGATTTAGTGGCACCGAACAGGCCCCGGGATGACGGGCTGGCGTTTCGGGACATTGTGGAGAAAATGAAAGCACACATGGCGCCGGAGAAGTCATTGCAGCTCGCTCGATTCCAGTTCGATCGCCTCTCGAAAGGGGCAGAGGAACGCGTCGCTGAGTTCGTGGCGCGGATTAAGCGTGCTTCCGTGGCCTGCAAGTTCACGGCGGGGGAGCGGCCAGCTCGGCTCAGAGATCGTTTTATTGCTGGTTTACAAGATGCGAAAATGGTTTCAGCGGTTTTACGGCTGAAGGGTGAAGCCATTACATTCGACTCGGCGGTCACCACGGCTACAGCGGTCGAGCAGACTCGCGGAGATGTTCGAGCCATCACCGGCCATGCGGGGTCGCGAGCACCCCGGGACGCACGCACGACCTTCGATGCGGGTCGGACGTCGCCACGCGGCCGCGCGTGCAGCGGGGTGACCCCGCGGACATGCTTGGGATGTGGAGGTCGACACCTGCGCCGTGTGTGCCCGTATAAAGGCAACGTGTGTTTGAATTGTCACAAGGTGGGTCATTTGGCGCGTGTGTGCCGTGGGGCGCCGGCCACCGTTAAGGTCGTGGACGGCGATGTGCGAGGCGACTCGGGGCGGAACCAGCGGCCGTTGTTGAGCCTGTTTTCAATTGGTCCGGCGACAGCGCGCCCGATGACGGTGGAAGTTGAAGTGAACGAAACGCCGATCACGTTCCAGGTCGATACGGGAGCAGCGGTGTCGCTCATCGGCGAACAGACCGCGCGTAGACTCAACGGCTTGAAGCTTATCAGGTCAAACCTCTCGCTGTTCACGTACACCCGCGAGAAGATAACGCCAGTCAGGATGGCAGACGTGTCTGTGCGGTACCACGGCCAGGTCGCCACGCTTCGGGTGTACGTCGTACGGGGGAGGGGGCCGTCTCTCCTCGGCCGAGATTGGATGACCCGCATCAGGCTAGGCTGGGCCGCAATTCACCTTGTGCAACCCGTGCCGAGCCAGTGGGAGGATCAGTTGGAGGAGATTCTTCAAAGACATCAAGGGTTGTTTAGCGACGACCTTGGAAAACTCAAGGGCATGGAGGCGAAACTCTTCTTGAAGGAGGGGGTGGTTCCTCGGTTTTGTAAACCGCGTCCGGTGCCGTATGCCCTGCGGGACAAGGTCAAGGGTGAACTGGATAGGCTGGAGGCCTGTGGAGTGATCGAACGGGTGTCGTGCTCGGATTGGGCCATCCCGGTTGTCACGGTGCTGAAACGGAATGGAGACGTCCGATTGTGCGGGGACTTCAAATCCACGGTTAACCCGGGGCTCAGCGTGGAGCAATATCCACTGCCGTCAATCGATGAGATATATGCGCGATTGGCAGGGAGTCAATACTTCACGAAGCTAGACCTGCGTGATGCATATTTTCACCTGCCGATGGATCCCGGGAGTAGCGAGCTTTTAACAATCAACACGTGTCAAGGACTCTATCGATATATCCGACTCTGTTTTGGGATTGCTTCGGCCCCAGCTTTGTGGCAGAAAGCCATGGATCAGGTTTGCATTGGCCTGCCCGCTCAGACCTACCTGGACGATGTGCTCATTGCGGGGAAAACGGCGGACGAGCATCTTGCGAACATTGCCCGAGTGCTGACAAAGCTAGAAGCGTGCGGCCTGCGCTTAAACAGGGACAAGTGCGCGTTCTTCAAGCAGCGCTTGGAATACCTCGGGCACATCATCACGCCGGAGGGGCTGTTGAAAGGTCCTCGGAAGGTGGAGGCGATTCAGCGCATGCCACCGCTTCGCGACAAGACGCAGCTGCGCTCGTTCATTGGCATGGCCCAGTATTACCAAAGGTTCGTGCGCGGGCTCAGCTCACAACTTGCGCCGTTAACGCGGTTGCTCAAGAAGGACGAGCGCTGGGCTTGGGGGCCTGCACACCAGGCGTCGTTCGACCGCGTCAAGCGGCTGCTCACAGAGGATACGGTCCTCGTGCACTACGAGCCTGCGCGTCCGCTCCTATTGGCATGCGACAGCTCTGCATATGGCATCGGGGCAGTGCTCTCCCACAGGATGGACGATGGTTCCGAGCGGCCTGTTTGTTTTGCATCCTGGACCCTGTCCACAGCAAAGCGCAGATATGCCCAGATTGAGCGTGAGGCTCTCAGCCTCGTCTGGGGTGTGCGGAGGTTTCATCAATATCTGCTGGGGCGGCATTTCACTTTGCAGACGGATCACAAACCGCTTCAATTCATCCTGAGACCCGAACGCGGGGTGCCGGTGGTAGCAGCCGCGCGAATACAGCGGTGGTGTCTGTTTCTGGGTGCTTACGATTATGATATTCAGTTCCGAAGCACCGAGAAGCATGCTAACTGCGACGGGCTCTCACGCTTGCCGTGTGCGGAGGGTCCAGCTGCGTCTGAGTTGGGCGACCGGGTCGATGTGTTCGCGCTGGACCAGGTCCAAAGCGGGCCGGTCACGGCCAGGCAGGTCACGGTGGAATCGGCTCGTGATCCGGTGCTTGCCCGTGTCGTCCAGGCGATTTCTACGGGGAATTGGAGCGATCTGCCTTCGACACCGGCATTTCAACCTTTCACGTCACGCGCAGCGGAGCTGTCGTTGGTCCAACGGTGCGTAATGTGGGGAATGAGAACCGTGATTCCACCGAGGTTCAGGCAGCGGTGTTTGGAAGAACTGCATGTCAGTCACCTTGGCATCGTGAAGACCAAGAGTCTTGCTCGTAGCCTGTTGTGGTGGCCGGGGTTGGACAAAGACATTGAGCAGTTGGTTAAGCGTTGCGCCACGTGCCAGACAGATGCTGATAACCCGCGTCGAGCTTCGGGTCTCTGGCCTGTGCCAGACCGAGCTTGGCAGAGGGTCCATGTAGATTTTGCGGGACCGGTTAATGGCAAGATGTTTTTGATTGTGATTGATGCATTCTCTAAATGGCTGGAGGTTGTAGTAATGCAGCATACTTCAGCAAACATTACAGTAGAGAAGCTGCGGACGATCTTTGCTAATAAGGGGTTGCCGGAGATCCTGGTCTCTGATAATGGTCCGCAGTTCATCGCGGGTGTATTTGATGAGTTTATGCGCCAGAATGGTATTCGACATCTAAGGTCCGCACCGTATCACCCTGAGACGAATGGCCAAGCTGAGTCGTTTGTCAAGATGTTGAAGCGGGCTTTGCGCAGGGGGGGTGTTGCACCTGTGCAGACGGTGGTCGATGTCTTTTTGCTCCATTACAGGAACGCAGTTCATCCTGTCACGGGTGATTCGCCGGTCATTCGTCTCTATGGACGGGCTTTGCGGTCCAGGCTGGATTTGCTACGACCTGGAGGGTCGGGGAGTGGGGCGATGTCGCGTCCGACGCGGCTGCGCAGCTTCGAGGTGGGGCAGCGGGTAATGGTGCGCGATTATTTCCACGGTTCCAAATGGGTGCCGGCGGTGGTCTCTGTGGTGCTGGGGCCAGTGAATTGCATGGTACGGACTGATGGTGGGGATGTGTGGAAGCGGCACGTGGACCAGATGCATGATCGCTGTTCAGCGTCACCCCCCCACACCTCCCCGAGCCGAACGATGCGGGACCCCCACCGGTAGTATCGCCGGCACCTGACGTTGTATCGCCGGGGCTGGCTGGGCCGGCGCCAAGGGGGGCTTCGCCTGATGCCGTCCTACCCGGGGACGTCGAGCAGGCTGGGCAGTCGGGGGTAGCTGGTGTTGCGGAAAGTGCGAGTCCGGCGAGGGTGTCACCTCGACCGAGCCGGGAGGCGTCTGAGCCTGGGCTGTCTCGCGGCGCTGCCCGTCCGAGGCGGGTCAGAGTGCGACCGTGGTACTTTGAGGATTATGAGTGTTGATGGGTTTCCGATGGTCATGTTGTGATTATCCGTTCATTATGTGACGGGTCATTTTACGAGGGGAGGAGTGTGCTGTGTCACGTGATTGGGTTTTCGTATATCATGCCTCGCCCGCTAGGGGTGGGAGGAGTGTGTTTCTGGTCGTGCAATAAAGCGGAGTAGATGCTGGCCCGCGTGCTTCTTGCGTCCCACCGCACCTGGTACACTCTATATTGGAGGACTCTGTGTGCCGCACTTCTCCGGGCAGATGGTATTGCCCACTGCATCAACAGTGCAATTTCGATGTGCTGGACCTGGATCCTGCGTCAGTGTTGGGCATGCCCACTCCGGTGGTCTGGAGTCTTGGTGTGTCGACTTTGCACTACAGTGTGCAACACCTGAAAACCATTTGAGTGCGGAGAGAGTGTGGGGGGGGGGGGGGAGGAGAGGGGATGACAGTTAGCCAGGACGGTTTATATCTGGGCAGGGGAGGCGTGGAGCCAGCGCTGATCCCTCCCCATGGCTCCACCTTGATATCCTTATTGGGAGCCTCGAGCTGCTGAATGAGATGTCACAGCCGCTGGGTTTACAGGTTTCTTGAATCAAAAATAAGATTCAGGCTTTCAATGATATCTAGGATGCTGCTATTCTGTCTGTATCTGTTTGTGGTGAGGATTTTGAGGTCATGGAGAGAGTCACTCACCTTGGCAGTGATATTCATGTCTCCACAAGTTGTGAACCAGAGGTCAACAGACGTCTGGGTTGGGCCTGTGGAGTCATCCATTCACTGTTTTATGGGGTGTAGTGCTGTCGGTACATCGGCATGCAGGAAGAAAGTCTGAGTCTTTAAGTCCTTGGTGCTTCCAGTCTTGCTCTACGGATGTGAGACTTGGAGTCTGACCAGGTATTTGAGACAGAGATTAACTCCTTCAGTACCAGGTCTCTTTGGAGAATCCTTGGCTATCGCTGGTCAAACTTTTTTGTCCAAATGAGCGGTTGCTGAGATACTTAAATGGGATTTGTTACCTGTATGGTCGTGAGCGTCAGTTGCGGCTGTATGGACATGTGCCTCAATTCCCTGATGCTGATCCTGCTCATCAGATTCCTCAGCGAGGGAGTCTAGTGAGTGGAGGATGCCAATGGGCCAACCAATGCCTCGTAATTGCAGAAGGTTGATCAGCATCTCAAGAAGATAGGGATGCGCCAGGCATCTGCCTGAGGAATGGCCAGACGGAGGCCCATGGAGTACCAGCGGAAAGTGGACGCAACAACGCGCTGCTCCAGTGCATGCTTCCACACCTGACCTGAGAGTGAGAGGGTGATGGACCGAGAGTTATTGACATGTGATAAGTGTGAGACAAGCATCGCATCTTCATCAGAGATGTAGCAGCTGTTGAACTGCCTGTGGCATGTGGAATTGTTGGGGAGATGTTCAACAAGTTATCAGAATGAGATCCAATGTATCATATTGCCATGGCAATGTAATATGTTTGGGAATGTAACAAAGGTTTGGGGGCGGAAGAGGAGATTGGGACCATAATCTGTGCAGAGCGTTGGTGCTGCTTTGGCAGTCTCCTTGGCTTTTGGGCACAATCCTGAATGGGTCGCCACTCCGACACAGGATACCAGCAAGCTGACACTCATTTTGCTGACCTCAGAAGGATGACAGGCAGAGTTAACCCCACCTGGTGTTACTCCAACGGCTGACAGGAGCTCAAACTCAAGACACGTGCGGGTTCAATTACCCCCAGTGTTCTGGTATATGCAGAAGGGAGGGTCTTGCTGTTGGTGAGGGTTACGTACTTGAAAAAATCTGCAAACTTTGGGGTTTGGGGTAATGGGGAAATTGGGTTTGGGACTTCACCTTTAAAATTCCCCCAAATTGTTCCCTTAATTAACATGTTTGTGCATTGTTTTGTGCTATTTATTTTCATGTAGGTGTGGGTTGCAGGGTAACCACACACCAGGTAGAAACGGTTTTCTGGGGAGGTACCTGTGTTACATGGAAGCGAGAGGGGTGGAGGGGGTGGTTGTGGATGAGGGTTGTGCTCAGTATGGAATCTATGGTTGGGAAGTGCTTGGTAAGGAATCTAAATAACTTTCTCCAATTCAACATGTTTTGTTTGTTCGTGCATTTCACAGAAATATCAACAATATTCCCAGGATATCTGGGAAGGATTAAGAATCCTCCTTCCGTTTCAGGTATGACGTCATGAAATACACCATAAGCATTTGATGTGGGTTATCTCAATATGTGGGTTTCAAAACGTGGATCAGAACCCTCCCAGGTGTCAAACTATCTATCTTCGTGTGTGTGTGTGTGTGTGTGTGTGTGTGTGTGTGTGTGTGTGTGTGTGTGTGTGTGTGTGTGTGTGTGTGTGTGTGTGTGTGTGTGTGTGTGTGTGTGTGTGTGTGTGTGTGTGTGTGTGTGTGTGTGTAATTGGAAATTTAACCCTAACAGCTCGGTTTTATTATGTGTGATGAATTATATTTTCCGTGTATTTAATAACAGAGTTTGCAACGATTTTCGGAGGACATCTGCGAAAGGCTGACATACCTCATTTCCATTCTGGTATGACGTCATGCAATACAACATGTGTGTGTGTGTGTGTGTGTGTGTGTGTGTGTGTGTGTGTGTGTGTGTGTGTGTGTGTGTGTGTGTGTGTGTGTGTGTGTGTGTGTGTGTGTGTGTGTGCATGTCTGTGTCTGTGTGTGTCTGTGTCTGTGTCTGTGTGTGTCTGTGTCTGTGTCTGTGTCTGTGTCTGTGTCTGTGTCTGTGTCTGTGTCTGTGTGTGTGAGATATGAAATCTAACCCGAACAGCTCGGTTTTATTATGTGTGATGAATTTTATTTTTCCGTGTTTTTTCTGCAGAGTTTGCGAGGATTTTCGGAGGACATCTGCGAAAGGCTGATAAACTTTATTTCCATTCTGGTATGACGTCATGCAATACAACATCAGTGTGTGTGTGTGTGTGTGTGTGTGTGTGTGTGTGTGTGTGTGTGTGTGTGTGTGTGTGTGTGTGTGTGTGTGTGTGTGTGTGTGAGTGTGTGTGTGTGTGTGTGTGTGTGTGTGTGTGTGTTTCAGTTTCCATATGTGTGTTCATCCTCAAAATGCACTCTCAATTTGTCCAAATCAATTTGAATGATTTTTCATATTTTTTGTCTGTATTTTACAAACAGAAAGGATTTGCCAAAGATATTTGGCAATGGCTCGGAAGTCTTCATGTTCAGGTATGAGGTCATGCAATATACCATTAGCATTGTGTGTGTGTGTGTGTGTGTGTGTGTGTGTGTGTGTGTGTGTGTGTGTGTGTGTGTGTGTGTGTGTGTGTGTGTGTGTGTGTGTGTGTGTGTGTGTGTGCGCGCGCGTGTGGTTTTTTTTTCACTTTGCAGGTGTGAGCTCATCCTCAAAATACCCATCCTGTTCGTGTCAATCAGTTTGATTAATTCCACACATGTTGTGTTGTCCCAACTATAAAACGTCATACTGGTGTTTCACAGGCATGGTGATTCATCAATCTGTGTTCCATCTCTCTGATTCACATTAAACTGAGTGTTCCATCTGCCAGCATTCGTTCATTCATTGGTGGACATTAAAGATCCCACGGTGTTCCTCTCGGGGAGTAGCTATCGCCAGCACCTTGAACAAATTGCAAATTCTTGCTTTAAATGTTGCTGGGAAGGCAATGGCAAACATTCTGGTTCATCCCTTGACAAGAAACTGGTTCAGCAGCTCATTAAGAGAGCATAGTTCATCAGAATGTGTTCACCATGTTTTCCCACCACCATTGCTTGATGTCACAACCTTGTAAAATCAAAACTTTTTTAGAGTCGCAAAAATATTGTTTAGTTTAAATTCCAATGTTATAAAATAATTCTCCTGCCCCTACCCTTGTCCACAGATTTTCCAGATTGGTGCTGTCAATGAAGGACTGATGGATTCAGTTCGCGATATCTTGGTCGTCACGATTGCCATCTTCTCATTTGTTGCAGTCATTAATTTTAAACCATGGCGCTGGTTCAACAAAAAGAGAATCAAAAAAAAGTGCTGCTTCCACTGGTAATGAACACAAGTTACTTTTCATCCATATTATTATGTCATGGTACAAAAGGAGGAGAGGGCTCAGAGATTTTAAACTATTTTGTCCTTAATTTTTTAGAAGAATCAACTTTGACAAACTAATGTCTAGTCGAGTGATAGCAGTGTGTATCAGAGTGGGGAACACACTCACCTAGTTGTAAGGTCATGTTCAGCCATGGGTTGGTTACACTTGTCACGGAAACATGAAAGATGTTACTCTGTCTTTCATAAGAATCATCCCTTGGGTCCTTGTCCAGACTGAATCCTCTGTGGGATGTGGTTCAGGTAAAAAAAAAAATTGTTCAAACAGCAGGTATGACCTTGAGTATTAACTTGGTTAATGCTTAAACCACTCACCTTGAACTTTGAGCCTTTCAAAGGAGATCACTTTCAGTTTATTTCTTGTTCATCTTCAATGTATTTCATTATTCACAATGGCTTCTCCATTTTTTGTTCCTTAATATTTGTATTTTCCTGTTTTATGTCTTGGTATTTTTTAAATCTACAGCCATCCTTTAACCTTGTTTAAGGTACATCTGCAGATTCAATATTTTGAACTCTAAACAACACTGCACTCATGGAACATGTATTTTTGTGTTTTACATAAACGTACATTTTATGCTTCATCCTTGGTACTTCACTGTATTTTGAACTTTGAAATATTTCCTTTGTTTCTTGCAGTTTTCGTCATTGCCGGAAATATCGACAGAATAAAAAGGGAGAGGAAGAGCAGCTGCTGCTCAAGGAGGTACAAGAAAACCAACGATTGGAGATGCAGAAAGCAAAGGAAGAGGAGGCTCTGATAATGAAAGAAAAACTGCAGGAAGAAAGTGAATATATGCACCAAAAAGAAGAAAGCGTAAAAGAAAGAGAGCTGTTAGTTCAGCTCAGAGAGCAAGAGGTGCTGGAAAAAGATGCAAAAGTAAAATATGAGAAAGAGTTATGCATGAAAGAGAAAGAAAAGTTTGAGAAAATCATGGAAGAACTGGAGAAGAAAAGCAATGCAGAAGAGATGAGAAAAAGAAATGAGGAAGAGCAGATCAGAAAGCATGAAAAAGAGCGAAGGAAAAGAGAAGAGGATGTAGAAAAAATGGAGAATGAGTTGTGTCAAAAAGAAGAAAAAGTAAAAGAAAGAGAGCTGTCCGTTCAACTCAGAGAGCAAGAGGTGCTGGAAAAAGATGCAAAAGTAAAACATGAGGAAGAGCTATGGTTGAAAGAGAAAGAAAAGTTTGACAAAATCATGGAGGGACAGGAGAAGAAAAGAAACGAACAAGAGCAGATCAGAAAGCGTGAAAAAGAGCAAAGGAAAAGAGAAGAGGATGTAGACAAAATGGAGAACGAGATGTGTCAAAAAGAAGGAAACATAAAAGAAAGAGAGCTGTCCATTCAACGCAGAGAGCAAGAGGTGATGGAAAAAGATGCAAAAGTAAAATATGAGGAAGAGTTATGCATGAAAGAGAAAGAAAAGCTTGAGAAAATCATGGAAGAACAGGAGAGGAAAAGCATTGAAGAAGACATGAGAAAAAGAAATGAGGAAGAGCAGATCAGAAAGTGTGAAAAAGAGCTTAGGAAAAGAGAAGAGGATGTAGACAAAATGGAGAAAGAGATGTGCCAAAAAGAAGGAAAAGTAAAAGAAAGAGAGCTGTCCGTTCAACTCAGAGAGCAAGAAGTGCTCGAAAAAGATGCAAAAGTAAAATATGAGGAAGAGAAAGAAAGGCTTGAGAAAATCATGGAAGAACAGGAGAATAAATGCATTGAAGACATGAGAAAAAGAAATGAGGAAGAGCAGATCAGAAAGCGTGAAAAAGAGCTGAAGAAAAGAGAAGAGGTTGTAGACAAAATGGAGAACGAGATGTGTCAAAAAGAAGAAAAAGTAAAAGAAAGAGAGCTGTCAGTTCAACTGAAAGAGCAAGAGGTGCTGGAAAAAGAGGCAAAAGTAAAACATGAGGAAGAGTTATGGTTGAAAGAGAAAGAAAAGCTTGAGAAAATCATGGAAGAACAGGAGAGAAAAAGCATTGCAGAAGACATGAGAAAAAGAAATGAGGAAGAGCAGATCAGAAAGCGTGAAAAAGAGCTGAAGAAAAGAGAAGAGGATGTAGACAAAATGGAGAACAAGATGTGTCAAAAAGAAGAAAAAGTAAAAGAAAGAGAGCTGTCCGTTCAACTCAGAGAGCAAGAGGTGCTGGAAAAAGATGCAAAAGTAAAACATGAGGAAGAGTTATGGTTGAAAGAGAAAGAAAAGTTTGACAAAATCATGGAGGAACAGGAGAAAAGAAACGAACAAGAGCAGATCAGAAAGCGTGAAAAAGAGATAAGGAAAAGAGAAGAGGATGAAGACAAAATGGAGAACGAGATGTGCCACAAAGAAGAGCAATTTGTGCAGAAAATTAACACAATAGAGAAAGAGGTATTATTCACACAGCGAGAAGCAGATCAACGAGAACAAGAGATTTGTGATCGAGAAAATAATGTGCATAAATGTGAACAAGAGGTCTTGCAAAGTGAGATGAAGGAGAAAAAGAGCATCGAGCAGGAAGAACAGGTACGGCGAGAACAGGAAGAACACAGACGGAAAGAATGGGAAGAACAGAACCAGAGAGATGACGAAGAAGGGAATAGGCTCTTGTGTACGTTGTTTTCACAGAACAAAAGAGAGGTGACATACACAAGTGTGAGAAATGAAGAGAAACCCCAAGGTGGTGAGAGGCAATACCATCAGCAACAGAGGCCTAACCATGAGCACAGGAATCAGTGGCAGCAACAAATCAAACCCCATGGTGGTGACAAGCGATACCATCAGCAACAGAGGCCTTACCATGATGACAGGAATCAGTGGCAGCAACAAAACACACCCCACGGTGGTGACAGGCAATACCATCAGAGGCCTTACCATGAGAACAGGAATCAGTGGCAGCAGCAAGAAAAACCCCACGGTGTTGATAGGCGATACCATCAGAAAGAGAAGCCTCACCGTGGGTCGAGGATGCAGCGGTTTTGAGAGGCTTCAACAAAAACAGAAGCCTCACCATTAGAACAGGCACAAACCAAAGAAACAGCACAGTTTTGAGGGGCTTCAGCAACAGAAGCCTCACCATTACAACAGGCACAAACAAAAGAAACAGCACAGTTTTGAGGGGCTTCAGCAACAGAAGCCTCACCATTATAACAAGCAGCAACAGCAGAAACAGCACAGTTTTGATGGGTCACACAATACTCAGGACCATCAACAGGTAAGCACTTCAGGACTTTGGGGAAGTTCAATGTAAAGATACCGGGTGCTAACACAGTAGGCTGGGGGCCAGTGGGACCTACCTTGCACCCCCCCCCCCTGCAACAATTTTTCACTGATACCACAGTGCTCATATATATCTCAAGTATCAGAAAAAAGATGTTCCAAGAAAAATAACTCATTTGCATTATGCTTTATGAAGCTGTTTCCATTTTTGCATGTAATTAAGCTATCCAAACATTATTCTACATCTCTGACAACAAAGGAAATATGTTCTCTTTTATTCCTTGACCCTCCAAACATATGTGTAGATTCCTCATTTACAAATTTCCATGTACCAGAAGTTGAGATATTTTACGAAAATGAAAATTTCCATAATGGCGGATCCTAATTAGCATATCAATGCATTTAAAATTATTTACACTACTTTTACTCAAACAGGAAATAGTTATGTTTCCCTTAAACACCAACAGACATCATAAGTCATAGTTATGTATTATATCAGGCCCAGGTAATTAATTCTATTGATTAATCTGATTTCGCATGATTTTCGAACGATTCATTGTGCTTTGTATTTTATGCTAATTAGCCTATTTTAAAAAATTCAAAATTTTAAATATATTTTTCGCCAACCTGGCTTGTATCTGGCAACACTTAAGTAATGTTTTTTTTGACAAAAAAGTGACATGTGTGGTAATTACAAGGAAAGAAAATGGAAATGCTTACATTTTTGTGGGAATTATTGTCAAGTCAAATTTAATTAATATGCAAATGAGCTTATTAGCAAAAACAAACTATATTTTAATACGTAAATGTATAAGCTTTAATTTGACACCAATTTTGTGATTTTATGTTTACATTTGACAGAGATATTGACATTTTGCCGATCTTTGTGAGATTCGTCTATTTTTGATGTTTGCCATGGAAACAGCTTAATAAAGCATAGTGCAAATGAGTTATTTTTCTGGGAACATCTTTTTTCTGATACTTGAGATATATATATATATATATATATATATATATATATATATATATATATATATATATATATGTATGTATATGAACACTGTGATATCAGTGAAAAATTGTCACAAAGGTGGGGGGGGGGGTGCAAGGAAGGTCTCACTGGCCCCCGGCCTACAGCTCACCCCAAGATCATGTTAAGTTGAAATAAATTTTGGGACTTTATCTTTTTACGTAAGTTGTGACTACTTCCCTCTATGAAGTGGAAGAATATCCTTAATTGGGGAGATAATTGTGATTATAAAATCACTCAGAATGATAATTTATTACCATGATCATCACCATGCATGATAAATAACAATGGCTTTAACTCCCACCCCCACGTCCCCCAATTACCACCCCTTCCTGGATTAAACAAAATCACCTTGTTCTCTTTTGAATCGATCATCTGATCCATCAGTGCATTTCCTTCTGTGCCCTCTCTTGGATCCTTTCTCAAACATAAGAAGATATCAATGTATTTAAACTTTCATGTTGTTATTGTTTTTCCATAGGCTCCTCAGAAGAGGTGCTTGTTCTCTCCTTCACCCACTCAAGGAATCCATCCCATCTGTCAGAATGTAAATACATGCCTCACATTACTAATTATTACAAACTTTGTCTAAACTACATGTTCTTCATCTGCATTGTGAACGAGAAGTGAACTTTTGTAAATCTAGAAGCAGAAAGAGTCCAGAGTGGTTGAGTCGTGAGATAAGGAACGCTATTGAGGAGAAGCAGACGGCATTTGTTAGGTTCAAAATAACAGGACTGGAGTTAGATTTATATCACTACCGGAGTAAAAAGAGGCAAGTTAAGAAAATAACTCGGCAAACCAAAAAAGAGTATGAGAAGGACATGGCTAAGAATATTAAACATAATTGTAAGGCTTTGTTTAAATATATCAAGGCAAAAGAACAGGGTTGGACCAGTTGAGGAATAGCACCGGGAGAGTGGTTCGTGATGAAAGTGAGATGGCAGGCTTACAGGCTTACTGCAAACTGGTTTAGTGGTAGGAAGCAAAGAGTGGCTGTGAGTGGTAGTGGAAGGATGCGAGTAGTGGGGTATCTCAGGGATCAGTACTCGGACCATTACGATTCATTATTTACATCAACGATTTGGATAATGGGGTGAAGAGTAAGTTTTCCAAATTTGTAAATGACACAAAGCTTGGAGGTAAGGTGGATAGCAGAGGGAGTGGTGATCAGATTCAGGAAAGTATTGATACTTGCATTGATTGGGCAAAAGATTGGCAGATGGAATTTAACCGAAGCAAGTGAAAGGTGTTGGGGATGGGAAAGAACAATGAAAATAGAGATTACATGATGCAAGGGGTAATTTTGAAGCATGTCACACAGGAGAAGGATCTGTACTGGGGGTAGTAATAGATATGGGAGGTAAGCACGCCAAAGTGCCAGGCAGCTAGGTAGAGCAAATAGGGTTTTAGGTTGTATTCGAAGAGGGATCATATATAAATCAAGAGGTGGTGTTGGCATTGCACAGGAATTTAGTGAGGGCCACATCTAGAATAATGTGTGCAGTTTTGGTCACCACAGTTCCAGAAGGACATAGATCCCATTGAGAAGGTTCAGCGTAGGGCTACTAGATTGATTCCGGCCGAGCTCAACTCATCTATGAGGAGCGGTTGAAGGATACGGGGCTTTATTCACCAGAAAGGAGGCGGTTACGAGGAGATATGATAGAGATGTTTAAGATAATGAAAGGTATAGGTGGAATAAGAGTAGACAGTGATGGACCAGGGGACCGGCGGCCAGAGCTTGAGAGTAAAGAAGAGGAGAGTTAAGATGGTAGTAAGGCAGGGGATTTTCACTTAGAGAGTAGTTAATGCATGGAATGGTCTCCATGGAAAGGTAGTGGCAGCAGAAAAAGTAGAAAAGCTTAAATTAGAATTAGACAGGTACCTGGAAGTTATGGAGATAGAGGGGTAAGGGGATGTTGATAAGACTTTTTGGTAGTTTGAGCATTGATTAGTGATTGTGGACATGTGTACTGAGTGCTGTTGGTGGGGGTGTGGTCAAGGGGGGTTGTGTGGTTGACGTTGTGTGTTTTTAATCAAGCCCATGCCCCCTCCTCGAGGGGAAGAAAAAAATCAACCACAAAAAGTACAAAAAACATTATTTCATTATTTAAAAACTTTTTTTGCATTTTCTTCCTTGGTTCTTGTGTAGATAGGTTGGTGTGGTGTTCGTGCAGGCATGAAGAGCTGAATGGCTTCCACCTGTGGCTGTGTTAGATTTCCTTGTAATTGTGTCCCAAGCTGTCTATGCCTCAGAAGCGTTGAGAACAAACGTATTTTGTTGCACTCAAAGTCAGACAAGCATCAAATAAATCTTACAACTGGAGGAAGCCTGGCATGACAGTTAATGTACTTAAATAAATGTCAGTGTATACACCTGTATGATCAATAAAAGTAAATTGTTTTTGAAAACATTTGTATGTATACATGTACGTATATGTGTATATACACTCCATCCGTCCATCCATCCATTGGGACCATCCATCCATTGGGACCAACGTGCAGAACGTTGATGCTGCCTAAGCAGTCTCCTTGGCTATTGGGCACAATCCTGGACGGGTCGCCACTCCGACACAGGATACCAGCATGCTAGTATTCATTTTGCCGACCTCAGAAGGATGACAGGCAGTGTCAACCCCACCTGGTATTAATTCAACAACCAAGTATTATTTGAATTCAGGATCCGAGGATCCCAAACCCACCACCATAACCATTAAGCCAACACCAGGCATATATGTATACACAGGTCAGGTCAGGTATGGGAGCATGCGCCAGAGCAGCGCATCACTGCGTCCACTTTCTGGCCATCCCCCAGGCAGATACCTGGCCCATCCCCATCTACTTGAGATTCCGATCAACCTTCTGCAACCAGGACGCACGTGGTCAGTCCATTGGTCTCCTCCACTCACGAGACTCCCTCGCTGAGAGAATCTGGTGAGCAGGATCAGCGTCAGGAAAACGAGCCACATGTCCATCCAGCCGCAGCTCATGCTCATGGACTATGCAGGTAACAAATCTCATTTGAGTCTCTCTCAGCAACACAAAGTCCAACCAGCGGTAGCCAAGGATTCTCCAAAGAGAACTGCTTCCAAGGAATTAAGTCTCCGTCTCAGATCCTTGGTCAGAGTCCAAGTCTCACATCCATAGATCAAGACTGAAACACCAAGGACCTGAAGACTCGGACTTTCGTCCTCCCGCACTGGTACCGGCAGCGCCACACCCCATTATCCAGTGAATCCATGACTCCCCAGGCCCGACCCAGACGTCTATTGACCTCTGACTCACAGCCAGCAGAGACATGAATATCACTGCCATGGTAAGTGAATCTCTCCGTGACCTCAACATCCTCACCACAAACAGGCACAGACCGGACAGCAGCATCCAAGATGTCACCGAAAGCCTTGATCTTAGTTTTGACCCAGGAAACCCGTAATCCCAGCGGCTCCAACTCCTCATTCAGCACCTTGAGGGCCCCCAAAAGGATATCTAAAGTCTCTGCAAAATGACTGCATCATCTGTGAAATCAAGGTCAGAGATATTGACATTCTCAAACGATGCACACGTCAAGGTAATGTTTAGCATACCTGAAACTTAATTCTCACCTATGAGTAACGTGTTGTAGGCACATTACACGATCGTTGACACACGTCGACACACGTTACTTGTAAGTTACTCGTAAGTTGAAACACGTTGAGGTAATGTTTAGCGTCAGTGTTCCAGACTCCCTGGTTTTTATTTATTTATTTATTTACTTATTTTTCTTCGGTATGACGGTGATGTTGACACTTCGATTT
This sequence comes from Eptatretus burgeri, assembly GCF_056783735.1. Lineage (NCBI taxonomy): Eukaryota > Metazoa > Chordata > Myxini > Myxiniformes > Myxinidae > Eptatretus > Eptatretus burgeri. Next base: position 33,136,876 of record NC_140975.1, read on the forward strand.
GTAGTGAGATTTCGACACTTCGATTTATTTTCCTTGTCTTATCTTCCACCAGCAAGGTCACCTCCCACATGTTGTTTTACCCTGGTGGACTGGGAAGCCCAGCTGTGTTATTACAAAGCAGTCTTTTTGGCTGACAAAGCAATCCCTTTGATAGTGCAGACAGAGGTCAACAACAAGATTTATCCTTTCCCTCTTTCCAAAGTGCAAAGATGTTAACAAAACACTGATGACTTGTTTGGGACACATACAGTGTCTACACAATAGTACTACCATTCTATTATATAAAAGGAAATTATTTCATGAATTATGATATCACTAACATAACCCACGGTGACTTTCTACCAAGTGGCACGTCAACATATTCAATGCGTGAGCACGTGGCTATGACATGGCATCTTCATTCCAAACAGTTTGTTTATTATCTATAATTCCAGCAATCTGTGTGTGTGTGTGTGTGTGTGTGTGTGTGTGTGTGTGTGTGTGTGTGTGTGTGTGTGTGTGTGTGTGTGTGTGTGTGTGTATGTGTGTGTGTCTGTGACCACTGTTTCTCGACAACCACTGGTCCGATCTAATTTAAACTTGCCAGGTATATTGCTGGGGACCTGAGTATGTGCCTTTTCAAGGTTTGATATTAATCGGACAAGTCCTTCCCAAGTTATGGCCATTTATTTACCAAACCAATGACAGGACACGGTGCTATGACGTCACAATTGGCGTCACAATTCTTCTTCGTTTGATATGACGTCACAATTGACGCTGGGGACCTGAGTATGTGCCTTTTTAAGGTTTGATATCGTTCTTCTTCATCCGTTTCAGCTGTTTCCCAAGTGCCCATTTATTTACCAAACCAATGACAGGACACGGTGCTATGACGTCACAATTGGCGTCACAATTCTTCTTCGTTTGATATGACGTCATAATTGACGCTGGGGACCTGAGTATGTGCCTTTTTAAGGTTTGATATCGTTCTTCTTCATCCGTTTCAGCTGTTTCCCAAGTTCCCATTTATTTACCAAACCAATGACAGGACACGATGCTATGACGTCACAATTCTTTTTTTTCCATTTTTTTTTTGCACGTACGGCCACGCACGTACGGGCACGCACTAGTACTGTAGATGCTGAGAAGGACACTTTCGTCGCCCAATCGCATCCAATTTCACCTCATAATTACGTTTAACATCGCAGCTCAGATCTACAGATAATCGAACGACATTTGAATGGATTACACCGCAAGAATGACGAACATTATCACAGCCAGCAGCGGCGTTCAACTCGTCGTTAAGGAGTTGTTTTCACCGCGCTAAAATGGCGGCGGTCGTCGCTAACCGGAAGTAATCCAAAGCATTGAGAGTTTATTAACCGACGTGTACGTAAGAAGTAAAATGGGGAATATGAAAAGATTATTAAGGTAATAATTTTGTTGTACAGTATTGTTTTTCTTTTTAATGTGAGATTTTGAAATAACGACATCCGGAATCGTCATCACACCGACCACTCTGATTGGAGCCGAAGTAACCAATCACAGCGATCCGGCTAAATTTGAGCACTGTTCTTTATTTGCGGGGGAAGTTGGGGTCTGCTTATACTTCTGCTTTCGTTAGAATCTTTGACAAGCTCTACGATCAACAAACGTTCATAATTCTGGACAGGACTCGTTGGTGACGACATGCGCGGCCTGCGAACCGAAGCCAGGGAGTGCCGGGTAGAGCTGGCGGGAGCCGTGGCACGTGGCGGACCCTTTCGCTTCGCCTGTGACGTCATCAAGTACGTTCTGTACGAGAGGGGCCAGTTTCCAAGACCTTATGACCAACTGGTTATGTTCGAGTCCCGGAGGAGACGCGAGGTACGGCGTCCTGCGGTTAAAAACAAGATTTATAGTACATGATGGCTCAAAAAAAAATTGTGGACGAGTTACGAAAATAACTTTGTATGAATGAGTTGGTTCAGGTGACGAGAACAAGCCGAGTCGATTTTGCTTCAGGTCCGAATCCCGATCCGGCCCATCAGTGGGATAGTAAACGTCAAGTATTAATCAGCCTGGAGATACTGTTGTGGGTTCCATCGGTAAAGTTAAAATAAATAAATAAATAAGGGATGAGTTGGAGGGAATGAGGGTCTGCTGGGAAGGGGGTGCTTCCCAATGAGTGGTCTAATATGGGTTCGATTCCAGAGTCCAGGCCTGACTATAAACTCCAGAATTGTCACCAAGTGATGGGCCTTAAATTGGCTGTTTAGTCTGTTATCATATGAGGTCGTGCACGTTGGAGACCTCAGGGTGTTTTAACAAAGAATCCGTGAGTTATCCCTTTGTCAAAGTGAAGAGTAGATATGAGGAGGGGAGAGGCATCTTGAACAAATTACATATTCCCGCACAATCATCGCCTTCAGTCGATTGTTGGGCCTGACCATCCGGTTCGTGAAAGACTTAAGCTAAAAACGTTCTCGGGTGACCCCCCCCCTATAAGTAAGTGGAAATAATAATAAAAATTATTAACCAGACTCGGTGGTGTAATTCCTCGTGAGTTCACTCTAACTCTAGTAGGTCGGTGGTTCAAACCTTGGGGTCGAATCGTACCGAAGTTTTAAAATGTTCTGTTTCCTTGTTTGACACTGAGGAATGATTTATTATTTTGCCAAAACGAAGTTTTTTGTAAGATATGTTAGTCAGCTTGTCTGTTTTTTTTGTTTGTTTGTCTGTAATCACGTATAAAAAATTCTGCAGAGCACAGTTATCATTGGAATTTTTTGTAACTTCGTATATCAGAGGCCTATAGAGGTCCCTTTCAGTGCACAAAATTTTGAAGGTCAAGGTCAAAGGTCAAGGTCACTTTGTTGCAAATCAGGGGAGTCGACGAAACCCTTATTTTTTTGAGTAATTTTGATCGGATCGTCTTCAAACTTCATGGGAATATAGTTCATGGTCTGGTGCTCAGCTGATTAATTTTTGGTGGCGATTGGCCTTGACTTTCATGGTTAGCACCAAAGGTCAAACATATTTGACCCCAAGGTCAAATTTTCATGTTTTAGGAACCATATCGTGTAGTACCTCAAATTGAACACCTCGATGAGTGCTTTCTAGATATGTCAAGCTTGAGACATTATGACGTCATTTGGTGACGTTATGAGGCAAAAGCATATTTTTCATGGTTACTCTGTAGAACGATTCTCATCGGAATCTCTCGTAGGCAGATATTCCTCAAGGAGTCGCTCCTGGTGGATAGCAGCTCTGTTCACCTCAGTGTGACCTTAAAGAAGTCACACGTGGTCACCTTTTGGCAAGATACGGGTCACCCTGCGGGTTACATTGGTTTATTTTGTTTTTTTTGTGTACATAGTTGAGTCTTGTGGAAGAGCTGGGACACTGATATTTAAAAAAGGAGAGAGCACGGACAAACAACTGTAGTTTGGCCACCAGCGCCCAGGCTTTGGGCCGAATTTCCTCCTACATTGAAGTTCCTCGTTGGGGAACTCGTATGGTTACACCACCACGGCCACGGCTCATCATTGGCTGGAAATGTTTTTTTTGACCGACCATTAAGCTCGTAAATATTAACCTCCAAAGGGAAAATATCGAGTTTATTACCATAGTCGAGCCAGAGCTGTATTTGGGGAGATTTTTTTTGTTCCAGTAAAATGTTACTTGAACTCCCAAAAAAAATCCATGATCACCGCTCACCTCCACTCAATTGTTCCCCTCTTGTTCCCTGCCTGTGGAATCAACTTCTGCATTCTCTTCTAATCCCATTCTTCCCTCAAGGTCTTCAAGACTGCTGTTCACCACCATCTCAGATTATCCCCAATCCAAAACCATTATTTTTTCTCCTCTCCCCCCCCCTCACCCATCTTCACCCCTTTCCCACCTCATTTCAAATTTCTAGTTTTTCCTTCCTGAGAGTTTGCTTCTGTATCCATGTTGTCTACCACATGTGTCCACCCCTACCCATCATTCCTCCCCATACCCATTGTTTGCACAAGTCTCTCTCTCTCTCTTTTATCCTTCAACCATGTTATTCCTTTTGTTCTGTTACGTCCTGATCCATTCTGTTCTAGCTCCTCCACGAGTCTTGACCTTGTATACAAAATACAATGAGTGCCTTTTCATCGAATCGATGTAACTTTCCTTGTACACAACTTTGCATCACGACATCCGAATGTCGTTGTGGATGAATCCGTCACCGACGCACAAACTTCGCCAATCAATCAAGGGAGGGATAGGTGTTCTGTGTTATTTATTTGATATGGATCAGATCGTACGCACAGACGTTTAGGCAAATAATCTTTCAATAATCTTGAGTAAATGGAGGATAAGGAAGTTTTGGGTAAATGCACACAGAGTGGGATGCACTGGAGAGAGGAATTCCATCATTTTCTGACATCGTCTCATATCAATTTAAGAAACTCTTTGTTAAATCACTTTGAGAATGCAATTCATTTTTTTTTTTTTTGGAGTAATAAATGTTTATTCTTAACTCAGGCATGTTTGTCTGTGGATGTGTGCATTTTCAGATCCAAGAATTAGATACAGTAGCGGAGGCAAGATCACTCGCCACCTCTCGCATTGCACACAGTGGTCGTGAAGCTGTGCAGATGCTTGCTAATATGACCGAGCTTTTTGAACATCTGGAAACTCTGTTCTTCATGTCAGTGGTGCCGAGAATGTTGCTTCTGATCGGTGGTGGTCTCATGAGCCCACGTGAGGTTCACGAACTAGACATGAGAGAGATGCATGTGGCAAGCAGCGCCAAATTACATCCCGGTCATTGTTCACGTGAGATATTCCGGGAGATTTTTCGACAGGACTTGTTTGGCGCTCTACCTCCCGGTACACCGACCACCACTGCGATCATGTTCCTTGCGCAAAGGGATTGTGACGTGGACTGGTTTCATCCTAAACTCTCGTTCCACGAGCCGAGTCGTGGAATGCACCGCAACATCCGATTGGTCAGTTCACCGGATGCTCACGGAGAGACGACCGAGGCCAATGGAGCGATGATTCGACTCGATGGAGGAGACTTTGTATGGTTTCAGGCACCTTTATTGCTGAAAGGTTTTCAATAAATTCCCAAAATCCAGGATCACATCTGACCTTCACTCTTTTTATTCAGTCTGTGGAACTGCTTTTCTGAAGTTGTTCAATCTTACTCTTCCCTCCAGGGCTTACAGTAGGCAGTGCAACACTGGTATGTCATAACCATCCTTGCTCAGTCTTTTCTACCCCTAATAATACTACCGAGCCCAACCTTCTTGCGTTAAGCTTATGGTGTTTCCGCCCCTCTTTTTCTCTTTTCTTTTCCGATTAGTTCATTCCATTGCTTGTCCACCTCTACTCCCATTTTTTTTTTAACCCTTGCAACCATCTCTTCGTCTAGCCTTGGTCATGTGTTAAAGTTAAAAAATAAAAAAATTAGAGTTCATAGAATGCCGTATATGTTTCTAGAGAAAAAGGACGAGGGACGGGTATTTTCACCTCTTGCTTTTTTTGTTTCCAAGCGCAAGCTATATTACCGGGCGAGCCGCCGTTTTGTCTGAATCTCTATTTCCCCCAAATATTTTGTCCAAGTACTGCTAAACTGGAGGGTTTTGGAAGTGCCAACAAGGTGCTTTGTGTTCTTCAGTGTTCAAGTTTAAAAAAAATAATAATAACAATGCAGTGTTCAAGTATCAAAAAGTATACAATTCAAGCAGTTCAAAATTTAATTTGAAATATAATAAAAGGTTTAAACGCTGGAGGAGAAAAAAAAACCACAAAACATTGAATTTGAAGTTTCACCACCGTTGATGCACCATTTTTTACACCACCTTATTTAACGTGTTATATCAGTTCTTTGTCCCTGTTTGTATCCTTTGAAATCCTTAAAAACAGTAAGTTTCTCGTTTGGAATGATTTCAGGAGGCTCGCCGTGAAGTCCGTAAAAAAACACTTCAAGACCATTGCATCATCTCCGATATCCCTGCTTTATTCCCCCTACACCAGGGCTGACATTGATACTGGCCTTCCCTCCACCAAAGCAAGGAAAGCAGCAGGAATTGATGGCATCTATCCTGAATTATTGAAGAACTTGGGACCTTATGGACGTGATTGGTTGAATCCTCTTTTCACTACCATTCATGCAAATGGAGTCTATCATCAACCTGGAGAGAGGCTAAAGTCATTGCCATCCTTGAGCCAAGGAATCCTGCTGCTGACCCATCTAGCTATCGGCCCCTATCTCTGCTATGTTTGACATACAAGTAGTGTCCTTCTGGCCCGGCTCTCTCCACTGGTGGAGACCCAGCTTCTCAAGCAACAAACCAGCTTCAGATCTGGTAGCAGCTATGTTGATCAAGTGCTTGCATTTACCACCCACTTTGAGGCTGGCTACCATCATGTGCTCAAGACAGGTGTTGCAGTATTTGACCTTTAACTAGCTTTTTTTTTATGGTATAGCGACATGGTCTTCTGCTGAAAGCTGCCAGACTTTTCCAGTGCCAAGCCACAATCCGTGTCCTTTCTTCTATGCTTGGCAAACGAAGATCAAACGAACTCTGTTAGGACTCTGAATGATGTTCTTTCCCAAAGTTCTGTCTTTGCTCCAATCCTAATCAACGTGCCTTGTACACCACCTCCAGAAAGTTTGCCGATGCAGTTGATCTTGCCCTTGCTACCCAAGCAATCAACCTTAAAGATCTCAGCAGTACTCTGTCAGGACGTTATTTTTTGTACACAGAGTCAAGGTTCCTGGGAGAGCTAGCACACTGAACTGATCAGGATGGAACAGACATAAACAGAATGCAAAACACGCATGCATGGAGAAGGAAACTCCAAGGAGGAAAAACTGGGAAATTAGGATGGATTTGGGTCGGCTTAACCAGGGTAGAAAACAGAGTTTTGGATTGGGGACGATCTGAGATGCTGGTCAACAGCTGTCTTGAAGACCTGTTGGGAAGAATGAGAATGAAGAGAATGTGGAAGTTGATTCCACAGGAACAACAATTGGGTTGAGTGAGCGATCCTGGATTTAGGTAGTTTTACCAGAAGGGGGTTGATAGTGGACCGTGTGAGCCCTGCAGCCACCTGGGGGATGGGACAAAGCACGGAAAGAGCAGAGGGTGCAAGACCAGAAAGGAGGCGGTCGAAGATTGAGAGACCATCGACCTGTCTGCATTGAAGTGATGTGATAAGCCCATACACTCAGCTTCAGCACAGGGGATTCCAATAATCTTGAAGGCCTTGGTTTCCACGGCATCAACCTGAGCAAGATGTGAGGCAGGGGAGCCAGCCCAGACGGTAGAACAGTACTCCATAAAACTGTGGACGAAGGCCTTGCAGGTGGATAGGAGTTCAGGAGTGCCAAGGAAGGACTTTGTACGATGGAGATGCCCAGTCAGCGGCTGCCTTTAGAGGCCAATTTTGAAATGTGGTTTGCCCAAGAAAGATTTTGGCTGATAGTGAGACCAGGGAATTTGAATGACTGAACTTCCTCAAGAAGATTGTTGAGAAAGTAGACTGGATTGGGGTGGGTTGCCTCAAGGTCATTTCAGAGAGGGAGAGAATGAGCGTGTGACATTTGTCTGGATTGAAAGACATATTCCAAGTGTTTGACCAGCAACCTCTTGTGATGTTTTTTTTTTGTCATGGTCTCAAGAGAGGGAAGAGACTGCAGCCAACCTGTCTGAAGGATGAGGGATGTCATGGCATAGGGTGGAGTCATCAAATAGATAAAGAGCATTTTCCAGAGAGTCAGATACCTCTCTTATAAAGATCAAGAATAGGACGGGGCCAGACTTTACGGTAATGGAGCAATACTTCATCTACTGGTGCCTCTGCCCAAACCTAACTAAGACTACAGTTACCACATTCTATCTCGACAAACTCCAGGTTTTCTTTTGGGGCAAACCAGTCAATAATGAACTGTTCCCCAAGTACCTTGGAGTCACCCTTGATTGTAGCTTCACATTCTGTGAACACCTAAAACATCAAACAGAAAAGATCAAGACTGGGTTACACATCATCTGGAAACTAGCAGGCACCAGCTGGGGATCATGTTCTCTTCGCATTGCCTTTCTCTTGTGGACTCTGCAGCGGAATACTGTTCTCCTGTTTGGGCAGAGAGCAGCCGCATAAAAGACTTTGCCACTGTTCTGGAAACACTAATGTAGATAATCAGCAGTGGTACACTGAAATCAACACCCTTGCGGTGGCTCCTAGTCTTGTTCACATCCCACCACCTGATGTGCGCAAGGCAAGAATGTTGAGAGAGTTTGACTCCCTCAAAGCCAACCCAGAGCTTCCAATATGACTCAAGTCACGCAAACCTTTCTGGGGCCTTGCAAATGTTTTGAGTAATGTGTGGTTTAACACAAAGGGCGAGTGGGACAATCTCTGGACAGATAACAACATTGTTACCAAATAAGTGGTGAGTGATCTGACAGAAGAGCCTCCATGTTTCAGCCTCCCCTGGAAACAGTGGTTTGCGGTCAGCAGGATCTGTACTCTCCTTGCAAGGACGTCACACCACCTCCACAAATGGAATTTCAAAGACAGCCCAGTATATGACTGTAGTCACCCAGATCAGAGGATTCATCAACAGCAAATTGTGAACTGTTCTGTGATGATTGGTAGATATTGAGATCAGACGATTTATCACAGAATGGCACTCAGAAGAGCGCATACCTCCGCCAGGCTGAACAGTTTCCATTTTTGTATTCCACTGATAGGTCGGATCTGGATCCGGACCTGAACCAAAATCGAGTCAGCTTGCTCTTACCACCAAACCAAATCATCCACCTAGTTTTGTCATAACATGTCCATCACTTTTTGTAATATAATGCGATATATCATGTTTGGCCCCATCTCTCAATGTTGAAGAATCATTTATAATTTCTCAACAGTACAGTATTTCATCAAAATCAAATCGATTCGTCCTTGTCACACACCCAACCTATCCACAAAGTTTTGTATTTTTAGTTTTTTTTTTGTCTGCAGCCATCAGCAACTTTTTGAGATGCCCTATTCAGAGATGGGGTGAAAACATAACCTCTGCCCACCTTAGGTGAAGGAGGTTATGTTTTCACCCCTTTCTGTCTGATTGTCTGTGTGCAGGATATCTCAAAAAGTTGTGGATGGATCCGGATGAAATTTGTGGACAGGTTTGGTGTGTGACAACAACGAACTGATTAGATTTTGGTGAAGATCTGGATTCGAGAATTTTTGAATTTTTAAAGTGATTCTTCACCATTGATAGGGCTAAACCAACATATGTAAAACGATATCTCAAAAAGTTTTGGACGGATTCGGGTAAAACTTGGTAGACGTGTGTGTGTGGCAAGGACGAATTGATTTGATTTGATTTTGGTGAAGATCCGAATCTAGATACGAGAATTATTTAACTTTTTAAGTGATTCTTCGCCATTGAGAGATAGGGCCAAAAACGATATAGTACTGTATAGTATACTTCAAAAATGTATTGGGCCAGATATGTTCTCGTGGATCAGGAATTGCATGGCGGAGGTATGTGCTCTACTGAGTGCCCTTCTAGTTTGTAATGAAATGCGTAGCACGTGCTCCAATAGCTCAAGTATCGATAAACATGGTGGAGATAAATGTGTATCAGTTTGTGTTCCAATCCGTGTTCTGCAGTGCTCAAAATAGAGAAACTATTCGATTTATATTGAATTTTATACCATGGATTGACGTCTGTAGACTGACAGAGTGAACCAATTGCTTAATCCCACTTTGTGCTGTGTGTGTGCGGGGTAACAATAGATTAGTACATATTGAGATCAAGATTGCCAACCCATCTTTCAACGTTTTCATTTATTTTCCATTTTAAAGGTCCCCTGACATGCAAAACTTTCTGGTTATTTATATATTAACTTGACCTTCCGAGTGAAGAAATCACCGGTTTTTTTTTTAATCAAAAATGGGATAATTAGAGCAATATTTCGATCATTTATTGTGCTTTTCACAACTTGCTATGCCCCGCCCCTAAAAAAAGTTGACTTCATCGAATGGCAGCGTTGACGTCACATACAGAAACTCGCACAGAGTGGATTGACTCGAGATCTCTAGAGTCTAGACTAGTCCGATAAATCCATCGTCCGTCCGACTAGGCCGATAAATCTGACGTGCTGTAGCTTTTATTTATTATTCTCTTTTTTTTCATTGTTTTCTACTGGTGCTACATGACGACAGTAGGAATAAAATAAATAAAAATGCAACAGAACGTCAGATTTATCGGACTACTCGAGACAATTGTGTCACAAGGTGTGTTCTGCACATAAGTTTTCATCGTATCCGGACAGCGAGATTGCTTCGTTTTATGCACGGAGAGATACGGCCGATGACATGCGCCGGCCTTGTTTGTGATTAATTCGCCACGGAGAAACATGTCCGCTGCGCTGTTCATGTCACCTCACTAAAATATTTCTGATATCGAGCAGTATGCAAGTCGAATTTACATTATTGAATTACGAATAGGATTTAGTCTAACCAGTTATTATTTCCGAGTCTTCCTTCGATGTCCTCCCGATCATCATGAACTCCGGGAATTTCATCGCCATTTTCCTCTGCTTGTCCTGCTTCGGGCTCGTACTGCAAAGGCCGTATTTCATTTCCAGCTGCCTGAACTTCACCTCCCGTGACTACGTTATCTGACAATTCTTCATGTGATTCAGACCAAAATCCTTCATTTCTCTCACACTCACTGTTGCTACCAGACAAGTGAAAGTCCATGCCATCCATTATTCAAAAACAAATGTTTGATTTTTTTAAAAGCAGAAATGAATGAAGCGATTGAGTCGACCAATCAAATGTGGAAACACACAGGAAGCCAATAGAATCACGTAGACCACCAACCCGATTAATTTACGTGCAGCCTTTGTAATCCTGTAGTTGACGTCATGTGGGTTACGCCCCTTTCAGGAGAATTTTTAGGGGCGTTCCCGAAGAGGTTTGTTAATTTTACATTTTACAGAATGAGTATTGTGAAAAAAAATTGTCAGATCTGAAATCACGATGAAAAACTCCTATAGGACATATATCTATCGATAATTCCAGCAATGTCTGTGTATCTGTGTGTCTGTCTGTATGTGTGTCTGTATGCGACCGCCGTTTCTCGATGACCACCGGTCCGATCTGATTGAAACTTGCCAGGAATATTGCTGAGGACCCGCAGATGTGCCTTTTTGAGGTTTGATATCAATCGGACGAGCGGTTCCCAAGTTACGGCCATTTATCTGTCAACCAATGACAAAACACGGTGCTACGACATCACGAATGACGTCACAATTAATGTTTATTTATTATTATTATTATTATTATTATTATTTTTTGCACGATTGACATCACAATTCTTCTTCTTCCTTTGGTATGATGTCACAATCGACGCTGGGAACCCGAGTATGTGCCTTTTCAAGGTTTGATATCGTTCTTCATCCGTTTCAGCTGTTTCTCAAGTGTTTCCCAAGGTTTGAAAGCTGTTTTTTTCCCAAGGTTTAAATTAATTGTTCAAATTATTAATTAATCCCAAGGTTTGAATTTTCCAAAGGGAAACAGTTGTTTCCCAAGGGTTTGAAAGCTGTTTTTTCCCAAGGTTTGAATTAATTGTGCTTTGTAGACATTTGTGAATACATTTACAGAGAGAGAGGGGAGAGATGAGAAGGCGAGAGAGAAGGGGCGTCACAATTCAGGAGGGGGCGAGAGAGAAGGGGCGTCACAATTCAGGAGGGGGCGAGAGGAGGGGGTGAGAGTAGGGGTGAGAGAGAAGGGCGAGACAGGAGGGGGGAGAGAGGAGGGGCGAGACTTGGGGAGAGAGGGGGCGTCACAATTCTTCTTCTTCTTCATTTGATATGACGTCACAATTGACGCTGGGGACCTGAGTGTTTCCCAGGTGTTTCCCAAGTTCTGGCCATTTATGATACGGTTGGTGCGATCTAATTGAAAAAAATGCCCCAATCCAATCGTCGTTTACGAGAGCGAAGGAACGAAGCTGCACCTACGGGCCCGCACCTACCGGCCCGCACTAGTAAATGAAATTTCAGTACTTTTGCATGTCAGGGGACCTTTAAACAAAAATAGCTTTTCTGCTTTGGTGCATTTGTGACTCGTGTTAGAGTATCAAACTCTGCTTTGGTTAAGGTTGAGGACCAAAAGCTGTAATCTTTTTTTTTTTAATCTCTCTCTGTCCCTCTCTCTGTCTCGCCCTCTCTCTCTCTTCGAAGGCGATGAATGGACATGTTTTAAAATGTCGAGAAGCAATTTCCACATCCATAAGGCAACAAAATCTGTTAAAAGTCTAACACAAGTGAAATAAGTTAGAACGAAACATGTAGCTCCTGCTCCATGTTTCGAAGCTCAGGTTTCGCCAAATGTGGTCGAGATAAACGTGGTTTCAATAAAGCATGTTTTTTTATTATTAGGTGTGAATAATGGTTTGTCATGCCTTCTAACATCAATATTATTTGTATCAGTTAGGATTGACTACACCCTATACCAATGATGGGCTGCATGATTGGCCCTTCTTCATTTCAGTGGGCCATGAGATTGAAATTGAGTATGTACACTAACCATGACCCCACAAATAAGCTTAAATATATTTCATAACAGGTTATAGAAAAAAACTTATGCATTCATAAATTATTATAATTGTCCTCAACCTCAAGTAGTAAAAACAAAATAAATATTTATTTATGCTCATCTTGCAATACATCTTTCTTAATGCAATGTCTGGTTGGATCTGTCGTCCACAAACTTTTTTAGATTAAGAGTCAGAGATGCGCAGATGAATCACAATTCAGAACTGAGGTTTTCTTCCGTTAGTCTGGTGCGCTTCTTTCATATGATGTGCCCCATAGCAGAAAATATGTGCTCACATGTACATGTTGAGCCAAAGCTTTGCAATGCAATGCTGGATAACGGGCCTGGGGATATTCATCCAAAGTTCTTGAATACCTTCTTCAGATGGTTAATTTCATCTCCATCCAGGGCACAAATGTGACGTAATTCCTCCTCAAACTTCTTTTTTTCAACCTTAAATCTTTGACATACCATGCCAGATTTGCTCAAATCACATTGAATGGATTTGTGAGCAACGAGAGGAAGGGCTTCAGATCACTCGGAGAAGAGAAATAGTTCTCAAAATGCTCTGCTCATGAAGACACACTTCCATTTGAACTGATGGATCATATTCTTCATTTATTGATCAGTGTTTGTAGAGCATTCCCCAAATTTGAGAAGCGAGTGAAGTCACGTGACAGTTAGGGAGTGGACATCAATGACAGCCTTAGCATTAATTTTCGACACTAGCAATTAGTGTGAGGAAGAGGAGCCCCCCCCCCCCCCGCAATGACTCATTTCATGCTTTCAGGTGATCAGTGAGGTCAGCAAGAAAAGCGACATCCAAAATCCAGTTTTCATCTAACTCTGGGTTGTTTCATCATGCATGTGGGCAACGGTCAACAAAATGTCTCATGGGCCGCAGGTTGTCCACCACTAACCTGTACTGTTTGAGAATGAGATTTTAAATAACACGCCGAGTGGGATCATCATCGGTGACTCAAAATGAAAGAGATAAACCAAATATTTTTTTGCAGAATCATTACCCCTGGAGTGGAGTGAATGAGGAAGCAAGTAAACCACGCCGAGCATACCACGACCCCAAAGGCCAGGTTGCGGTGGGCTTGGCCCTCAAAATAGCACTGATGTGACTCCATTGGCTTACTGGGATCGTGCACTCAATGGAGCGCTTCACTGGACGCCAGAGTCAAGTGTGGCATACCTCTGTAAACAGCAAATGTCACCCTCAACTGATTCTGTAAATGAGGAGGTAGAAAATGGCCTGCACTTCAACGACATGTTCAGCTTTCCAGGTTCACCACATCTGTAACCGTTGATCATCACTCCTCCATCGTTATCTGCACCTTGTGTGGTTGCAGGTGTGCTGAGACCCTCCTCCATCTTGATGCAAACAGCATCCTCCACTAATGAATTAAATCTCACAGGTGCTTACTATCATCAGTCTTCACCACTCGACTGCAATCCAACCTCATTGAGGCTGAACGTTTGAGATGAAAGATTGCACTTAGCCTCAGAGGATGAGCTAATGAACCTTGAACTGACAGAAAAACTCCCACCAGGTGCTGATCAACCATGGACAAGCTGGGGCAGGCTTGAATAGACTCTGTACCAGAGTTGAAAGGTGTAAAACAAGGATGCTGAGATGGGTATGCAGTGAAAAAGATGACAACTGTGTGGAATTGCATTTTCCTGAGGGAATGGCAATTTATTCATTAACAGTGCGTTAAGATAAAACCTGAGCTGACACGATGGCTTTGAGGTACCGGATACGCGTACTAACTGGAATCCTGATGTTTTACAGGTAGGGTGATTCATCAATGTGTGGGCCGTCCCTCCGAATGGATAGCAAACTGAACGTCCCATCTACCGACATTAGTTGGTGGACGTTTAAGATCCCCACAGTGCCCTTCGTGAAGTCAGCAAGCTATCGCCAGCACCAGGAACAAATTACAAGCTCCTGCCTGAACTACTGCTGGAAAGGCAATGGCAAACCACCCAGTATAATCCTTGCTCAGGAAGTTGCTTTGGCAGCACCGGCACTCTGTGACAGACAGAGTATGAAGATTATCACAAAGCTGAACAAACCATATTGGTGGTGTTAATAGCAGTCGCCTATACTGAAAGTCTTTAAAAAAAGGTTGCAGTGCAAAGTGGTCATTTGATTCAAGAAAAACCTCCATCCATTTTGCAATATGACCTGAACATGTTTCATAATAAACTTCATAGAGCTCAAAATATTATGACGGCTGTGGAAATTCGCATTAGGTTAGGGTTAGTTAGAAATAACTACACATGCGACCTGAGGGCCCTTAAAGAATAAAGGGCCCTCAGGTGAGATATCTCGATAGGTACATGTGTAGTTAGCCCAAACCCGTTGTATAGAGGGAATTTATGTTATCCATTCAGGCTGCGATCCTTCAGTTTGTCGTTTTTCTTTCTCTATCTTTTATTTCAAACAAACAAAAACCGCCAACGATGCTGGTGGGCTTTTTCCGCCATTCTTCCCCACGCTTGGTGTGAGGGAAGGGGGAAGGGCAGCTCACCGCCGATTGGTGAATGAACAGCGTGAGGCGGTCGGGGTGAGGGAACGCCCCTTTTCGAGAACCCTCTCGAAGGAGGGTGGAACCGAAAACGGGGCGGAGCCCCGCGCTATCAAGGACGAACACGGGCGGGGCGCGCTCTCTCTTCCTCCGCTCTCTTCCGTTCTCTCTCTTCCTCTGCTCTCTTCCTCTCTCTCTCTCTTCCTCCACTCTCTTCCTCCTCTTCGTCGCTCGTCTGCGTGTGGTTGTTGCTGTTGGTGGTTCGTTCGTCTACGAGTTCTTCAGAGAGTTCTCCTACGAGTCCAGCTGGAGGGAGTCGAGTCGGCGCATCCTCGTCCTGGGCCCTGTCGCCGTCTACAGCGGGAGAGGGCAAGCCTTCTGCCAGGTGCTGGAAGCCCCGTTCGTGGCGCGGAGCGGCTACACGTGCCGGCGCGAGGTGCGAGTCGCAGACCACATCGGGGGAGGCTCGGATTCGAGGTCAAGGACGCGACGCTGGACGACGCGTGCAGGGAAGTCGCAACTTTCTCTTTTCCTTTGTGTAAATGACTGTGGGTGGTGCCTGTCCTTGAAGTAAAACTGGTTAAGTGTTGCCGTGTGCACGCGTATTCAGTTTTAACTCTTTCTTTGCTTTTTATGTGCATCTTTCTTTTGCTGTGGATACGTGCTTCTCTGTGTGTGTGTGAATAAAGTGCATTCATTGTGTGAACTTGTTCCCCGTTTCGCTGCGTCCTTTCCTTTGTTTGACTCTCCATCTTGCATCACTTAAGGGGTTCGTAGTGGGTTCAACATCCCGGTAATTAATTGGAACCGTCAAGGCTGACGATAACACCGCTCGGTTATCACTGTAGCACGGAACGGACCGCTTAAGCGGTTCATGTCCGGAGTCGGCCTGTGGCGTGGTACGATCGCCCGGTCGACCACTCGCGCAGGTACTTAGGTAGATCGAATTTGGTGATCAACCCTATCCTGCGCGGGTGGGCAATTGGCACGATCGTGGTGAGGTTAAACCCCCACCCGTGACTAGCTCCCAGCGTTGTTCCGGTGGGCGAGGCGGCTGCCATTCGAGTCGAGCGGCCGATCGCATGCCGGTGGGCGCGAATTCGCAACAATATACTTACATTTAATTATTACTTACGAAATCTAAAGATTTCTTTCTAAAGATCTTTCTAAAATCTAAAGATCTAAAGATTTCGTAAGTATATTGATGACTTCCGTCATCTGTTTGTTTGTTACTTATGAAATCTAAAGATTTTGTAAGTATATTGATCACTTCCGTTTGTTTGTTTGTCGGCACGATAACTCGAGAACGGAAGAAGCTATCAATGTCAAATTACACCACGTGATTCAGCAGGGTGATGGCTCGTGCTGATTAGATTTTGGTCAAAGGTCAAGGTCACAGTGAGGTCAAATATTCGATTTTTGATGGTTTGGTACAGATAACTCGAGAACGGAAGAAGCTACCAATGTCAAATTACACCACGTGATTCAGGAGGGTGATGGCTCGCGCTGATTAGATTTTGGTCAAAATCGGTCAAAGGTCAAGTTCACAGTGAGGTCAAACATTCGATTTTTGATGGTTTGGTACAGAATCATCGTAGAAACTTCTGGTTTGCGGCGCTACCTTCTCTAGAGACAGCTTTTATTAGACAACGTCAGAGGTCGAGTTGACGATTTCGTAAGTACCAGTCTATGACTGCTTGTTTATATGTCTGTCTATCTATGCCGAAGTGATGGGTCGTATTATGAAAGATTGTACAAAAAGGGGAAACATGGTGTAAAATGTAATTGCACATTTTCAGCGAATGAACCAAATGTAGGCGAGTGGGCCCTGAACCTTGTTCAAGTCGATCGAAATATTCAGTGACTGTGAATATTGTGAAGCCCTTTCCAAGTGGCTTAAGCATTCTAACGAAACTGTCATTGAAGAAGAACTGGCTTGGCAAGTGATTAGCGATCGTCGATCGATCATATAAACACCATGCACCCGGAGACACCCAAGCATTGTCAGAAATAGACAAATAAGCACTTTGTTTAGCATTCGGAACTACTGCTCAAGTCCATTGAAGAAGTTTAAATTTTGAAATTTGGCTCGGGTAAAGAGATTCCGGAGGTTATGCCAAAATGAAACAAGTCATGAGCGCTGGTACCTCCCGGAGTTTAAGCATTGCAATGTATCCAGCGATTCGTATCTCTGATGAGGCATTCGATGATGTGTGTGAGGAACGTGAAAAAATAAATAAATCCTTCATTGTTCAGAAATCGGTGTGGCCTGTTTCACGTCAAGGCATTGTTGAGCAGGCCAAAACAAATGGCGAATTACGACCCCAGCGAGGTGACCAAGGATGAGCCTTGATAAAAGATAATTAAATAAGGCTGTTAATTATCTTCAAAAGGGGTGTTTTAATTAACCCAAACACCCAATTTTCACTCTTGCGCTTCCTTTTATAAAGTTCTCTTGGTGTGCATGCAAAGTTTGAGGCTGCTTGGTTTCATGGTTTTGTAGTTATGGAGCATCCACACAAACAGACAGACAGATAGACAGACACACACACGGACATTTTTTGTTATATATGAGATGTATTTCATGTTTTATTAATTCCTTTTCCTATACGTGCCAGTAATAGACCCCAGTTGGTTTAATGATTGATTGGAGCATGAAACTCGAACCCAGATTGTGTTGGAATTTGTATCACATGTTCACAGTAATGTAAGAAAACGCTGTGATGGAAAAGTCAGATACTTTTTAAAATGTTCACGTCTTTTTAATGACAGTTGAGCGGTTGACAGGATAACTTGGATGTACTCACACCTGCCTTTTAAGCCGTCTAGTCGTTTATGGGTTAGAATCCCGACCCAGCTATGAACTGCCATCCTGGTGTTTCACAGGCAGGGTGATTGATCAATGTGTGTACTTTCCCTTGGATGAAAGTGTTCTTAATTAGTTGATGGACGTTAAAGATCCCACGGTGTCCTTTGTGAAGAGTAGGCGAGCTATCGCCGGCACCTTGAAGAAATTGCAAATTTCTGCCCTGACCGACAGGGGACAACTGCATCAGTCGCACAGTTGCGCCCTCGGCCAATGATACCATTCGCGCCTTGTGTTGCATATTGTTGTGATTATGGAAGTGGACCTTGTGGTGGAGCATTCAACACATAAAGGGATTCCCTTGTTACCAAAGGTGAAGGAGGTTATGGTTTCACTCCTTTCAGTCTGTCTGCTTGTTGATGTACAGGATATCTCAAAAGTTGGGGACTGATTCGGATGAAATTTTGTGGACAGGTTCGGTGTGTGACAAGGATGTACTGATTAGATTTTGGTGAAGATCCGAATCCGGATCTGGATACGAGAATTATTTAATCTTTTTCAGTGATTCTTCACCATTGAGAGATCGGGTGAAAAACGATATAGCACTGCATAGCATGATATTTCAAAAATGTATTGGGCCCGATATGTTCTCGTGGATCAGGCATTACGTGATGGAAGTATGCCCTCCACCGAGTGCCCTTCTAGTTGGATATTTAATTAATAAATGTGATTCGTCAGGCACCTTTACCCCAGGAAAAATGTGTTGTGAGTAGTAACGTGTTCCATCCCCACCTTCTGGAGATTTCCCACCCTCCATCACACATTCCTCCCTCCATCCCACATCCATCCTTCCATCACACATCCCACATCCCACATCCATCCTTCCATCACACATCCATCGCCCCCATTCTTCCATCCAATATTCATTCATCCCAATCACTCACCCTTCCCCCCTCTCGGACCTCTCAAACCCTGTAACCCACCTTTTTCATTTAATCCATTCCAATTCCTTTCGTCCTTAAAACCCCTCGCAACCTTTTTCCCATCTCCTCCACTCCAGCACCTTCCGACACTAAAAATTACACTGACACACATTTTGAGCCGGTTCTGCGCTGCAAGTAAAAGAAAGCTGAAGAGCCACGTGGAAGCCAGAAGACAGCCGTGCACTGCATAACCAATGCCTACAATGCTGCAAGGTGAGTGGGCGTGGCTGCCTGGTCATCGGCGGTGCACACACGCCAATGGGAGGCAACAAGGCAGGGGTAAAAGCATGCTGCAGTGACCTATGCTCCCTGAAGACATGCTCCGTCTGAGCGCAAGCCGGTACGTGCTGGAGTTCAGTGCCTGTTTTAATGCACTGCGAGTTGGGAGTTCGGGCTGCCGTTGCAAGTTGTTGCCTGCTCAAGTTGTGTGGACCAAAGGGGCGTAAGGGGGCAGGATGCACCGTGGTACTTGCATGCGCAGCAGGCTCCAAACTGATATACACAATCTTTTTTTTTCTCTAAACCCTATAATTTGTCTACTTAAGATTCCCAAAAGAGTTGTGAAAGAGCAATGAGCAATTTGCCTCTTGACCTGTCAGGGTGATGTACTCATCTGCACCTCACACTTTTCCTCTGGAGCCCACATTGCATACACTACACCTCTCCCTACACTGCACCAACCAACACATGCTTCCTTCCCCTCCTTCACCTTGGGATCAACACAATGCCATTTGCTTGTGTGGGGAAAGCGAGGAGCTGCAACAAACGCACAGACGCACGCTCGTCACTTGCGCCTATCCATCCCTAGATAGATAAGATTGTCCAAGGGGAACATCTGCGCTTGGTGTAAGCCTGCTTTTCTGTGTCTTTTGGTCAAAATCGGTCAAAGGTCAAGGTCACAGTGAGGTCAAACATCCAAAACATTCGATTTTTGATGGTTTGGTACAGAATCATCGTAGAAACTTCTGGTTTGCGTCGCTACCTTCTCGAGACAGCTTTTATTAGACAAGGTCAGAGGTGAAGTTGACGATTTCGTAAGTACCAGTCTATGACTGCTTGTTTGTTTGTTTGTAGGTATGATAACTCGAGAACGGAAGAAGCTACCAATGTCAAATTACACCACGTGATTCAGGAGGGTGATGGCTAGCGCTGATTAGATTTGTCAAAATCGGTCAAAGGTCAAGGTCACAGTGAGGTCAAACATAATTCCGTAAATTCATGTGGAGAAATGGAGTATTTTTGCTTCGCTCGACGTTACGAGTTCGTTTTAACTTCGATTTTAATTTTGTCTTCGGTTTTTGCGATCGTTTAGGACGCTTAAACTCGGTTGTTGAAATTCTGGTAAAAATCGGATGTTTTGGAGACGTTTTAAGATTGTATAAAAATATTTCACTCGCGCGTCACGGGTCGTCACGTGATGCAGTGCGCTCGAGCAGACGCGTCGTTGAGTCACGTATGGTTTTCCGTGTGCGCGCTGACGGTGTTTAAAAGTCATTTTTTCTCCTAGTAAAGGTTATCGTCGCATGCCTGACTCTGAGCCGTCAGATTATGTAAAGATTGTTGCATCACTTAAGGGGTTCGTAGTGGGTTCAACATCCCGGTAAGATGTCTGAATATTACGGTTTTGTGACTGATAAAATAATATAAAATAATTGCGTGGAGAAATGGAGATTTTTGCTTCGGTCGACGTTACGATTTTTGATGGTTTGGTACAGAATCATCGTAGAAACTTCTGGTTTGTGTCGCTACCTTCTCAAGAGACAGCTTTTATTAGACAAGGTCAGAGGTCAAGTTGACGATTTTGTAAGTAACAGTCAATGACTGCTTGTTATCTTGCCAAAACAAAGTTTTTGCAAGATATGTAAGTCAGCTTGTATGTTTTTTTATTATCTTGCCAAAACGAAGTTTTTGCAAGATATGTTAGTCAGCTTGTATGTTTTTTTGTTGTTTTTTTTGTTTGTCTGTAATCACGTATAAAAAATTCTGCAGAGCACAGTTATCATTGGAAAATTTTGTAACTTCGCATATCAGAGGCTTATAGAGGTCCCTTTCAGTGCACAAAATTTTGAAGGTCAAGGTCAAAGGTCAAGGTCACTTTGTCACAAATCAGGGGAGTCGACGAAACCCTTATTTTTTGAGTAATTTTGATCGGATCGTCTTCAACCTTCATGGGAATATAATTCATGGTCTGGTGCTCAGCTGATTAATTTTTGGTGGCGATTGGCCTTGACCTTCATGGTTCGTGCCTAAGGTCAAACATATTTGACCCCAAGGTCAAATTTTAGGAACCATATCGTGTAGTACCTCAAATTGAACACCTCGATGAGTGCTTTCTCGATATGTCAAGCTTGAGACATTATGACGTCATTTGGTGACGTTATGAGGGAAACGCATATTTTTCATGGTTACTCTGTAGAACGATTCTCATCGGAATTTCTCGTAGGCAGATATTCCTCAAGGAGTCGCTCTTGGTGGATAGCAGCTCTGTTCACCTCAGTGTGACCTTAAAGAAGTCACACGTGGTCACCTTTTGGCAAGATACGGGTCACCCTGCGGGTGACATTGTTTTTATTTTTATTTTTTTGCATTTCTACATGTTATAAGTGATTTCCAACAAAAAAAATGCCAAAATTATAATTGCGGCTGATTTTGGAACTTCAGGTGGATATACCCACGTAAAATCAATTTCTGTCTCAAGGAATCTAGACATGCCGAATTAATTGAGTATGTAAAAGGGAAAGTTGAAAACTATAACTCTGTGAGCACTGTTGACATCAAATTGAATGAATAGGATATCAGGTTCACTTGAGTGAGCCAGCAGTATTGGCGGCGGAGGTTTTGCACTCTGTCGAGTGCTCCCCCTCTATTTATTTTAAATGTGTTTTTGTGGGGTTTTTTTTTTCCGCCTCAGGGGAGGGGGCATGGCATGGGCTTGGTTAAAAAAAAAAACACACAACCTCAACAACCTTTGAAGAGATGCCCACCAATAGCACTCCACACACATGTACACAATCACCCATTAATGCTCAAACTACCTAAAAGTCTTAACATCCCCATAACTTCCAGGTACCTGTCGAATTCCATTTTAAACTTATCTACTGTTTCTGCTGACACTACCATTTCAGGGAGGCCATTCCATGCATCAACTACTCTCTGAGTGAAAGTCCCTTGCCTTACTATAGTCTTAACTCTCCTCTTCTTGACTCTCAAGCTATGGCCCTTGGTTCTATCACTGTCGACTCTGTTGAATAATTCATCCACACTTATTTTATCTCTAAGCCTGGTGTTGCTTTGCGGTTAGGGTGGCGGCTTGGGATCCCAGGATCCTGAGTTCAAGCCCCGCTGGCAGCTGAATTAACACCAGGGGGTTGACTCAGCCTGTCATCCATCTGAGGTTGGCGAAGTGAGGACCAGTGTACTGGTCCCGGTGTATGCCCCGGTTAGAATAGGTGTACCATATCCCTGTGTGTCGTAAGAGGCGACCAGGGTTGGTGCCAGGAAGGGCATCCGGCCATAAAAAAACATACCCCTGCACAGCAGGGAAAAATGGCTGTAAAAACGGTCATTTTTTTATACTTATTTTATCTCTACCTTTCATCATCTTAAACATCTGTCACATCTCCTCGTAACCGCCTCCTTTCTGGTGGATAAAGCCCTGTCTCCTTCAGCCGCTCCTCACAGCTGAGTCAAGCTAGGCCCGGAATCAATCTCGTAGCCCTGCACTGAACCCCCTGTGGCATCCATGTCCTTCCGGAACTGTGGTGACCTAGAACTGCACACAATATTCCAGATGTGGCCCTCATTAAATTCCTGAAAAATGTTAACACCACCTCTTTTGATATATAAACTAGAGGGGGAGCACTCGGTGGAGTGCAAAACCTCCGCCGCAAATACTGCTGGGTCACTTAAGTGAACCTGATATCCCATTCATTGTAGGTCAAAACGGATCAGACTCTACTGTACCACGATTGAATAAACTAAACTTGATCGACACGCATGTAGAAATGCCCAAAAAAAACATCAATTTTTTTGAAAAAGGTGCAAATTTTTTTTTTCTAACAATTTTTTTGGGGGTTGGAAATCACTTAAAACATGTATAAATGCAAAAAAAAATCAAATATTTTAAAAAATAAAATCTAAAATTTTTTGAAAAAAAAGTGCAAAATTTCTTTTGTCCAACAAATTTTTTGTTGTTGTTGGAAATCACTTAAAACATGTGGAAATGCAAAAAAAAAATCAAATATTTTTCAAATAAAATCGAAATTTTTTTTGAAAAAAAGGTGCAAAATTTGTTTTTTTTTCTCTAACAATTTTTTTGTTGTTGTTGGAAATCACTTAAAACATGTAGAAATGCAAAAACAAAAATTCAAATATTTTTTCAAAATAGTCACCATAGCGGCCATATTGGACTTTGGACCAAGTCAAAAATCTAATGGCATGATCCTTGGACCATACCAAATCCCCCCACCAAGTTTCGTCGAAATCCGTCCAGGAGTTTTTCCGTAATACTGTTCACCAACAAACAAACAGACAGGGGTGAAAACAGTAACCTCCGTCCATCTTCGATGGCGGAGGTTAATGATCCCCGTCCGAATACAGCCTAAAACCCTATTTTCTCTACCTATAGCTGCCTGGCACTGTCCTGCCTGCTTACCTCCCATATCTGTTACCACCCCCAGATCCTTTTCCTGTGTGCCACGCTCCAAAATTACCCCTTGCATCATGTCATCTTCTATTTTCATTGTGCTTTCCCATCCCCAACACCTTACACTTGCTCAGGTTAAATTCCATCTGCCAATCTTTTGCCCAATCTATACAAGTATCAATGCTTTCCTGAATCTGATCACCACCTCCTCTGATATCCACCTTACCTCCAAACTTTGTGTCATCTGCAAATTTGGAAAGCCTACTCTCCACCCCACTATGCAAATCATTGATATAAATAATGAATATTAATGGTCTGAGTACTGATCCCTGAGGATCAAGGAAATCAGTACCTCGCTACTTACATCCTCCCACTCACACTCACAGCCACTCTTTGCTTCCTATTAGCGACCTGACCAACCACTCCACAAGCCCTCACTTTGGCTAACAACCTCCGATGTGGTACCTTATCAAATGCCTTCTTAAAGTCGAGATATACTATGTCCACTGCCTTTCCCTCATCCACCCAATCAGACACCGTTTCATTGAACTAAAAGATTTGTTAAACAGGAACTGCCTTTGATAAACCCATGATGATTACCTTTAATTAGTTTGTGTTTGGTTAAATGGTTCATCTGGTCTTTAATTAACGTCTCCAACACCTTTCCCACAAATGAAGTCAAACTAACAGGTCTATAGTTTCTCAATTCTTCTCTGGATCCTTTCTTAAATAATGGTGTTACATTTGCTACTCTCCAATCCTCTGGTGCCTGTCCTGACTCCAGGGAACTATTGAAAATATCCATTAATATCTCACTAACCTGCTCAGCCACCTCCATCAAGACTCTCGGTGCATATTATTGGGACCTGGAGCCTTATCTTCTCTTAGATTTCTCACTGTTCCTTTACTTCCTCCACTCCAACCTGGATCTTCTGTAAAAGCCCTTCTTTCACCTCCTCAATAGATACTCTCAGCTATTGGCAATTCCCCTGACTGTTCTTGTGTAAAAGTTGAAGAAAAATACCTGTTTAATAAGCCTGCCATCTTACTTTCATCACTAACCACTCTCCCAATGCTATTCCTCAATGGGCCCACACTGGTCCTAACCTGTTCTTTTCCACTGATATACTTAAAGAAAGCCTTGCTATGATGTTTGATATTCTGAGCCATGTCCTTCTCATACCCTCTTTTGGCTTGTCGAGTTATTTTCTTAACTTGCCTCTGTTTACTATGATTGTGATAAATGCAACTCCAGTCCTGTTATTTTAAAGTTTAAACCTAATAAATGCCTTTTGCTTCTCCTTAATAGCATTCCTTATCTCACTTTTCAACCACTCTGGCCTATTTCTGCTTCTAGTTTTACTCCTCATTGGAATGTACTTACTCTGCAC
The DNA here is from genome assembly GCF_056783735.1 of Eptatretus burgeri. Lineage (NCBI taxonomy): Eukaryota > Metazoa > Chordata > Myxini > Myxiniformes > Myxinidae > Eptatretus > Eptatretus burgeri. The sequence goes on from NC_140975.1 coordinate 33,161,799, forward strand.
TCCACACATCTGGTCCTTGAAGGTTTCCCATTTATCTGAGGCCGATTGTCACCCAACTCTCTCCTCATACCAAGGATGATCAGGCATTCGATGAGTAAAAGAAAAATAAAATAAATTACAGATAAGAAACTGTTCCGGCCTGTTCCAAGTCAAGACATTATTGAGCAGGCCAAAAGAAATTGGCCAATCAATACCCCAGCGAGGTGACCAAGGATCAGCCTTGACAAAGGCTAATTAAAGAAGGCTGTTAATTATCTTCAAAAGGGGTGTTTAAATTAACCCAATCACCCAATTTTCACTCATGCACTCCATTGGAGTTCCCTTGGTATGTATGCAAAGGCCCATAGGTTTCATGGTTTTGGAGTTATGGGACACACACATGGACACGGACATACCATACCATTGTAATCGCTGCATTAAGACTCCAGGTCCTGCTTCTTCTTCTCCCATCCCTGAGAGATGAGCTTTTAAGATGGGCATTCTTATGAGTAAACGGACATAAATTTTTGTTCCAAGTAAATCAGTTATTAGGTTTCCAACAGTTCCATTTTTATTTTTCCACAACAGCAGGAGCCCTTCAGAATAAAGTGTCAGAGACACAGATGGACGCTTCTCCTTTTAGTAAGATTCTATTCTGGAAGATCAAGAATGATTAGCGTTGGTATATAATTTGCCCTCGATTAAACGTGGAGAACCAAGTAAAGCAGCGTCAAAATCCAGGAAGAGATTCATACAATTTTTTTTTTTTTTAATCAAACAGCTCAGAATACCAGGAACACAGATCAGTTTTGTTTCAGCTTCCATCATACCTACAACCCCTCCCCTCTCCAACAATAATAGCAAGCAAATAAACGCAATTTCTAAAATAATTATTCAACAAAGGCAATTCAAAACCGTCCGACAAAGGTATGTCATTCAAAGCAATACATGTGTATTTCAAGGAACAAAGGCAGGTGAGATTTTATGCACGTACTGGGAACTGCTATAAGCCAAGGGGGTCACCTTTCAGTACTGAAGATCTACTCAGCACAAAGAATCGCAACACCGCACTCATAAAAGCTGTGCAAGTCTCCCTTGTTAGAAAACTCCATGTCAACTGTAAAGATGAGTTCAGAACGGGTAAAATTCAGGTACACTGGGATGGTGACCATATTGGCCTTCTTGCTGGTATTGGCATCACGACGCATCCAGCGCAGCTGAGTTAGTGGCAGGTCAGTCGATATTGCTGACGATAGTGTTAGTTTGTTGCCCACGCACGAGGCTCCGTAGATCTTCAGGCCAGAGACAGCAAAGCTGCAGGCATCCAGTGCAGCATGTTGAGGACTGGTCACAAACACATCGAGCCAAAGCGCTTCTAATGACCAGCTATTGGCTTGTGCTACATACTGCTGGGTTGCTGTCACGTAGGCCTCGGGGACAAAAAGCCCACCTAACCATACATATTGGTTCTTGAGCTCCTTGGCACTAGTGGCATTCGAGATGCTCTGCAATTGCTTCACACGCTCACTGAAATCAGAAACCCACTGCAACACAGTCATGCCAGCTGCCACCGTATAGCGTTGCCAGCTCTGGGGGATTATTCCTCTGACAAGCTCACCAATGAGCATACGAAGGTAGTTGGTTTGCTTTTTCTTTCCTTCACAGACAAGCGAGACATCAGTCAGGTCTTGACGCACATCATGCAACAGGCGAGAACCCATGTTCACCTCACGCTCAAAGAAACGAAACAATGGGTCCCTTATGTTTTCAACAGTGCGCCGCAGTGTATTCAGGGAGGTGGGAACAAGTGCTAGCCAGTTGGCAGCGGTGCTGTGCAGTGTACGCATCCATGCAGGACGACCATCAGACACAGATGCACGTCTTGTGGTCTCTGCTTCACATGCAAATTCTTCTTCCTCATCCTCTAACAACTGCATCTTCAGCAGCTTACCAAGCATAGTCCAGCCTTGTGTGGTAAGAAGAACATTCTCAGCATTGTTTGGCAAACCCAACCATGCTGGGACCTGACAATCAGGTAGTTGCTTGACCCACTGAACAAACTCTTCACGTCGAATTCCTTCCGGCATGAAGATTGTTGTAGAGCTTTCACGACCAGGCATGATGAGGTGGAAGTCAGGGTCAAAACTTTGTGCTGTAAAGAGCCTCTCCAAGAATGTGTTTAGCAGCCGCTGGTCAAAATCATTGTCAATGCGCCCACCATATATGGACTGTGACATCAGGGTCCTGAGTGCAACCCAAGGAACCTTGTCTGGTGCAATGTTCTGGCGCCCCTTTGCAGCTTCATCTAACCACGTGTCAATGGTGTCACAAGCTGAACGAAGGTCAGACTCACCAAATTCATAATGCTTGGTCCAACCCAATGGTACGTAGCGTAACCGTTCTTGCACCACAGCATGGAACCAGGCCAGCAGAAAGTACAGACGTGCACGCTCACTTGGGGCATTGCACATCCGTGCCACAGGAATGCTACTGAAAGTGCGCAGCATGTTGGCCTTGACACCAGGTGGAGGCTCAAAAACAAAGATTCTTCCAGCACGCAAAAGGTTCACCGGAACTTTTGGGTTGACCTCCATTGTGAGGAAGAGACGGAAGGCAGCATGTGGTTGCAATGAATGCAGTTTCTTCTCAAGCTGAGTAAGCCAGCCTGGTGCCAGGTGCACATTCTTCAGCATTACCCATCGACCAGATTTAACTGCAGCATTTATGGCCTTGTCCGTCTGGTTAAAACCCTCAGCTGAACCGATAGCAATGGCTGTGAGCTGCTTGTTTTGCTCAGCCGCAAGATCCTCAACATAACCACTTGCATCATACCCTGGCACCGAGCACATGATCACTGGTGAGCTTGGCTTCACTTCTGTGTCAACAATGGCAGCAAGATCCATCTGCTGCTCAAGAACTGATAGAAAGCCATCCCCAAACACTGAGTTGATAAAGATGTTCACCATGGCGAGAAGACGGTCTGGACGGAATGCCTGGATGGCCAGCATTTGGTACAATGCCTGCCCTATCTGAGTTAATGGCTTGTCCACATTCCACAGACACGGCACTGTCTGCTCAGGTGAACTGGTCTCCAGCCATACATAGAACTCCTTGTCATTTTGCACTGCAGCAGGCATACCACGGAAAGCTGACAGGCGGCTAAGCCGTCCCATTGCCTCAGTTTGCTCTGCAGAAAGCCCATGAACTTGCAGCATTTCACTTCCACCTGCTAGAGCTTCCTTTCCACGAAGAAAATGCTGAAATTCTTCCTCATACGAGGGCTCACTGGATCGTCCCTTCAGCTGAATCCGTGCAAGCAAAGTTGCAAGCACTATGTGGTCATGGTGAAGCATCCCACGGCCAACATGGTTGTAAACTGCCTGAAAAAGGTCTTTGGTGATGATGGTCAGTCTTTGGGCATTGTCCTTCTGTGATGAAAGGGCTGGGTTTTCATAAAGCAAAGCATGGTATATGTCAAGGAAGAACTGCAAAGAATATTGATAAAGGAAGTGGATTTGGTTAAGGGCCTCCATGGTAAAATAGATACTGCTGCAGGCTGTAGAAAGAGGCAAGTATTGCTGAGAGACTGTATCTACCTCTGCCATCACCACATCTGTCTCCTCCACCTTCCTTGTTACCTCTGCAGCTTCCTCCTTGAGGTTCTCAAGCGTTGTAATAATTGTGTCATCATCCAATATGCGCCCTTTCACCTCATTCAAAGCCTGCAGAAGAGACTTCTCAAGTTGCCGCAGTCGAAGTTGAAACGCCCCTTGGAGCTTGAGAAGGTCTGAACGTTTTTCATCTACATCTGGACGCTCAGCCTTCAACACCTCATTGAGGCATTGGCTCTGCAAGCTACTTCTTGTCACTGTGAAATTGACAAAAGTTACTCGAGAACAAAGGTCAGGTGGAAACTCTACGGTTGGGTCACGTGTAGAAAGAAAAATTACAAATGATGGTGAAAGATCAATGTCCTGGTCACCCAGCGTGATGAGCACACGCCCACCAGTACGGCGCACTTCCCGATTCAACACCGGATTCAATATCGGATCATAGCTTTCAACATCTTGCACAAGCAATGGATTTCCAAAACGCAATGCGCTCTCAAGATTTTTGCGAAAGGCATCATCCAAAAAGCTCGTTCTTGTGATCTTTCGGTCCTTGTACTCATTCATGATAAACTCTGTTGCTTGCCCAGAGGGATCGATGATCAGTGGGTACCTATTAAAGCGCTTGAGCATGATGGCATTTTCGGTGCAGAGATCGTCAGCTGGCAGCAAGTTGGCTTGCCAACGCAGACGCTCGTCAGGGTTAGACAAATACTCCGTCCGTGCAATATCTCCACGGAATTGAATGTTTGCTTGCTGCAGGTGATGTGTCCAAGTTACAAACAAATTCTGACGCATTTGCTGATCAAAGTAGCCAGCATAGGCAACAAAGGCAGCAGAGAGAAGACAATCTCCAGTAATAGTGGACATCTGGCCTCTGAAAGATTCACTTGACTGCTCCCAGCGCTCCTGCTCTCCTGCAAGGCTCTTTAGCAATGCTGTGCTGCGATTCACCTTTGCCTCAACTGCAGAGAGATCAGCCTTGATAGCTTGGGCCTGTGAGATGAGCACTGCATACTCATCCTTGTAACGTGCAATGCTTGCTTCCAGCTCACTCACCATGTGCTCAACCTCATCAGCATGTGCTTGGTTTCTCTGTGCATCACCCTCAAGTTTCTTGAGCTCATTCCGTAGTGGCTCAACACGTTTCAACATATCTGCATAGCTGAGTTGGGCAATGGCCCATTTGACCATTGGCCCACAGGCTTGCGAGGCCCTGTTTACCATCTCATAATTGTAGCTTGGATTTGGCATAAAGTTTTTCATCATCTTGTCTCGGGTGGCATCACTGATATCCTCGGTGTTGAAGTTGACAATGCTAGAAATAAAATTATCTCGAATTATCACTTGTCGGATCTTCTTCCAATCATTGGTCTCTTCACCCAGCAGTAAGCATATCGATTCCAAGGCCAGCTTGACAGCAGCTGGTGGATTTGCCATTGATTTTACCTCCACCAGGTGCTGCTTTTTAATGGAACTCACAGCATTTTGGGCTTCAATAACAGCTGGCTCGACTTGGTCCAAGTCATCCTGCACACTGTGCTGCTTTTCTGCAATTGCTTCTTTTTGTTGCTTTAAGGATTCCTGGATCTCTTGGCTCATCACCTTCTTTTTCTCAGCTTCCTGCTGATCCTTCACCATCTTCTTTAACTTATCATTTGCAGCAGTATTCTTGGCTTCCAATTCCTGGCTCTTGATGGAAAGGTCTTTTCGCAGTTCTTCTACCTGATCAACAGTCTCCTTTATCTTCCGCAGTCCAACATTGAGGTGCACTTGCTGTTCCTCCAGCTCTGAGCGTTTCTCATTCAACAGAGAGGCATAATGGCTGATAAAGTCCAAGTAATGCCGTGGGGTGATAGCTGTACTGTGTCCACCACGTTTTACTAAACGCTGGTTGGCTTGGTGCAAGGTTTGGTGAACAAATACAAAACTGTTGACGATGGCTTCTCGATGGGATGGTGGACGTGGTAAGTCTGTGTAAACAGCAGGCAAAAAGTCTGGCGCCACATAGCTTGCCTTCTCTAGATCCATTTTGCTGGTAAATTCTTTGCCCACCTGATAGAGTGCTTCTGTTGACCAATCTCCAAACCAATTGAGTACACAACGGTTGAAGAGGGCAGGTGAGGTGGCAGCACGATCCTTAAGGCCCTCCGAGGAAGGATTCATAGTAAACACGACGTGCAAATTTCTCATCACCTGGGTTGTGAACCACTTGTATAATTCTTCATGAGAGTCTAGCATAAGGCCTTCTTTCTGAGAGCCCTCCTTAGACTGGGTCATCAAAGCTGCATATTCATCACCTTCGAACAATCCTGGCACCTCTCCATTGGCCAACAGTGTGTTCATGCGCTCCAAGAAGCTCGAATCAAGCACATTTGACTCATCCATGATGAACGCAATCTTCTCGTTCTTACATCCAGCTCGCCGCAGCACCGTGCGCAGATCTTCATCAAAATCCTCCCCAGTATAACGACGGTGCACTTTAATTTGGAATACACTGAGTCCATTCATCCAGGCTACAAAACGAGACAATGTTGTCTTGCCAGCTCCACTTACTCCAATGAGTAGCAAGTGTCCCTGGGGCTGTCGGAAAATTCTGTCTATTCGTAGAACATGGTCCAAAACTTCATTGAAGAGCACCAGTGGCACATCCAGTTCCTCCTCATAGAAGACTTTGAGACGTGCCTTGACATAGTCCCTCAGTTCCTCTTGGTTTACTGGCATGTAATCCTTGGAGAGCCAGTTGCTGTACAAGATAGGCCTGCTCAAGGCTGCATCCTTGTTGATGTTCGGGAAGTGTTTAATTGCAACTGCATTGATGTTGTCGTCAGTCCAGCGTCTCTCCTCCTCATTAACCAACCTGTCTTGAAAGAGGCGAAGTCCCTCATGTGCCCATATGCGCACGAGACCCTCCACCGGAAGGTTCTCAAGTGGGCGCAACGCCTCCACAATGCCACGAACCCATCGGGTCATCTCTCTTGGAGAGTAGATGTAGTGTGGTTGCATATCCTGAGTGAAGCATTCCTGAGACTTGGTGTAAAATTCTACCATGGCGGCCGTTAGAGGTTCGGAGTATGGTCGCAGTGACGGGACAAGTCTCATCATTGCACGATTGAAAGTACCATAGATCTGGGTAAGTGAAGCAGCTCCAGGATAATCCACATAAACAACTGGCACATGACGAAGCAATCTGTGTGACATTGGCTTTCTACCAGGATCAGTTGGTGGGTTGCAAGCACCCACAAACTGAATTCGCTCGAGTTTCACCCACAGCTGGTCTGAAGTGCGATAGAAACCACCATGTTCGACTAACTGCCTTATGAACGTGAGCACTCGCTGAGTGCCATACTTGTCCATATCTGGGAGATTGATCTCATCACAGAAAAGTACAAGCCACTTGCCCAGCTGCACTGGAGATAGCACCATGCCACCTGTTGTACGTCTGTACTCACAGTAATGATCAAAGGTTTTGAGCAGCAATTCTGGAGTAGTCGCACTGGAGAAATTAAGTCCCACCACTTCCATATCTGGCAAAGCACGAAGTGCACTGAACAGGGTCATTGTCTTGCCAGAGCCAGGCGGGCCACATAACACGAGGGGTTTGTGTTCAGCGAGCCATGTATAGAGGAGTGCTTCATGCCGCACTGTGTCAAGTGTTGGTACAACCACATCAGGTGCTGCTACCTTATGAGTTTCCACCTCAATCTGTGGGACTTTGTTCTGCCACGGCACCCATTCACCCACAATAGAAACCTCATAGTCAATAATTGGCGTACTGCTCATAGAGGGCAAAGGAATGGACGTGATTTTGCGGACAAAATCCCCAAGCTCAGCACGCATCTTTAGTTTCCCATCGCCAGAAAATGACCACAAAATGGCGTACACAAGGTAACGCTGCACATATTTCTCCAACATTTCCAAGGGCATGGGGAAATCTGGGTGGTTGTTGTTGTATTGGGCTACATTACGGCAGACCTGATGCAGCAAGGAGAAAAGCGAGCCAAGGCAACGAAGTCGTGTGAAGTCCATGATATGCTCTAATCGTGAAGAGAACTCAAGTGCCTTTTCGATCAAGCCCCCAGAAATGAAATGTGGCTGAAGAAATGCAGCAACATCACGCTGAATATGCAACATGGGAGAGATAGCTTCTTGTTCTTCTTCGGGAAGTGTCCGGCGCCCAGGTGTTTCTTCTTCACCTTCATCAAGCGGAACACCACTGAGATGTGTCAGGAAGTGTGTGCACAACATATCAGTGGACAAAACATCTTCACTAAACCAAACCATTCCACAACGTGACACAGTGGCCAATGTGGCAAACTTCAAATCTTGAACTTCAAACATCACACGCACATTGGGTGGCAAGCCAAGTCGTTCTCCATTTGGCAAAGTGAGAAGTTTGTTGTCATCAAGCACTGAATTCAAGTTCTCAACCCATTCTGGATCAACATCCCCATCAAAGATGATCCATTGCCGTTTGTGAAGCTCTCCACGAACATTGTCAATGATCTTGCGCAAAATGTGTGTGAACAGGCCATCGGTCCACTCTCGAGTGTTTGGATCCAGTGTACCATAAAGATGGTCTTTGCTTATGGCTTTGGGATCGATGATATGTGCAACACCTTCCACACCCTCAATCCTCTCAAGTGCACGAAGCAACACACGCCATGCCATGCTTTTTCCACTGCCAGAAGGACCCACCATCATTAAGCCATGGTTGATAAGTGCAATTTGGTACAGTTGCAGCACTTTCTCAACCCAACATGCACCAACCTCCTCTCCTTCTCCATAAACAAGGAACATGTCTTGGCACACAGCTTGCAATTCACGACGCAAGACTCCCATTTCACCACGGCAGTATTGCACACCTGGGAAAACATCCGTTAGAAGGCTGAAAAGCAGAGGTATGTCCTCAGCAACCAGCTTTGGCACCATCGTCTCACACACACTTTGAATGAGGATCTCCTGCTCTGGAAGGTTTTCTGCAACTTCTACCTCAACAACTTCCTCACCACGTTCTTCCCGACCACGTTTCACAAGCTGAATCCTATCACGTTTCACGTTCCCTGCACTTACCAACACACTTTTTAGTGCACGCAACCCAAAGTCATAATGGCTTTGTGATGAAAGCTGCTCATTGCAGAGCTTGAAAAATGGTACAATTTTGTTTGCCAGAATCTCCGCAGTTCGAAAGCCTTGCGAGTAGAGCATAACTTCTGCAATAAGGTGCCGATCTGGCTGAGTCATGGCTAAGCTGCGGAAGAGCTTCTTCAAGTTATCAGGAAGGTTAGATCGACCAGCATAGCCTGGATTCATGGTGATGAAAATTGCCATTTCAGGGCTCACCTTCACCTGTTTGTTGAGCAACTCACAACTAACTGCTGCTTCCCGTTGTCGATTGGGATTGGAATGTTCTCGCAAGGCCTCCTGAATACACTGTATCTGCTGAGAGACAGCAGAAAGCATTCGTTCCTCAAGCCGGTTAAATTCATCAAAACAACCCCAGGCACCCACTTGGCACAAACCCACAAAAATGCGACCCATTGCCTGGAAATCAAAGGTTTCATCACAATTGAAAACCAGCACAAAACGCCCAAGCTGGTTCCCCAAAGCTTTCACAGATTCTGTTTTCCCTGTCCCAGCTGGACCAAATGGAGAGCCACCAAGTCGGGCTTCCAGTGCTTGTGTCATGGTCAGATAGCATCGGTCTGTCAGAGGCGTTTGTACCAGCTTATCCTGAACACCGAGGTATTCAAAGCCATAGTGGAAATGAGCATTTGCCATATGAATAGAAAGCTGTTTCAGTACGTCCTGCTGCTTTGGGTCAAAGTAGAAGCGCATTTGGCTGAGCCACTCAAAACTTTTTGACGAGGACACATTGTTCTTCAGCAGCATTCTTGTCACATCACGTTGATGCACCAGCTCTGTAATCAGATGTTCCAGTTTTTTCCTGAGCAGTGGGGGCTGCTCCATGAGCACAGAGTCTGCAAGGACATCGAGTGTTGCCTCCACACCCTCCAATACACCCTGAAGCGTTTCCGTAGAGCCTTGTCCAACTCCACCATTTTCGAGCACAGCTTCTACAATCTCAGACCATGAAATCTGAGTTGACAGAATAACAAGCTGGGCTTGATATTTGTCAATCCAATGAAGATAAGTGGCAGGATCAATGTCACCCTTTTTCCGAAACGTATGAACCTCTGCAACAGCTTCAGCCAGGAATCGGGCGAGTGTCATACGCATCTCCTGCTCCATCAATGTCAACCATTCATTTATCTTTGGGTGTTTGGCAATAGAGACTGGTTTCTTAAACATCACCTCTTCTCCCTCCCGAGAGGCAATTCCAAGCACTTCTGAGTTGTCCTCACGAAGCAAAATACTTGCAATTCCAGCAAACATCTTCTTAAAGTGCTTTTGAAGCTTTGTTACATTCTTGCTGTTGCCAATGATCTCCAGCAGGTCTTCGTCTCCCACAAAGTAGAATCGGGGAAATGATGAACGTTCGCGTTCAAGATACTCTCCAAGTGCCTTTTGTATTTTTCCCAACATATCAGCAAGTCTTTCCAGTGTGCGCTGCACTCCTGGAATGTTGAGTACATCTACCACGAGTGGCGATTTAGATACTTTCTTCATGAGAGACAGAAAATCTGTGCTTATACTCTGGAAACGACCCGTTTCAACTGGAAGTAGGTGCTTGATGTCTGCACTGCCAGTAAAGATACCTTCCAAGTAGACCCAGCGCCGTTGCACATCAATCCACACATCAAAAAGTGCCAGAATACGGTTTAGCTTGTCATCCCAACTTACCGATTCCTCCTCAAAAACCTTGTAATAAGGAGAAAGCTTCATAGCAGAAACACTGTTAAGATGTTCTTTCACCTTGGTGAAAAGGTCATCCCAACCCCGAATGAGTCTACACTTGTTCTGGTAGTTCACCATGTCCAACTCATAGCTACCCCACAACTCTTTGATCTGCTTGAGGAACTCTTCAAGTGCCATCTCACCTTGGGCAACTACCAAAACATCCTTAACAACAGCTTCATTCTTCTGAAGGTCGATGTCCCAGATGTGCCCCAATGTGAGTTCAGAAAGAACCCAGCTGACACGAAGACGCCTCATTAGCTGCTTCCAATGGCGATCCTTCAAGGCCTCAGATTTCAGCTCCACCACAAGCATATTGACCTTCAGGTATCCTTTCAGCAGCTTGTGCACAAACTCATAGGAAGCATATTGGCGAAGACGTGCAGGGAAGTTCTTCAGCTGAGTCACAAGATTGTCCAAGGCTTGCCTCAGCTTCCTCGGCTGCACAGAAACCCAAGGCTGTTCTTTCATCTGGCCTAACTGTTCCCAAACTTTTGAAAGTTCTGACCAAACTCCCTTCAAGTCCTGAAGTTCCTCCAGAGCAACTTGAACCCGATCCTCACTTCCACTTATCAAGCCAGTATCTGAAAGCTCAAGTGCTTCTTTTGCTTTCGTACATCTTTCTCGATCTTCTTTGAGCCGGCTGAACTTCCCTTCCAAGATGGCAAGCGATTGCAAGGCCGCCTCAGGCCGCAGACTTCCATCTACAGGTTTGTCCTTCTCCCAGTCGTTTAACAAGTCTGACGTGCGGCTCTCAACAGCCTTATCCTCTTGTACAATCTTCATTTGCAAGTTTGCCACCTGCTGCTGAATAGCCGAATCCTTGCGTTTCATTATGTCATTGAAGGCTCCCCACTCACCCTCAATGTTGTCAATGTAAAGCCAAGAAGATGGAAATTGAAACCGCTGCTTTTCAAGGAGCCGTTGCCCACCCCGATAAGTCTCTACCTGCTTTTCAAACTGCTTGATCTTGCGTTTGAGGGACTGCACAAATGTGATGAAGCCCACTGCATCAGAGGTGCTGGCAGTGTCCACAGAATGTTGTTCTAATTCCTGCCTGGAACGAGAGATCTGCAAGTGGAAATTCTGCATGTTCTCTCCAAGCTTTTGCCCAAACCTGCTTAGCACCTCCTTGTGCCAAGAGTCATACTTCAAATTCACTTTGGCCTGAACTCTTCCATAATCAACAATCACGGGACCAAAGCTCTTGCGCGACTCTGCATTATCGAATGTGGCACGTGAGCGACGGATGTCTGCAAGCATATTCTGCCACAGGTGTAGGTCCTCAGCAACTCGTCCATACACATTGTCAGACTGCATGTCCCAAAGGCTCTGGTACTGTAACCACTCATTTACATATTTTCTCACTTCTTCAACTGTAGCTAGGATAGCCACATTAACATCAAGCAGGGGCTTGTCTCCATCAGGCATACACTTAATGGAAGTGCGGTAGCATTTCTCTTCGTCAGACAGATCGTGGTGAACGCCAACCTGATACCGCTGACTTTGGATGCGGGGCAAGGTCAACACGTTGCTTTGCCAAGCAGTAAGCTCCTGATGCAAGTGGTACAGCCCTTCTTCCACAGGCGGCTTCACAAAGATTACCTGATTCGCAATCCTCAACTCTATTACCACTGGATGTATGTGAGGCTCCCCACCAAGTCGATTGCTCACATGTGGCATGTCCGAATCCATATCTGTGACTGCTTTGTCCTCACTCAGTCCTTGCAGCACCTGCATCCATGCATGCAGTGCAGCCTGAAGACGAATTCCAAAAATATGTTCAATCTGAGAATCCAGTTTGCTGACCCAGATGTACAGATTGGAGTACGAATGGAGGTTCAAGTCATCCACTGCTTTTTGGACACGTCCCAGGATCTCGGAAAATACTTTGTGATCATAAGCACAGGTCTCCAAGGAACGAACCTCCAAATCAATTTTCTCCTCAATGCTCAAAAGGTCATCAACACGCTCCTGGAAATTAACCACAGTGTCTGCAAGCCGCTGCACATATGGGTCCAATTTGTACGACTCCCAAACCAAGTTGATGCCTTCAGCAACAAGACCTTGGACTTCACGACGGAGTCCTGCCACAAGCAGTGCAATTGACTGCCTCTCCTCAACACATTCACATGTACGTTCATAAGTACGCACACTTTCTATCAGCGAAATTGCATACGGATACAGCTGATTAGCCTGGTGGGCCTTGTTCACGATAGCAAGTGGCACACGAAACCCCAACCACTTGAGGTTGCGCACCTCTTTTGCAAGTGTGATTATCTCTGGAAGGAAATTCACTTTAAGCCTGAGTACTGTGCCAGAACGAGTACGTGCACGTATGCTCTCGATGGTGAAGATGCGACCTGTGGCACCCAAGTTGCGCTGCTGGACTTTTCGTGACCAATCCTCAAAAATTTCCTGCGTGTTGAGCTTATTGCGAAAGTTATCACCATCTTGTTTTAGTTTTGATCCCTCCACATGGTTCTCCCAACCTCGACCCAAAACATCCTCCACTCGCTTCATGTAGGCTGTGAGCTGTCGGTCAATCTGTTTTGCCCAAATAATGGATCCAGCAATAGGCGGCAGGTCCCGTACACGACTCATGCGACAAGCCTGGCTTTGTGGGTACTGCACTTTGAACTTATTATGCAAGGCTTCAATGTCGTCCTTGACACGTTGAATCAGCTGTGTCTGATACTCGCGGATCGCACCACGGATGTGTGGTCGAACAAACAGTGCATTAAAGCGAGAGAAGATTCTGAACATCTCATTTGCATTCTTTGCCATGCCCAGCTGATCTCTAAGGCGCGATGTGATGCGCGTCTCTACACGATCGATGCGGTCCTCATAACGTTTGATTGCTGCCTCCCAGGCATCTGTTCCCTCTTTGGAAACGTCCAAGCCATCCACTTCCTTTACATTCTCGTAGGCTAAATTAACCTCTTCTACAGGAGTAGAATCAGCAGCATCAAGCTTTTCACCATCGCCAATCACCTTTTGTTCTGTCAACTCAGCAGGGCCTTGGACACCTGGAACAGCCTGCCAACGAAAGGAAAATAAATAAACAAGGTTTACAGGAGAAGGTTGACCAACACACTTTAAAAATAATAAATAATAATAATTATAATAATAATAAAAATAAGAATAATCACATCAGCTATGGCAGATAAAACCAAAAAACAGACTCATGAAAGACATGTATACAAGGGCAACAGGAAACAATGAAGCTATTCAAATGTAACAGAACATTTACATAGCTTCAACATTTGAGTTACCCTTTACAAATCCACACAGAAACTTTTATGATGGAAGGATGAAAGTATATATTATCTTGCCAAAACGAAGTTTTTGCAAGATATGTTAGTCAGCTTGTATGTTTTTTTTTTTGTTTGTCTGTAATCACATATAAAAAATTCTGCAGAGCACAGTTATCATTGGAAATTTTTGTAACTTCGCATATCAGAGGCCTATAGAGGTCCCTTTCAGTGCATAAAATTTTGAAGGTCAAGGTCACTTTGTCGCAAATCAGGGGAGTCGACGAAACCCTTATTTTTTGAGTAATTTTGATCGGATCGTCTTCAAACTTCATGGGAATATAATTCATGGTTTGGCGCTCAGCTGATTAATTTTTGGTGGCGATTGGCCTTGACCTTCATGGTTAGCACCAAAGGTCAAACATATTTGACCCCAAGGTCAAATTTTCAAGTTTTAGGAACCATATCGTGTAGTACCTCAAATTGAACACCTCGATGAGTGCTTTCTAGATATGTCAAGCTTGAGACATTATGACGTCATTTGGTGACGTTATGAGGCAAACGCAGATTTTTCATGGTTACTCTGTAGAACGATTCTCATCGGAATCTCTCGTAGGCAGATATTCCTAAAGGAGTCGCTCCTGGTGGATAGCAGCTCTGGTCACCTCAGTGTGCCCTTAAAGAAGTCACACGTGGTCACCTTTTGGCAAGATACGGGTCACCCTGCGGGTGACATTGGTTTATTACTTTATTGTCGAGTCTGACACAATGGTGCAGAGGTAGTACACTTATCTTTGAGCTGTTTCGTTTGTTTTGATTCCCAAACTATAAACTTTTGGATTGTAGCAGGTAGGGCGTTTAATTCAAACTGAGCCATCCTTCAGATGGATGTTTCATCTGGATGTCCTCTCTGCAATCATTAGCAGGTGGATGTTAACCCTTTGAACCCTGAGCTCCTTGGACTTTTGGCTCCCCCACCCTGGGCTCCCTGGAGAGAAATGCGGCCGCTCGGGTATATGGAGGTTTGAATAGCGGCTCACAAAACGGCCGCTCGGGTTCAAAGAATTTAAAAAACCCACGGTGTCTTTCAAAAAGAGCAGGCGAGTGGTTAAAATTCTTGCTTAATCTGCTGCTGTCAAACGTCAGATCTGACCATTCAGTTCATGTAAGGCTTGAGACAAACTTTCCCCACAATAATATAAGGTCAACTGTGGCTGAAATGAATAGTGGTGGTACTGGAGGATTTGGTAACAGGTGCCCAACTCAGAATTTGACATGAGCAAGAAATCAAGTAAGTGATATATTGTTATAAGCTGAGGCATGAGGGTCTCATGCCAAATGAATGTGCGATAAAACTAACACAATATGGCAACTATCTACAATATACCGCATATTTCCAAAACTCGGACAACAAATTACTTTTCAGTTCAAAACACAAAGGGCAAAGGAAAGACCATGAATGTAGAACAGAACGCAATATCCCCACAGCTTTTATAGTTATCTTTTACACGTCCAACCTAAAAGACGGGTACAATTGTTCCAGCGCAGTACCACAAGTCAACTACAACGGCACTCAGGAGAGCGCATAGCGCCTCCAAGCTGAACAGTTTATATTTTACATCCCACCAATAGGCTGGACCAGGATCTGGACCTCAACCAAAATCAAATCGGCTTGTTGTCACCAAACCAACGAAACTCATCCCTCAAGATGTCTCCGACTCCCGAGTATCTCTCACTGGATACTTCCTGCTCTGGTATGACAGACCTGTGCCTCGTCCTGGTGGACGAGTTGCTCTCTTCATCAAAGACTCGATTCCTCACTCTCCATGCACTGCCCTCATTCCCCCACACCCCATGGAATACCTCTGGCTACGGCATCCCCTCCACACACCCCATGGAATACCTCTGGCTATGGCATCCCCTCCACTCCCACCTCATGTCTATATGTCACCATCCACCAAACCATCCACCAAACAGTGATGACTCCATTTACACCTCACTATCCGAAAACATGGACCAACTTCTATCCTCTCATTCAAACACTCTCTTCCTCATATGTGGTGACTTCAATTGTCATCATGCCAATTGGCTGGGTGTGGGTACCTCTCTCACCTGCCATGACACTTCAGTAAAAGACTTCTGTGACTCATTGGGACTGACTCGATCAACTTCCCGACCCGGATCTCAACCAACGGTACTCCATCTCTTCTGGATCTGATTTTGACAAATTTCCCTGACAATATCTGTTGCTCTTCCTCCGCTCCAATCGGTTCTTCTGACCACGTCCTTGTCAAAGTGGACATCTCTCTGGCTATTATCAGAGAGCCACCTCACCGCCGTCGAGTCTGGTATTTCACTCAAGCCGACTGGCAGGGTCTCCAAGCAGCCATCAAACTTATAGACTGGTCTCCTATCGCTACTTTCTCCAACATCAACTCATCCTGGGAATTCTTTCAATGAAACTTGCTCTCCCTCATGTACAGATTTATCACCTCTTGTCTTCAGTTATCCTACCCTTCCTCCCACCCATGGTAGACTGAAGATTGTGGCGAGGCAGTTGTCCTGTTCTTTGCCTCATGGAAATCAAACCCAACTGAGAGCAATCTCAGTTCCTCCCATAAAGCACGGAACAAGTGTGTCTACCCCCAGGAGAGCCAGAAAACACCATCTTTATAATCTCAAGTCTGAACTCAAATCTCTCTCCCTCCTCCAAATCCTGGTGGCATCCAATCAAATCTGTTGCTGGTGTATGTTCCCACTCCATCCCCTCCCTAACCTCAAATGGCCGCACTGCTGATACCACACGTGAAAATGCTGAATGCATAAACTCGGTGTTTGCATCGAAATCTTGTGTCCGAAACGCATTGCTTTCTGTATCCACCTTACCCAGTCACACCCAGCTGTCCCTGGACTGTGTCCTTTTTTCTGACAAAGTGGAGAGCTTGCTGTCAAACCTCGACTCAGATTGTGCAACCGGTTCATATGGCATCGGCCCATGTGTCCTAAAAACCTGCTCCTCTGCTCTTGCTCACCCTCTCTCTGTTCTATTCACCCTTTCATTTGCTCAAGGTCATCTGCCATCTGCTTGGAAATCAGCAAACATTACCGCCCTGCATAAAAATAGATCAAGCAGCCTTCTCCAAATCATCAGCAAGGTTATGGAATCAATCATCGCTTCAGACATTAAATCCTTTTGACACGGTCTGGCACCCTGCCCTGCTCACCAAACTATATTCCTATGGTATCCCCTGCTCTGTCTGCGATATTAATAGTGCTTGTGCTGCGATCCCCCACCCCTCCTGCCCCATATTTCCGCAGGGCACTCAAGGTCCGCTAGAAACCCCCTTCTGGTAAAACTACCAAAATCACAAATTACTGCTCACCTTCACTCTTATATTCCTCTTTTCCCCCACCTTTGGAATAAACTCCCACACTCTCTTCAATCCCATTCTTCCCTTCAGGCCTTCAAAACAGCTGTTCACCACCACTCTCATCTTCCCCCATCCAAAACCTCGATCTTTTGTACCCCGGTTAATCCACCCCAAACCCACCTCCTTCAAATTCCCTGCTTTCCTTCCTGAAAGTCCCTGTAGTGTCCATCTTGTATACCCCGTGTTCACCACCCCATCCCTCTCCCTTCCATAGATCTCCTAATATCTCTGTTCCCCACTGTTTTGTCCTTCCCTCTCCCACCCCTCTTCTTGTGCATTGTGTGCTAGCTCCCACAGGAACCTCAACAATGTATATCAAAATAAACAAACACCTACTTTTGTCATAACTCGTCCACAACTTTTTGATATATCGTGCCATAAATCGTTTTAGGCCACATCTCTCAATGTTAAAGAATCACTGAAAAGATTTTTAAA
>NC_140975.1:33189363-33313863 GCF_056783735.1 Eptatretus burgeri
GGAGCGAGCGAGCGCGAGAGAGAGGGAGCGAGCGAGCGAGCGAGCGCGAGAGAGAGAGGGAGCGAGCGAGCGAGCGCGCGAGAGAGGGAGCGAGCGAGCGAGCGAGCGCGAGAGAGGGAGCGAGCGAGCGAGCGAGCGCGAGAGAGAGAGGGAGCGAGCGAGCGAGCGAGCGCGAGAGAGAGAGGGAGCGAGCGAGCGAGCGAGCGCGAGAGAGAGGGAGCGAGCGAGCGAGCGAGCGCGAGAGAGAGGGAGCGAGCGCGAGAGAGAGGGAGCGAGCGAGCGAGCGCGAGAGAGAGGGAGCGAGCGAGCGCGAGAGAGAGGGAGCGAGCGAGCGAGCGCGAGAGAGAGGGAGCGAGCGAGCGCGAGAGAGAGGGAGCGAGCGAGCGAGCGAGCGCGAGAGAGAGGGAGCGAGCGAGCGAGCGAGCGCGAGAGAGGGAGGGAGCGAGCGAGCGCGAGAGAGAGGGAGGGAGCGAGCGAGCGAGCGCGAGAGAGAGGGAGGGAGCGAGCGAGCGAGCGCGAGAGAGAGGGAGGGAGCGAGCGAGCGAGCGCGAGAGAGAGGGAGGGAGCGAGCGAGCGAGCGCGAGAGAGAGGGAGGGAGCGAGAGAGAGAGCGCGAGAGAGAGGGAGGGAGCGAGAGAGAGAGGGAGCGAGCGAGCGAGCGAGCGCGAGAGAGAGGGAGCGAGCGAGCGAGCGCGAGAGAGAGGGAGCGAGCGAGCGAGCGCGAGAGAGAGGGAGCGAGCGAGCGAGCGCGAGAGAGAGGGAGCGAGCGAGCGAGCGAGCGCGAGAGAGAGGGAGCGAGCGAGCGAGCGAGCGCGAGAGAGAGGGAGCGAGCGAGCGAGCGAGCGCGAGAGAGAGGGAGCGAGCGAGCGAGCGAGCGCGAGAGAGAGGGAGCGAGCGAGCGCGAGAGAGAGGGAGCGAGCGAGCGAGCGAGCGCGAGAGAGAGGGACCGAGCGAGCGAGCGCGAGAGAGAGGGACCGAGCGAGCGAGCGAGCGCGAGAGAGAGGGACCGAGCGAGCGAGCGCGAGAGAGAGGGACCGAGCGAGCGAGCGAGCGCGAGAGAGAGGGAGCGAGCGAGCGAGCGAGCGCGAGAGAGAGGGAGCGAGCGAGCGAGCGCGAGAGAGAGGGAGCGAGCGAGCGAGCGAGCGCGAGAGAGAGGGAGCGAGCGAGCGAGCGCGAGAGAGAGGGAGCGAGCGAGCGAGCGAGCGCGAGAGAGAGAGGGAGCGAGCGAGCGAGCGCGAGAGAGAGAGAGGGAGCGAGCGAGCGAGCGCGAGAGAGAGAGAGAGGGAGCGAGCGAGCGAGCGCGAGAGAGAGAGAGAGGGAGCGAGCGAGCGAGCGCGAGAGAGGGAGCGAGCGAGCGAGCGAGCGAGCGCGAGAGAGGGAGCGAGCGAGCGAGCGCGAGAGAGGGAGCGAGCGAGCGAGCGAGCGCGAGAGCGAGCGCGAGAGAGAGGGAGCGAGCGAGCGAGCGCGAGAGAGAGGGAGCGAGCGAGCGAGCGCGAGAGAGAGGGAGCGAGCGAGCGAGCGCGAGAGAGAGGGAGGGAGCGAGCGAGCGAGCGAGCGCGAGAGAGAGGGAGCGAGCGAGCGAGCGAGCGCGAGAGAGAGGGAGCGAGCGAGCGAGCGAGCGCGAGAGAGAGAGGGAGCGAGCGAGCGAGCGAGCGCGAGAGAGAGGGAGGGAGCGAGCGAGCGAGCGCGAGAGAGAGGGAGGGAGCGAGCGAGCGAGCGCGAGAGAGAGGGAGGGAGCGAGCGAGCGAGCGCGAGAGAGAGGGAGGGAGCGAGCGAGCGAGCGCGAGAGAGAGGGAGGGAGCGAGCGAGCGAGCGAGCGCGAGAGAGAGGGAGGGAGCGAGCGAGCGAGCGAGCGCGAGAGAGAGGGAGGGAGCGAGCGAGCGAGCGAGCGCGAGAGAGAGGGAGGGAGCGAGCGAGCGAGCGAGCGCGAGAGAGAGGGAGGGAGCGAGCGAGCGAGCGAGCGCGAGAGAGAGGGAGGGAGCGAGCGAGCGAGCGCGAGAGAGGGAGGGAGCGAGAGAGAGAGAGGGAGCGAGCGAGCGAGCGAGCGAGCGCGAGAGAGAGGGAGCGAGCGAGCGAGCGAGCGCGAGAGAGAGGGAGCGAGCGAGCGAGCGAGCGCGAGAGAGAGGGAGTGAGCGCGAGAGAGAGGGAGCGAGCGAGCGAGCGAGCGCGAGAGAGAGGGAGCGAGCGAGCGAGCGAGCGCGAGAGAGAGGGAGCGAGCGAGCGAGCGAGCGCGAGAGAGAGGGACCGAGCGAGCGAGCGAGCGCGAGAGAGAGGGACCGAGCGAGCGAGCGAGCGCGAGAGAGAGGGAGCGAGCGAGCGAGCGCGAGAGAGAGGGAGCGAGCGAGCGAGCGCGAGAGAGAGGGAGCGAGCGAGCGAGCGAGCGCGAGAGAGAGGGAGCGAGCGAGCGAGCGCGAGAGAGAGGGAGCGAGCGAGCGAGCGAGCGCGAGAGAGAGAGGGAGCGAGCGAGCGAGTCGTCGTAGAGAGAGAGAAGAGCGAGCGAGCGCGAGAGAGAGAGAGAGCGAGAGCGAGAGCGAGCGAGCGAGAGAGGGAGCTTAGCGAGCGAGCGGCGAGAGAGAGAGGGAGCGAGCGAGCGAGCGAGCTTGTGCCGCGAGAGAGAGAGGAGCGATGAGCGAGCGAGCGAGCGCAGAGAGAGAGGGAGCGAGCGAGCTAGGCTCAGCGAGCGCGAGAGAGAGAGGGAGCGAGCGAGCGAGCGAGCGAGCGCGAGAGAGAGAGGGAGCGAGCGAGCGAGCGAGCGCGAGAGAGAGGGAGCGAGCGAGCGAGCGAGCGCGAGAGAGAGAGGGAGCGAGCGAGCGAGCGAGCGCGAGAGAGGGAGCGAGCGAGCGAGCGCGAGAGAGAGGGAGCGAGCGAGCGAGCGCGAGAGAGAGGGAGCGAGCGAGCGAGCGCGAGAGAGAGGGAGCGAGCGAGCGCGAGAGAGGGAGCGGGAGCGAGCGCGAGAGCGAGAGAGGGAGCGAGCGACAGAGAGCGAGAGAGGGAGCGAGCGAGAGAGAGCGAGAGAGGGAGCGAGCGAGCGCAGCCGCAGCGCGAGAGAGAGGGAGCGAGCGAGAGAGAGCGAGAGAGGGAGCGAGCGAGCGTGAGAGCGAGCGAGCGAGCGCGAGAGAGAGAGGGAGCGAGCGCGAGAGAGAGGGAGCGAGCGAGCGAGCGAGAGAGGGAGCGAGCGAGCGAGAGAGAGGGAGCGAGCGAGAGGGAGCGAGCGAGCGAGCGAGCGCGAGAGAGAGGGAGCGAGCGAGCGCGAGAGAGAGCGAGCGCGAGAGAGAGGGAGCGAGCGAGCGGGAGCGAGAGAGAGAGGGAGCGCGAGAGAGCGAGCGAGAGAGAGCGAGCGCGAGAGAGCGCGAGAGAGAGGGAGCGAGCGAGCGCGAGAGAGAGGGAGCGAGCGAGCGCGAGAGAGAGGGAGCGAGCGAGCGCGAGAGAGAGGGAGCGAGCGAGCGCGAGAGAGAGGGAGCGAGCGAGAGGGAGCGAGCGAGCGAGCGAGCGCGAGAGAGAGGGAGCGAGCGAGCGCGAGAGAGAGGGAGCGAGCGAGCGCGAGAGAGAGCGAGCGCGAGAGAGAGGGAGCGAGCGAGCGCGAGAGAGAGGGAGCGAGCGAGCGAGCGCGAGAGAGAGGGAGCGAGCGAGCGAGCGCGAGAGAGAGGGAGCGAGCGAGCGAGCGCGAGAGAGAGGGAGCGAGCGAGCGCGAGAGAGAGGGAGCGAGCGAGCGCGAGAGAGAGGGAGCGAGCGAGCGCGAGAGAGAGGGAGCGAGAGAGCGCGAGAGAGAGGGAGCGAGCAAGCGAGCGAGGGAGCGAGCGAGCGAGCGCGAGAGAGAGGGAGCGAGCGAGCGCGAGAGAGAGGGAGCGAGCGAGCGCGAGAGAGAGGGAGCGAGCGAGCGCGAGAGAGAGGGAGCGAGCGAGCGCGAGAGAGAGGGAGCGAGCGAGCGCGAGAGAGAGGGAGCGAGCGAGCGCGAGAGAGAGGGAGCGAGCGAGCGCGAGAGAGAGGGAGCGAGCGAGCGCGAGAGACAGGGAGCGAGCGAGCGCGAGAGAGGGAGCGAGCGAGCGCGAGAGAGGGAGCGAGCGAGCGCGAGAGAGGGAGCGAGCGAGCGCGAGAGAGCGAGCGAGAGCGAGCGCGAGAGAGAGGGAGCGCGAGAGAGAGGGAGCGCGAGAGAGAGGGAGCGCGAGAGAGAGGGAGCGAGCGAGCGCGAGAGAGAGGGAGCGAGCGAGCGCGAGAGAGAGGGAGCGAGCGAGCGCGAGAGAGAGGGAGCGAGCGAGCGCGAGAGAGAGGGAGCGAGCGAGCGAGCGCGAGAGAGAGAGAGGGAGCGAGCGAGCGCGAGAGAGAGGGAGCGAGCGAGCGCGAGAGAGAGGGAGCGAGCGAGCGCGAGAGAGAGAGGGAGCGAGCGAGCGCGAGAGAGAGAGGGAGCGAGCGAGCGAGCGCGAGAGAGAGAGGGAGCGAGCGAGCGAGCGCGAGAGAGAGAGAGGGAGCGAGCGAGCGAGAGAGAGAGAGGGAGCGAGCGAGCGCGAGAGAGAGAGGGAGCGAGCGAGCGCGAGAGAGAGGGAGCGAGCGAGCGCGAGAGAGAGGGAGCGAGCGAGCGCGAGAGAGAGGGAGCGAGCGAGCGCGAGAGAGAGGGAGCGAGCGAGCGCGAGAGAGAGGGAGCGAGCGAGCGCGAGAGAGAGGGAGCGAGCGAGCGCGAGAGAGAGGGAGCGAGCGAGCGCGAGAGAGAGGGAGCGAGCGAGCGAGCGCGAGAGAGGGAGCGAGCGAGCGCGAGAGAGAGGGAGCGAGCGAGCGCGAGAGAGAGGGAGCGAGCGAGCGCGAGAGAGAGGGAGCGAGCGAGCGCGAGAGAGAGGGAGCGAGCGAGCGAGCGCGAGAGAGGGAGCGAGCGAGCGCGAGAGAGAGGGAGCGAGCGAGCGCGAGAGAGGGAGCGAGCGAGCGCGAGAGAGAGCGAGCGAGCGAGCGCGAGAGAGCGAGCGAGCGAGCGCGAGAGAGAGAGGGAGCGAGCGAGCACGAGAGAGAGGGAGCGAGCGAGCGAGCACGAGAGAGAGGGAGCGAGCGAGCGAGCGTGAGAGAGAGAGCGAGCGAGCGAGCGCGAGAGAGAGAGAGGGAGCGAGCGAGCGCGAGAGAGAGGGAGCGAGCGAGCGCGAGAGAGAGGGAGCGAGCGAGCGCGAGAGAGAGGGAGCGAGCGAGCGCGAGAGAGAGCGAGCGAGCGAGCGCGAGAGAGAGGGAGCGAGCGCGAGAGAGAGGGAGAGAGGGAGCGAGCGAGCGCGAGAGAGAGGGGCGAGCGAGCGGGGCGAGCGAGCGGGGGCGAGAGAGAGGGGCGAGAGAGAGGGGGCGAGAGAGAGGGGGCGAGAGAGAGGGGGCGAGAGAGAGGGCGAGAGAGGGGGCGAGAGAGAGGGGAGCGAGAGAGAGGGGGCGAGAGAGAGGGGGCGAGAGAGAGGGGGCGAGCGAGAGAGAGGGGCGAGAGAGAGGGGGCGAGAGAGAGGGGGCGAGAGAGAGGGAGCGAGAGAGAGGGAGCGGGCGAGCGAGCGCGAGAGAGAGGGAGCGAGCGAGCGAGCGAGCGCGAGAGAGAGGGAGCGAGCGAGCGAGCGAGCGCGAGAGAGAGGGAGCGAGCGAGCGAGCGAGCGCGAGAGAGGAGCGAGCGAGCGAGCGAGCGCGAGAGAGGAGCGAGCGAGCGAGCGCGAGAGAGAGGGAGCGAGAGAGGAGCGAGCGAGCGAGCGCGAGAGAGAGGGAGCGAGCGAGCGCGAGAGAGGGAGCGGGAGCGAGCGCGAGAGAGGGAGCGGGAGCGAGCGCGAGAGAGGGAGCGGGAGCGAGCGCGAGAGCGAGAGAGGGAGCGAGCGACAGAGAGCGAGAGAGGGAGCGAGCGAGAGAGAGCGAGAGAGGGAGCGAGCGAGAGAGAGCGAGAGAGGGAGCGAGCGAGCGTGAGAGCGAGCGAGCGAGCGCGAGAGAGAGGGAGCGAGCGCGAGAGAGAGGGAGCGAGCGAGCGAGAGAGAGGGAGCGAGAGGGAGCGAGCGAGCGAGCGCGAGAGAGAGGGAGCGAGCGAGCGAGCGCGAGAGAGAGCGAGCGCGAGAGGGAGCGAGCGAGCGAGCGAGAGAGAGGGAGCGAGAGGGAGCGAGCGAGCGAGCGCGAGAGAGAGGGAGCGAGCGAGCGAGCGCGAGAGAGAGCGAGCGCGAGAGAGAGCGCGAGAGAGAGCGAGCGCGAGAGAGAGCGAGCGCGAGAGAGAGGGAGCGAGAGGGAGCGAGCGAGCGAGCGCGAGAGAGAGGGAGCGAGCGAGCGAGCGCGAGAGAGAGGGAGCGAGCGAGCGAGCGCGAGAGAGAGGGAGCGAGCGAGCGAGCGCGAGAGAGAGCGAGCGCGAGAGAGAGCGAGCGCGAGAGAGCGAGCGCGAGAGAGCGAGCGCGAGAGAGGGAGCGCGAGAGAGAGGGAGCGAGCGAGCGCGAGAGAGGGAGCGAGCGAGCGAGCGCGAGAGAGAGGGAGCGAGCGAGCGCGAGAGAGAGGGAGCGAGCGAGCGCGAGAGAGAGGGAGCGAGGGAGCGCGAGAGAGAGGGAGCGAGCGAGCGCGAGAGAGAGGGAGCGAGCGAGCGCGAGAGAGAGGGAGCGAGCGAGCGAGCGCGAGAGAGGGAGAGCGAGCGCGAGAGAGAGGGAGCGAGCGCGAGAGAGAGCGAGCGCGAGAGAGAGGGAGCGAGCGAGCGAGCGCGAGAGAGGGAGCGAGCGAGCACGAGAGAGAGAGGGAGCGAGCGAGCGAGCGCGAGAGAGAGAGAGGGAGCGAGCGAGCGAGCGCGAGAGAGAGAGGGAGCGAGCGAGCGAGCGCGAGAGAGGGAGCGAGCGAGCGAGCGCGAGAGAGGGAGCGAGCGAGCGAGCGCGAGAGAGGGAGCGAGCGAGCGAGCGCGAGAGAGAGGGAGCGAGCGAGCGAGCGCGAGAGAGAGGGAGCGAGCGAGCGAGCGCGAGAGAGAGGGAGCGAGCGAGCGAGCGCGAGAGAGAGGGAGCGAGCGAGC
The DNA here is from genome assembly GCF_056783735.1 of Eptatretus burgeri. Lineage (NCBI taxonomy): Eukaryota > Metazoa > Chordata > Myxini > Myxiniformes > Myxinidae > Eptatretus > Eptatretus burgeri. The sequence goes on from NC_140975.1 coordinate 33,196,330, forward strand.
GAGCGCGAGAGAGAGGGAGCGAGCGAGCGAGCGAGCGCGAGAGAGAGGGAGCGAGCGAGCGAGCGCGAGAGAGAGGGAGCGAGCGAGCGCGAGAGAGAGGGAGCGAGCGCGAGAGAGAGGGAGCGAGCGCGAGAGAGAGGGAGCGAGCGAGCGTGAGAGAGAGGGAGCGAGCGAGCGAGCGCGAGGGAGCGAGCGAGCGCGAGGGAGGGAGCGAGCGAGCGCGAGGGAGCGAGCGAGCGCGAGGGAGCGCGAGCGAGCGCGAGGGAGCGAGCGAGCGCGAGGGAGCGAGCGAGCGCGAGGGAGCGAGCGAGCGCGAGGGAGGGAGCGAGCGAGCGCGAGGGAGCGAGCGAGCGCGAGGGAGAGAGGGAGCGAGCGAGCGTGAGAGAGAGGGAGCGAGCGCGAGAGAGAGGGAGAGAGGGAGCGAGCGAGCGAGCGCGAGAGAGGGAGAGAGGGAGCGAGCGAGCGAGCGCGAGAGAGGGAGAGAGGGAGCGAGCGAGCGCGAGAGAGAGGGAGAGAGGGAGCGAGCGAGCGCGAGCGCGAGAGAGAGGGGCGAGCGAGCGGGGCGAGCGAGCGGGGGCGAGAGAGAGAGGGGGCGAGAGAGAGGGGGCGAGAGAGAGGGGTTAAGACGAGAGAGAGGGATAGGCGAGAGAGAGGGGGCGAGAGAGAGAGGCGAGAGAGAGGGGGCGAGAGAGAGGGGGGCGAGAGAGAGGGGGCGAGAGAGAGGGGGCACCAGAGACATTATTTATTATTCGAGAGAGAGGGAGAGAGGGGGCGAGAGAGAGAGGCGAGAGAGGGGGCAAAAATTAAGAGAGAGAGGGGCGAGAGAGGGAGAGAGGGGGCGAGAGAGAGAGGGGGCGAGAGAGAGAGGGGGCGAGAGAGTCCTCCGATGACATTTTTCATTCAGAGGGGGCGAGAGAGGGAGGCGAGAGAGAGTGGGGCGAGAGAGAGGGGGCAAGAGAGAGGGAGCGGGCGAGCGAGCGCGAGAGAGAGGGAGCGAGCGAGCGAGCGCGAGAGAGAGGGAGCGCGAGAGGGAGTGAGCGAGCGAGCGCGAGAGGGAGCGAGCGAGCGAGCGAGAGAGCGCGAGAGAGAGGGAGCGAGCAAGCGAGCGAGGGAGCGAGCGAGCGAGCGCGAGAGGGAGGGAGCGAGCGAGCGCGAGAGGGAGGGAGCGAGCGAGCGCGAGAGGGAGGGAGCAAGCGAGCGCGAGAGAGAGGGAGCGAGCGAGCGCGAGAGAGAGGGAGCGAGCGAGCGCGAGAGAGAGGGAGCGAGCGAGCGAGCGCGAGAGAGGGAGCAAGCGAGCGCGAGAGAGAGGGAGCGAGCGAGCGAGCACGAGAGAGAGAGAGGGAGCGAGCGAGCGAGCACGAGAGAGAGGGAGCGAGCGAGCGAGCGAGCGCGAGAGAGGGAGCGAGGGAGCGAGCGCGAGAGAGGGAGCGAGGGAGCGAGCGCGAGAGAGGGAGCGAGGGAGCGAGCGCGAGAGAGGGAGCGAGGGAGCGAGCGCGAGAGAGGGAGCGAGGGAGCGAGCGCGAGAGAGGGAGCGAGGGAGCGAGCGCGAGAGAGAGGGAGCGAGGGAGCGAGCGCGAGAGAGAGGGAGCGAGGGAGCGAGCGCGAGAGAGAGGGAGCGAGGGAGCGAGCGCGAGAGAGAGGGAGCGAGGGAGCGAGCGCGTGAGAGAGGGAGCGAGGGAGCGAGCGCGTGAGAGAGGGAGCGAGCGAGCGAGCGCGTGAGAGAGGGAGCGAGCGAGCGAGCGCGAGGGAGCGAGCGCGAGAGAGAGGGAGCGAGGGAGCGAGCGCGAGAGAGAGGGAGCGAGGGAGCGAGAGGGAGCGAGGGAGCGAGAGGGAGCGAGCGAGAGGGAGCGAGCGAGAGGGAGCGAGCGAGAGGGAGCGAGCGAGGGAGCGAGAGAGGGAGCGAGAGAGGGAGCGAGAGAGGGAGCGAGAGAGGGAGCGAGAGAGGGAGCGAGAGCGCGAGAGGGAGCGAGAGCGCGAGAGGGAGCGAGAGCGCGAGAGGGAGCGAGAGCGCGAGAGGGAGCGAGAGCGCGAGAGGGAGCGAGAGCGCGAGAGGGAGCGAGAGCGCGAGAGGGAGCGAGAGCGCGAGAGGGAGCGAGAGGGAGCGAGAGCGCGAGAGGGAGCGAGAGGGAGCGAGAGGGAGCGAGAGGGAGCGAGAGGGAGCGAGAGGGAGCGAGAGGGAGCGAGAGCGCGAGAGGGAGCGAGAGGGAGCGAGAGCGCGAGAGGGAGCGAGAGGGAGCGAGAGCGCGAGAGGGAGCGAGAGGGAGCGAGAGCGCGAGAGGGAGCGAGAGGGAGCGAGAGGGAGCGAGAGCGCGAGAGGGAGCGAGAGCGCGAGAGGGAGCGAGAGCGCGAGAGGGAGCGAGAGGGAGCGAGAGGGAGCGAGAGCGCGAGAGGGAGCGAGAGCGCGAGAGGGAGCGAGAGCGCGAGAGGGAGCGAGAGCGCGAGAGGGAGCGAGAGCGCGAGAGGGAGCGAGAGCGCGAGAGGGAGCGAGAGCGCGAGAGGGAGCGAGAGCGCGAGAGGGAGCGAGAGCGCGAGAGAGGGAGCGAGAGCGCGAGAGAGGGAGCGAGAGCGCGAGAGAGGGAGCGAGAGCGCGAGAGAGGGAGCGAGAGCGCGAGAGAGGGAGCGAGAGCGCGAGAGAGGGAGCGAGAGCGCGAGAGAGGGAGCGAGAGCGCGAGAGAGGGAGCGAGAGCGCGCGAGAGGGAGCGAGAGCGCGCGAGAGGGAGCGAGAGCGCGCGAGAGGGAGCGAGAGCGCGCGAGAGGGAGCGAGAGCGCGCGAGAGGGAGCGAGAGCGCGCGAGAGGGAGCGAGAGCGCGCGAGAGGGAGCGAGAGGGAGCGAGAGCGCGCGAGAGGGAGCGAGAGCGCGCGAGAGGGAGCGAGAGCGCGCGAGAGGGAGCGAGAGCGCGCGAGAGGGAGCGAGAGCGCGCGAGAGGGAGCGAGAGGGAGCGAGAGGGAGCGAGAGGGAGCGAGATGGGGGCTTTTGGCAAATTATCGAAGGGAAAGTACACGTTTGGTCTGCTTCAACGTTTTGGGACACAATCGTAAAGCCAACTTATATTTGTTTTACGTTTATTTCAATTGTGGTGTTTATTTTTGGCTGCTGCCCACCGACCTTTATTTTCTCAAAGTCCGAGAAACTAACTCCCTTATTACCATACAAAATTGCTTTCGCCATTGCAGTTTTAATTAACGTGGCATTTCCTCGGAACGTAACCTATGCGGTATTTAAGGGTTCACTGCACTGTAAAGGGTTGGGACTTGTAATATCCTCTCCCACCGGGAGCAGCACTACACGATACACATTGATTACATCGAGAATGTGTCCCCCCTGATAACAATAATGGATAGATGACCATCCTCATGCCATCAGTGCCTGCCGAGACAGTTTCATTAGCATGGGGGCAGAATCAGACGGGTTGCCACTCTGACAAGAGGATTCTCGACTGGCTCAATTTTCCCAGCAAATTTTTACTTGTTTTGCCAATCTCAAAAAGATGACAGGCTGAGTTGACCCACCTGTTATTTTAGCATAGCAAGGGCTTGAACTCAGGACCTTAAGATCCCAATCCAACAGCCATAACGGTTTAAGCAACCACCAAGCTACAAATAATGCAGTAATTCTCAGTTTTTGAAATTCAATACTGAATATTACCCTCATGTTGCCTTTACTCTACCTTGTGGATCTCTCTGATCCAGCGGTTAACTCCAGACTGCAGCTGATTAAGGAAGGTTGGGTCTTCAGCTCGTTCTCCAAAGTCAGAGACCTTGGCCTTCTCAGATCTCTCAGTACATGCACAAATCACCAACACCACCGTGGGGTGAATGGCAAGGGTAATCTCAGGAATCTCAATGTTCTGCTGTAAGTGAAGCAAACCCATCTCTAACTCCGCAATTTTCTTCTCGACTGACGGAGCCATCTTGTCACCATCCCTTGAACAAAACAGAGAACCCAGATTAAGGTTGTGAAAGGTCACATTTTAAAAAATAAAAAAAATTCTTCTACAACCAAACAAATGAGTCAAACTTTCACATTAGCTTTATATCTATATCGTACTAAAACTCACATCTTGTATGCATGTATGTATGTATGTATGTATGTTCCCTAAATTCAGCCAAAATGGTACACGATAGAGCTAAAATTTTAGGGTCACCTTACTCACCATTCGCCTGCAGAGTACAGTATCAAGTTTCGTTAAAATCGGGCAAAGAAAAAATTATTAAAAAATCAATTCCTGATTCAGTCAAGTACACTTCAGGAGAATTTGATCAATGCAAACAATCTCACTGGTATAGTTCACTGGAGCTCTTTTTTTTTTTTCCTTCAAATGATTTATTTAAAAATCTCAAACATTTAGTATAGACCAAAAAAAATGATTTATTTTTAAGCATAAAATAAACATCGCCATTTTGAACTAATACTTGTGTTCATTAATAAATAAAATTGTGTTTAGAAGATTACGCACAATAATTTTAGACTTTTTCTCCGTTTTTTTTCACATTGATGCAAAATATCAAGTTTCGTTCAAATTGGGCAACGAAAAAAATTATTAAAAAAATCAATTCCCAATTCAGTCAAGTACTCTTCAGGATTATTTGATCAATACAAACAACCTCAGTGGTATAGTTCGCTGGAGCTATCTTTTTTTCCATTTTTATTTTTTGAAAATTTTTTTTTTTTTTTTAAATCAACCGCTGTCACAACGGGAACCCAACGGGTTTACAGGTCATTTAGTAGGTGTTAAAAGTTGAATTTTGGGGGTGGGAGGGTAGAAAATTCCCATGGCAATCCTAAAATGAAAAAATAAAAAACCCCAAAAAACCGAGATTTAATCTTTTCAGGACACTTTTATTTCACGTGGCTGAACTGTAGGTTCACAAACTAAAAACAATATCAATTAATATCGTATTAACCAGTCATTAACGCAAATCTTGGAAATGATGGGTATTCAGCAAAACAAAGAAATGCCTACGTTAAAAAAAAATAAAAAACAGCAGCGAAACTGAAACGTTGAGGCTTAAAGACCTCACGAATAACCAAGGAGTTTAATTTAACCACGAAGACATACCCCGGCAGAAGATTTGTTGTGCTTCAGGGGAATTCTTAATTACAGTCCTCCCTAATCAAGATGTTAATTATAACATACTCCAGGGCAAGTCCAACATACCAAATCAGTCAAATGTGGTGAGGTGACAAAATGAAGAGCATATTCACCTCTTTAAAAATATAATGAAAACAGAAGACCAAGAAGGAACCCAAAGAAGTAAAGAGGAAAGATTGAGTCGTCGGGAGGAACCTGGATAGGATTTTGGTTAAAGCTGCGACTCGACTACCCTCAAACCCATCCAGGTGTAGCCAAATGGGCCTCACAGAAAATTTTCTGCAAGAATTCACTTCTCCTTAGAGAGATAGATAACGATTGAGAGGAAAAAAACAAGATGAAAGAGGAAAAAAAAACAAGAATTAGAATGAATAAAGAAACAGAGAAAATGCAGAAAGAAGTGTGACAGTAACAAAGAACAAAGATGTCGGTCGGGAAGAAACCAGACAGAGAGATTTCAGCGGTTACTCCCCAGGCTCAAACGGAACATCATGTACAAGCTACCAGAGGTCCGTATTTTATGAGATGAGAAACAAAAATGGAACAAATAAATAATTTATTGGATGAGAAACAAAAACGGAACAAATAAATAATTTATTCCATGAAAAACAACAGAACAAACCATCAGGAATGGACAGCATAATAAATAATAATTACCCTCAGGTGGCCATGAACACAAACCCCAAACCCTTTTCAGGGCGAAATCATTTCAGGAAAGAATTATCATACCAACATACGCAATTTGGTGTCTGTGTACGACCACGATACATTTGGTCGTACTTGACTAATCTCAACCAAACTTGAAAGGACTGAGGGTCACACAATGAAGGTCGTAGCGACTTCATTTTCCCCTTATGCCTGGTGTTGGCATAATGGTTAGGGTGGTGGGCTTGGGATCCAAGTATCCTGAGTTCAAATTCTCCTTCGCTGTTGAATAAATACCAGGTGGGGTTGACTCTGTCTGTCATCCTTCAGAGGTTGGCAAAATGAGTGCCAGCATGCTATTATCCTGTGTCTGAGTGGTGACCTGTCCAGGATTGTGCCCAATAGCCCAGGAGACTGCTAAGGCAGCACCAACACTGCACAGAGTATGGTCCCAATGTATGGATGAATTTTCCCTTTCGCCAAAGGGGGGTTTCCGCCTTGGGCGAAATCCACAATAAGGTGTATAGATAGCTTACTGTAGCGTTTTTCCAAGGCCGCTCCTAATAGCAAAAGTAATAACACAAACAATAATAGCAGAATGTTAATGCCATTACAAAACAATATCAACACAAACTAGAAGGGCACTCGGTGGAGTGCATACCTCTGCCATGTAATGCCTGATCCACGAGAACATATCGGGCCCAATACATTTTGAAATATCATGTCATAAAGTACTATATCATTTTTGTCCCTATCTCTCAATGTTGAAGAATCACTTTAAAAATTAAACAATTCTCATATCCAGATCCGGATTTGGATCTTCACAAAAATCAAATCAATCCGTCCTTGTCACCCAACCTGTCCACCAAGTTTCATCCAAATCGGTCCACAACTTTTTGAGATATCATGCTATATATCGGTTTAGCACTCTCACTCAATGGTGAAGAATCACTTAAAAAATTATCAGATCGAGATCCAGATTCAGATCTTTACCAAAATCGAATCAATTCTTCCTTGTCACACACCCAACATGTCCACCAAGTTTCACCCAAATCCAGACAACTTTTTGAGATATCCTGCACACAAACAAAGACAGAAAGAGGTGAAAAAATAACATCCTTCACCTTTGGTGGCGGAGGTAATAATATTTAGTTATTTATTTTTCAATTGTATTAATTCAATAGCATTAATTTTCAAAATATTAATTTAGTTCTTTTTCACCCCCACCCTGACTTCTCCAAGGGGTTTTTCCTGCTTGGACAAATACTGTGTCAACATGTATAAATGGCTTATCACAGCTTCGTGGGGTACCCCTACTGGAAGTAAATAAATATTTTAAACCACAAACACAGACAATTACCTTTTTAAACAGGCACTACTACTGTTGAACATAAAACTGAAAAGGAGGAAACCCGAAGTTCTTGAGGCATTATATACTTATTGCATACCCCACAGACTAATGGACCTGGGCCTGTGGAAACCAAGGCTTTTAGGATCAATGGTATCTTCCGCGATAAAGCAGAGTCTTTGGGTTTCTCACCCTCACCGGAGGCAGGTCAGTGGTTGTTGTCTTCCACCGCTTCCTCTCCAGCCTCACACCCCTGCTCTGTCTGTGATCTGTCCCCCTATATTTCCTTAGGGTGATCAAGGTCCACCAAAAACGCCCTTCTGGTGAAAATGCCAAAATCAAGAATTACTGCTCACCTTCACTCTTTCATTTCTCTTTTGTCCCGCCTCTGGAACAAACTCCCACACTCTCTTCAATCGCACTCCTCCTTCCAGGTCTTCAAAACAGCTATTCACCACCATCTCATATCTTCCCCCATCCAAAATCTTGATCCTTACTACCCCCATTAATGCACCCCAACCGCATCTCCTTCATATTCCCTGTTTTTCATCCTGAAAGACCCTGTAGTACCATCTTGTTTACCCCATGTACCCCACCCCATCACTCTCCCTTTCAGATACCCTGTCATCTTTGTTCCTCACTACCTTGTGCTTCCCTCTCCCACCCCTCTTGTCTCCTGCCTTGTTAAAAATATGTGTATTAGCTCGTACACGAGCCTCGACTTGGTGGACAAAAAAAACAAAAAAAAAGCAATGTCACCCGCAGGGTGACCCATATCTTGCCAAAAGGTGACCACGTGTGACTTCTTTAAGGTCACACTGAGGTGAACAGAGCTGCTATCCACCAGGAGCGACTCCTTGAGGAATATCTGCCAACGAGAGATTCCAATGAGAATCATTCTAGAGTAACCATGAAAAATATGCGTTTTCCTCATAACGTCACCAAATGACGTCATAATGTCTCAAGCTTGACATATCGAGAAAGCACTCATCGAGGTGTTCAATTTGAGGTATTACACGATATCGTACCTAAAGGCCCGGTCACACCTTGACGTTTTAGCCAGTGATGGCAACGTATTAAAATGTATGTAAAACGCTGGCTTACGTTGAACTTTTGATGTTTTTTTTTTCAAGATTCGGACGTATTCATAGCGACTTGGTCTTATGTATAACGCATTGGTAACGGACACAGAACGTTTCGTTGTGTTATAGATAACTTATACCAACGAATGCTGAACCTGTTGTCGGCCTACACAACCGATGCCCAACGATAGTCTAACTTAGGCATAGCTCGTTGCACGCATCGCCGACGATGTCGTGACGTAGCCTATTAAAAGGCTGACGCACAACGATTCGAATCATAACTGCCGTAGAAATGGAAGTGACAACATCGCGATCACACCTTGGCCATCTTCCAGCGTATGCCGACCTAAGAAAAAGTGTCTAAAACGTTGGGGCACGTCAAATACGGTACGAGTAAGTTTGGTATACGTGAGTAGAACGCTAAAGTACGCTATCATACGTCGTAGTAAGTAGAGTACGTCAAGAAATTTTAAACATGTTCAAAATTTTACGACGTACTCGGCATATGACACACGTTCCGCATGCGATGGGGATAAGTTTTACACACGATATGTGGACGCTTACACACGTCCACAAAGGCTACTTATAAGCTACTCATAAGTCGAAACACGTCGCGGTAATGTCTTTTTTACGCGAAACTTATTTCTAACTTATGTTTGACGTGCTTTGAACCAATTCTTTAGGTAGTCCCAACACACATCGACGTATGTAGACGTATTCCAATGACGTCTTCCGGTCGACAAAAAAAAATAAATGAACGTGTTTCGAGCTTACAACTGCCATATAAAGACATGTTCCTAGCGGTTTTGGGAATTGGTATATAAAAATGCTGCTCATAAAAGGGGAACCCAACAGTGTTTTCGAGTCCTTTTTGAGTCGATGTCCATGTCAGCAGTAACTGTATCAGTATCAGTATTAGTATTAGTAGTAGTTTGTTCATGTTGGCAGTAGTAGGTGAGTGTGAGGGGAAGGGTGCGAGTTATGATGGATCGCCCTTACGTCCGCGTGTCCACGGGTAGGAGACATCTTTTCACCATTGTTCGAAGTTCTTCGCGGCTAATTTTTTATGGGGCTTTTTCAACAATGAGCTATCGCTTGTTTTTACGATTTAGGTCTATTCATAACGGGTTGGACAAATGCACAATGAACTAATAATGTGCATAGAGCGCTTTGATTACTTATAGATACGATATATCAACGAATAATTATCGTGAAGCCGGCGTTCACAAACTATGCCCAACGATAGCCTAACTTATCCATATCGTGCGGCAGTTTATCTTTGCAGGTGACGCGGGGTTTGCTATTCATAGGCTTCCACTCAACCATTTAAATGGCTGCATCTCCACTATTGAAAGTAGACGCTTGTGCTCAACAATTGGATTTTTTTTTTTTTTTTTTTTTACACTCAACGACTTTTAAACGGTACCACTCAGCTATTTTCATTGTTTACAATGAACGATTTAAATTGCTGTCACTCGCCTTTGTTTTTTGACGCTGGGGTTTGGAAATTTGAAGCGTTTCTTCTGAACGTGTTAAAACGCTCAAACTCGACTATTTTAAATAGACGCTGCCGATGGACAATTGGAATCATAGCCAAGCTAGACATCGAAGTGTGAACATCCTCGTCATGCCGAAGAAAAGTTTGAAGAATGCTGCAAATAAGTGTCCTGGCCAATGTCGTGGACGCTGACGCAAGGACGATCCATTATACCGACGTCTTTCAGCCTACGAGTAACTTAAAAGTAACGTCTGTCGATGTGTGGCAACGATCGCGCAACGTGCCAACAACACGTTAATCATAGGTTAGAAATAAGTTTCGGGTACGCTAAACATTACCTCGGCGTGTTTCAACTTATGATTAACTTACAAGTAGCATGTATTGACGTCTGTCAACGATCGCAGACCGTGCATACAACTTGTGGCCAGCGTAGCGGAACGTGTGAGTCATATGCCGGCATACGTCGTGAAATTTCAAGCATGAAAGAATTTGAGGACAACCAAAAAGTACAACGTTTAAAGCCAACGTACAACGACGTATGGCAGTGTTTTTCAACGTGCTCTCAATGCTATCAAAACTTACCCATAACGTATTCAACGTGTGCCAGCGTTTTAGAAAAAAAATCAAAAATCGGCATACGTTGGCTAAAACGTCAAGGTGTGACCGGGCCTTAAGATGTCAAAAACTTTCGACCTCCAGCGCTAACCATGAAGGTCAAGGCCGATCGCCACCAAAAATTAATCAGCTGAGCGTCAGACAATGAACTATATTTACATGAAGATTGAAGACCATCCCATCAAAATTACTCAAAAAAATAAGGGTTTCGTCGACTCCCCTGATTTGTGACAAAGTGACCTTGACCTTTGACCTTGAAAATTTTATGCGTTGAAAGGGACCTCTATAGGACTCTGATATGCGAAGTTACAAAAATTTCCAATGATAACTGTGCTCTGCAGAGTGATCGATACGTGATTACAGAAAAACAAACAAAAAAAAAACAAAACAAAAAAAAAAAAACATACAAGCTGACTAACATATCTTGCAAAAACTTTGTTTTGGCAAGATAAAAAACCAATGTCACCCGCCAAAAGGTGACCACGTGTGACTTCTTTCAGGTCACACTGAGGTGAACAGAGCTGCTATCCACCAGGAGCGACTCCTTGAAGAATATCTGCCTACGAGAGATTCCGATGAGAATCGTTCTACAGAGTAACCATGAAAAAAATCCGTTTTTTTTGTCATGACGTCATTTGATGATGTCATAGCGTCAAAATTTTGACAGATCTGGAAAGCACTTATCAAGCGCTTTCATACGAGGTATTACTTGATATGGTATCTAAGATTTCAAAATTTGACCTTGGGGTCAAAAACTTTTGACCTCCAGCGCTAACCATGAAGGTCAAGGCCGATCGCCACCAAAAATTCATCAGCTGAGCGCCAGACCATGAACTATATTCCCATGAAGTTTGAAGACAATCCGATCAAAACTACTCGAAAAATAAGGGTTTCGTCGACTCCCCTGATTTGCGACAAAGTGACCTTGACCTTTGACCTTGAAAATTTTATGCGCTGAAAGGGACCTCTATAGGACTCTGATATGCGAAGTTACAAAAATTTCCAATGATAACTGTGCTCTGCAGAGTGATCGATATGTGATTACAGACAAACAAACAAAAAACATACAAGCTGACTAACATATCTTGCAAAAACTTCGTTTTGGCAAGATAATAATAATAATAAAGACATGTCAGACTCATGAGGTCTGCATTTGACATACTTATGTCAAGCGAAAAACAGCTCCCACCACAAAAAAAAACTAAAAAGGTATGTTGTGAAGTAAATGAGGAAGAAGAAGCTTATTGTGAGCATAGATCTAAAATCGAAAACAAAGTGTAAATTAATCTTTCTATAATTCCAGCAGTGTGTGTGTGTGTGTGTGTGTGTGTGTGTGTGTGTGTGTGTGTGTGTGTGTGTGTGTGTGTGTGTGTGTGTGTGTGTGTGTGTGTGTGTGTGTGTGTGTGTGTGTGTGTGTGTGTGTGTGTGTGTGTGTGTGTGTGTCCGCTGTTTCTCAACAACCACTGGTCTGATCTAATTGAAACTTGCCAGGTATATTGCTGGGGTCCTGTGGATGTGCCTTTTCAAGGTGTGATATTAATCGGACAAGTGCTTCCCAAGTTATGGACATTTATTTACCAACCAATGAAAGGACACGTTGCTGCGTAGGCCGGCACGCAGCCGGCGGACGATGACGTCACGTGCAATGCCGGTTACGATGGGGAAAGGTGCCTTAGTTACCGTGGCGTAGGAGTGGCAATGGTCAATGGCAGCGAATGTCATGGCAAGCAAAGACGGAGGTAAACTTGATTTTAATTAACTCTGTGTGTAAGAATCACAGCAGTTACTTCAATGCAAGTGATAATTCGTGGAATGCATGTGAACATTCCGTACGGGCACGCACCACTTCCGGATAGTGACGACAATGTATTCTAATAATTTCTCGATTTCTTATGCGCATTTATAGATAAACACAATGCCCCAATCCAGTCGTCGTTTATGAGAGAAGGAACGGCCTGTGTAGTTGTTTCTGGTTCGCGGATTGTTTTTTTTTTGTTGTTTTTTTTTGCACGTATGGCCACGCACATACGGGCACGTACTAGGATTTTAAAATACAGAACTGAATTTCCTGAAAATTATTTTAAGCCAGTTTTGTTTCAAAGTCAGAAAAATTGCAAGATCTTATTATCTCAGTTTCGTGTGTGCTTTTAATAGACGGAACTGTACTTTGGTGAGGGAGGGGCCTGTTTATACCCTGCAAACAGTATACACATTTTATTTTATACCGCAAATACCACCTGTCGCTTCGCTGACAGGAATACAGGGTAGGAGGGGGTGGGAGGAGAGAATGGGGGAGTCGGGGAAGCAGAGAGGTGAGGGGAAAGAGAGGAGGGAGGGGAGAGAGAGAGAAGAGGGAGGGAGGGGGAAAGAGAGGAGGGAGAAAGTATGGAGGGGGAGAAGAGGAGGGGTATCTGGGGGAGGGGGGGAGGTTTATAACTATTGCTACGTTGCTGGATTATGCAGATTAAATTTAAAGTGCATTAGTTGGGGGTTGGGGGGAGGAGTTTAAAGTTTCTTATTTTGAAGAGTATATACTTCATGGATACCCCCAAAGTGTGTAATGTTGGATTTTTGTCAAACGGAAAGGGTCTAATATCTGAATATCGAAGGTTTTAAGGGATGATGAATGGGAGATTGGTGTTCTTCAATTCTTTCAGATGTCCTGATGAGCCATGTTAATGATATGCTGTCATTATCACTGCTGAGACAAGCTTCAATGTTTAACGGGAACCTGAGAGATACTAAATTGGTGTCATTTCATCCTCTGACTTGTGTACACAACACGGTTTTACCCATAATTTGGTATCTCACGATGGACGTGTTAAAGTTAATGATTCTATATCTTTTCAACTATCAACACACACATACTGATTGGAAAGATGTGGAAGCTGAAATACTGAACTGCTTCCATTTAAACACATCCCCCCTTCCCCCCAAAAATGAAAAATCCCTACCAACCTACCTAATTCATTGAGCTGCATGTTACCGGAAACTCAACATTTTTTGGGGACCGGGGGGGGGGGGGGAGGACTAATCATGGCATCTAAACATGAGATGAGTGGGGAAGGTGAGTAAGCTCATCACTTTCTTCTGCCTCTTTCCATCAAACAAAAAAGTGAAATTGTGAGACAGGCTCATTATAGGTGCGAATGCGTCCGCAAAGGACATGAATTATTATCCTTCCGATTTCCCCACCATCATAATCTCAAGATCATCAAAACATATTCTGCATACTGCAAGTCCTGCCGTTTTATATTTTAAATCATTTACTATTTAAATCCGGCCAATAACCTCATTCTCTTCTTTTCCAATAGAAATAAAAAGTTATCCATACTCTCAAATTCTGCATTCGCGAGGCTTTCAAGAAACAAAACTCACAAATGGGGAGGGCCATGTGTACTCTTTTTCAACCCAGTAAAACTAGAGCATTCAAAGAACACCTTCCCTCACACAGTCAAGGGAAAAGAAAAGAAAAAAAACAAAGGACAAGGGCAGGGTCTACCAAAGACAAATTTGATTGGTCAAGACGGCATGATATTTTGTCCAAGTACTGCTAAACTGGAGGTTTTTGGCAATTTTTGTTCTGTAATGTTCAAAATATAATTCAATTGAAATTAAATAAGGTTTTAAAGCTGTGCAAAAAAACAAAAACTGAAGTTTACCACCATTGATGTACAGATACATGACAAGTAAATGGACACCATGATTTTTAAAGAATTTATTCATTTAACAATTGAAGCACATTTGATCCATTTTAATACATACACTGGTATTTTGTAGACTTGCCATTTGCAGATTTCAACGCTTTTACTCTTTCAGACATAGAACTAACGAGTTCCGAAATTTTCCCTTATGGGATTTCTGCCCAGGCTTCACACAAACGGGTTATCACACACTTCACACAAAATGGTTAAAAAGGTATACCAGTATGTCTATTTGTATCAACTATATCGAAGGATTTCATAAAAATGTGGCAAAAACTACAACTGTATGAGAAATACTGATTTCACTTAATAACAATATTAAAATAAAATCAAAATTCATTGCAAACTCTTTCAAGGATGTCATGTGGTCAATGGTTTTTCCCTAATTAGTTTTCAATATCAATTAAATTACTATTTTTTGTAAATAAACATACATAAATAAATGTTTTGAGGGGGGTAATCTGAAATCGTAGGGGGAAGGATGAAATCAATTTCAAGCTACCCCCGGGGGTAACTTGAAATCGATTTCAGATTACCGGGAGGTAATTTGAAAGGGGAGTATCTTGAAATCTTCTACACCGGCCCATGATCGAAGTTAGTCCTCCCGTGCCGGCACTCTCGGCTAAACGTCGTTCGTGACCGTCTAAGACGAGCCATTTGACACTTTCTCTCCATTTATCCCATCTTACAGACGTAAAACATTTGACTTCTCCGTTCGCTACATTGTCCTGGTGAATAATACACAGGGGGAGCGTCCTCACTGGCCATATTCATAAAAAAAAAATAAATAAATAAAAAAAATCGCCGATCAGCTGCCGGTGATTTCCTCCCTGCAGGAAGCTGCCATATTGGACAACTTAGCTGGCACATGACAGTCTGACGTAATTTGCATACGATGTCAGCCGATCTATTGGCTGTCGAGGCGTCACGTGGCCCACACGTGATCCGAGTGGAGAAAATTCAAATGAGAGAACGTGGGGAATGCATCGATTTTCAAGATGAAAATACACAATAACTGCAGCTATTTGAGTGGAGAACTTTTGGATACGTATGTATTTGGATATATACTATCATATTGTTACGGCTGTGGAAATTCGCAATACACCATAAAGGGCCCTCAGGTGAGATATCTCCATAGGTACATGTGTAGTTAGCCCAAACCCGTTGTCTTGAAGGAATTTATGTGATCCATTCGGGCTGCGATCCTCCAGTTAGCCATTTTTCTGTTCTATCTTTTATTTCAAACAAACAGCATCTCAACAACCAAGCCATCCCCATCACAGCGCCAACCACACTACAACCACGCCACCTCCACCACTACGCTACCACATCTTCGCCACTACGTCCGCTTCCGAACGGCAAACAAAGGCGCCAAGGAGGGAACTGCGAGGATGCGCAGGTTTCCCCGCCTGTTTCTCCCGTTTGACTTCCCCGCGCTTTGGAGTGGAGGAGGGGCGATACAGATCAAAGGTCAGAGGTCATGTAAGGGAGGGGTCTCATTTTGGGTGAATATTTCCCTGGCCCAGAGCCAAAAACTGACTCCGCCGGCCCCCGCACAGGGCGGGGTGGAGGGAGAGCATGAGGGAATGCCCTTTTTGGGAACCCTCTCGAAGGAAGGTGGAGCCGAGAACGGGGCGGGGCGAAGGGCGGAGCCCCGTGCTATAAAGGACGGACACGGGCGGGGCGCTAGGGCGCCTCTTCCTCTTCGTCTTATTTTCGTCTTGGCTGGTGGTCTGGTCTGGTCTTCAGTTGGTCGAAGGTTGGTCGAGTTGGTACGAGAGTCTGGTTCTCGAGGGAAGAGGTCCTGCGCCCGCGGCTTGGCGAGCGGCCCTGTCACAAAGGCACTGACGGGAGACGCAGCAGCACCCGTTATGAGGTGGACCTGCGCGTCCGGACGGGGAGTGCCGGAGAGGGTTCGCCGGCCACGAGAGAGGTCGGGGCCAGGCGCGACCACGCTGACGGTCGCGGGAGAGGGACTCACCAGCCATAAAAGGGAAGTCGCGACTTCTTTCTTTCTTTTCCTTCCTTTGCTTTTTGTATAAATGTGTGTGTTGGCGCCGTCTGTGAAGTATAACTACGTAAGTGTTGCCGTGTGTCGGTCGTAGTCTGTTGTAGCTCTGCATTTGCTTTTGTTGCATGACTGTTTTAACTGTTATATGTGCATTTTTGACTGTATGGCTGTATATACGTGCTTGTCTGTGTGTGTGTGAATAAAATGCTTGCTGGTTGAACTGTTCCCGCTCTGCTTCGTCTCTTTTCCTTTTTTATTGACCCTCCATCTTGCATCACGTAAGGGGTTCGTAGTGGGTGCAACATCCTGGTAATTAATCAGAACCGTCAAGGCCGACGATAACACCGCTCGGTTATCACTGTAGCACGGACCGGACCGCTTAAGCGGTTCGTGTCCGGAGTCGGCCTGTGGCGTGGTACGATCGCCCGGTCGACCATTCGCGGAGGTACTTAGGTAGATCGAATTTGGCGAGCAACCCAATCCTGTGCGGGTGGGCAATTGGCACGATTGTGGTGAGGTTAAACCCCCACCCGTGACTAGCTCCCGGAGTTTTTCCGAGAGGGTCACGACCGAATTGTCCGTCCGGTGGGCGACGTGCCGCAATTCAAGTTACGTGGCCGTTCGCACGCCGGCGGGCGCGAATTCGCAACAATATATATTATCAAGGTTTTGTCTACCTCCCTCCCCCCCCCCCCCCCCGATGAGTGGAACGAAACTGCACGATACAGCTTACGGCTGATGGCATAAGACCCATACATGTCCACTGTCAGAAAATTGAGCAAATTGGGACTCATCTGAAAAAAACAATGACAGTTTGCCAGAACTTTAAGGATCTGTTGGCCATCTCGTCAGCCCACTTCTTTCTACTTTGAATGTTGGCTGGTTGAAGAAAAGGTTTTCTCCATGCTGCTCTCCTGCAGTAGCCCAGTTGATGCAAGTACTGCACGGCAGTTCTTGAGCTAACTTGGACCTCCTCTGCAACATCTGCTGCCTTGCAACGGGGAGTTTTATCAATGGACCGCTTAACAGCTCGAAGACACCTTTCTGAAGGCCCAGATCGACCAGAATGGGAAGCTGTGGATTCCTTGCCTTCACTGGTGAATTGCACAATCACCCGATTGACCATAGAAAGCAGAATGCCAAGGTTCTCAGCTATCTGACGCTGGCTGACTCCATCTTCTGATTTGCCAACAATTTGTCCTTTTTGAAAATCGCAAAGGTTGTGTGCTCCCTGGATTTGAGGTATAGTTAATTGTCATACACAACCCAGGAACTCGTTTCTGCAAATAAATAGTTGAATATTAGTACAAATCACTAAGTAAAACTTGCTTTACACAGATGAAGTGAATAAATTTGAGGTGTTTATTGATTGTCATGTCTCTGTACCATCTTTTACGCCACCTTATTTAACACGTTAAATTAGTTATTCGTGCCCGTTTGTGTCCTTTATGACATCCGTAAAAACAGTAAGTTTCCTGTTTGGAGTGATTTTCAATTTTGTTTCACTACCAGACAGGCAGATTTAAAGTATTACTTTACTCCGCTCTGTATTTTTACACTCGGGATGACATTCCGTACAATTTGCCAAATTGTGCCAAAGTACTGCTAAAGTGCATGTTCGTGTACCGATTCGTATTCAGATTCGTGTTCTACAGTGTTCAAATTATAACATTCAAATGAACTATCATAAACCGACATGTAGACAGACAAAGTGAACCAATTGCTCAACCCCACTTTTCACTTTGCACGCATGGGGTAATTATGCACATCATTGTCTTGCATATTGATTAAATTTCCTTAACTTATAAATATACTGTACCCACACAGAATTTATGACAAATTACCCTGTCACCCTCATCAACAGACCACAGCAAACACTTCTCATGTGACACAAAGAGGTGGAGGATCATAGTCAACAAAGGTCACATCAGCAAAGAACCAGCTCCAAGTTCCTGAGCCCCATAGGGTGAAATAGCTGTCCATCACCTGTTCACCAATCCCACAACATATTTCTAAACTTTGAGTGAACTCTTTTCTGTTTTTGTTTGATAAACAGAGAATTAACCCAAAGCCGATGAGCTCCAAAAGGGTAAAACCGCTATTTTAATTGCGACCATGGCTCAGTTCCAGAATGCAAATTACTGAAGCCAATTGCACAAATTGAAAAGCCTTTATTGAGAATGGTTATTTAATAGATAACAGCTGGTCAGTAAGCAAATAACACCTGCTTGCTGCATTTCTCAGTTTTGCTTGACTACTTCTTCTTTTTCAAATGGCTAAATTGTAAACAATTTCACTTAGATATTTGCTTGAGAGAGAACTGCACATAATATACCAGGTAGCTCTGTCATGTGAATCGATCGACAGCAACTGCACGTAATCATGCAAGTGAAACCACTTCTGCTTTATAATCTCATGCAGGGAGTGGGGGGTTGACACAACCCGCACCACAACCACCCTCCTCCCATTCAGACCAATAACTCCAGATAGAAAAAGTTGTTGGCCAAAGTAAACATGGCCTCATAGAAAACGATATGTAAATTGGTTGGCTACAGCGGACGACACATTGGGAGGAAAGGTGTAAGAGGATCTCTGATTGGGGTATCACCTGTCAGCTTTGCCAGAGTTCCGAATGTACGATTTGAAGAAGGGTGCCATGGCACTGCTGATGTAAGCATGCAAAGTCTCGTAGGGCGAGTCTTCACTCAATGTCATCACACGCAGCTGGCCAGAAATTGGCTTGTCCACATCAATAACTGCACCACGCTTGATCAGGAGAATACTGAAAAAGATAAATGAGAAAAATAAATAAAAATAAACTGAAGAATTCTGACAATGCAGTCTTGAGTAAAAAAAACTTTCAACAGACACTGGAATGGAATGGCTGCCATACATGTAGAGATTAGAGATGCCGGTTTAATTTTTTTTTGGAGTGGTCTCATTTATTTTTTTTCAGAGCTGTGTGTATATATATATATATATATATATATATATATATATATATATATATATATATATATATATATATATATATATATATATATATATATATATATTGGGGAGAACAAGTATTTGATACACTGCCGATTTTGCAGGTTTTCCCACTTACAAAGCACATAGAGGTCTGTAATTTTTATCATAGGTACACTTCAACTGTGAAAGACAGAATCTGAAACAAAAATCCTGAAAATCACATTGTATGATTTTTAAATAATTAATTTGCATTTTATTGCATGAAATAAGTATTTGATCACCTACCAACCAGTAATAATTCCGGCTCTCACAGACCTGTTAGTTTTGTCTTTACGAAGCCCTCCCATTCTCCACTCATTGCCTGTATTAACTGCACCTGTTTGAACTCGTTATCTGCATAAAAGACAGCTGTCCACACTCAATCAATCGGACTCCAACCTCTCCACAATTGGCAAGACCAGAGAGATGTCTAAGGACATCAGGGACAAAGTTGCAGACTTGCACAAGGCTGGGATGGGCTACAGGACAATTGGCAAGCAGCTTGGTGAGAAGGCAACAACTGTTGGCGCAATTATTAGAAAATGGAAGAAGTTCAAGATAACAGTCAATCTCCCTCGGTCTGGGGCTCCATGCAAGATCTCACCTCGTGGAGCCCCAATGATCATGAGAAAGGTGAGGGATCAGCCTAGAACTACATGGCAGGACCTGGTCAATGACCTGAAAAGAGCTGGGACCACAGTATCAAAGAAAACCATAAGTAACACACTACACCGTCATGGATTAAAATCCTGCAGCGCACGCAAGGTCCCTCTGCTCAAGCCAGCGCATGTCCAGGCCCGTCTGAAGTTTGCCAATGACCATCTGGATGATCCAGAGGAGGAATGGGAGAAGGTCATGTGGTCTGATGAGACCAAAATAGAGCTTTTTGGTTTAAACTCCACTCGCCGTGTTTGGAGGATGAAGAAGGATGAGTATAACCCCAAGAACACCATCCCAACTGTGAAGCATGGAGGTGGAAACATCATTCTTTGGGGATGCTTTTCTGCAAAGGGGACAGGACGACTGCACCGTATTGAGGGGAGGATGGATGGGGCCATGTATCGCGAGATCTTGGCCAACAACCTCCTTCCCTCAACAAGAGCATAGAAGATGGGGTGTGGCTGGGTCTTCCAGCATGACAACGACCCGAAACACACAGCCAGGGCAACTAAGGAGTGGCTCCGTAAGAAGAATCTCAAGGACCTGGAGTGGCCAAGCCAGTCACCAGACCTGAACTCAATGGAAAATCTTTGGAGGGAGCTGAAAGTCTGTGTTGCCCAGCGACAGCCCCGAAACCTGAAGGATCTGGAGAAGATCTGTATGGATGAGTGGGCCAAAATCCCTGCTGCAGTCTGTGCAAACCTGGTTAAGAACTACAGGAAATGTCTGATCTCTGTCACAAATATTAAGTTCTGTTTTTCTGATGTATCAAATACTTATTTTATGCAATAAAATGCAAATTAATTATTTTAAAATCATACAATGTGATTTTCAGGATTTTTGTTTTGATTCTGTCTTTCAGAGTTGAAGTGTACCTATGATAAAAATTACAGACCTCTACGTGCTTTGTAAGTGGGAAAACCTGCAAAAATCGGCAGTGTATCAAATACTTGTTCTCCCCACTGTATATATTGTTACGGCTGTGGAAATTCGCAAACCACTATTCAGGACCCTCAGGTGAGATATCTTCATAGGTACATGTGCAGTTAGCCCAAACCCGCTGTATAAAAGGAATTTATGTGATCCATTCGGGCTGCGATCCTTCGAGTTAGGCGTTTTTCTTTTTCTATCTTATATTTCAAACACACAACATTTCAACAACCATGCCATCCCCATCACAGCGCCAACCACGCCACCGCCACCATATCTTCGCCATTACGTCCGCTTCCGAACAGCAAACAAAGGCGCAAAGGAGAGAACTGCGAGGATGCGCAGGTTTTCCCGCCTCTTTCTCCCGTCTGACTTCCCCGCGCTTTGGAGTGGAGGAAGGGCGATGCAGGTCAAAGGTCAGAGGTCATGTAAAGGAGGGGCCTCTTTTTGGGGGACTAATTCTCTGGCCCAGAGTCAAAAACTGACTCCCCCGGCCCCCGCACGGAGCGGGGTGGAGGGAAAGCGTGAGGGAACGCCCTTTCGGGAACCCTCTCGAAGGAAGGTGGAGCCGGGAACGGGGCGGGGCGAAGGGCGGAGCCCCGAGCTATAAAAGACGGACACGGTCGGGCGCGTCAGCGCTTCCTCTTGAGCCTCTTCCTCTTCCGCCTCTTCCTTTTCGTCTTGGCTGGTGGTCTGGTTGGTTTTTGTCGGCAGTTGGTCTTCGGGAAGAGGTCCTGCGCCCGCGCCTTGGCGAGCGGCCCTGTCACGAAGGCACGGACGGGAGACGCGGCAGCGCCCGTTGTGAGGTGGACCTGCGCGTCCGGACGAGGAGTGCCGGAGAGGGTTCGCTGGCCGCGAGAGAGGTCGGGGCCAGGCACGACCACGCTGACGGTCGTGGGAGAGGGGCTCACCGGCCACGAAAAGGGAAGTCGCGACTTTTTTCCTTTTCCTTTGCTTTTTGTGTAAATGTCTGTGGGTGGCGCCGTCCGTCAAGTAGTATTGTTTTAAGTGTTGCCATGTGTTCGCGTATTCGGTCGTAGCTCTGCATTGTTGTTGTTGTTTTAAATTGATATATGTGCATTCTGACTGTTTGGCTGTATATGTGTGCTCTGTGTCTGTGTGAATAAAGTGCTTGTGTGACTTGTTCCCCGTTTCGCTGTGTCCTTCCCTTTGTTGAATCTCCATCTTGCTTCACGTAAAGGGTTCGTAGTGGGCTTAATACGCCCGATAAGTAATCGGAACCGTCGAGGCCGACGATAACACCGCTCGGTTATCCCGATAGTACGGAACGGACCGCTTAAGCGGCCCGTGTCCGGAGTCGACCTGCGATCGCCCGGTTTACCATCCGCGTGGGTACTTCGGTAGGTCGAATTTGGCGAACAACCCTATCCCACGCGGGTGGCCGATTGGCACGATCGCGGTGGGCCGAAAGGCCCACCCGTGACTAGCTCCCGCGTTAGTCCGAGAGGGTCACGACAGAAATGTCTGTCCGGTGGGCGACGTGCCGCAATTCGAGTCACGTAGCTGATCGCACGCCGGCGGGCGCGAATTCGCAACAATATAAAATGAAATTTAAATCAACGAATTCCTCGATCAGAGACTAATGTCTGTAGAGACAGACAGACAGACAGACAGACAGGCAGACAGGCAGACAGGCATTGTGAACCAAATGCTTAACCCCACTTTTAGTTTCACGTGCACAAGGTAAGAACATTATGTTGGTAACCAAAAAGTATAGATGAAGAGATTAGACATAGCCAACCAAAATACTGTGCAAAAGCTTGGGTTATTCCAATGATATCCTTTTGGGTAAATCCATCAAATTATCAGAGATAAGTCATTTGGATTTTTATGATCGGAAATTAACAACCCTTATAAATGCACACAAAACAAACTACTTTAGTAAATAACAAGAACTGTCATTTTATAGTATCAATCACTTTATGTCCACTCTTAGCCTTATTTAGTGCCATTGTTCTTTTACCCATGCATCCTGTATATGGATGAAGTACAGTCGTGGCCAAAAATATGGGCACCCTTGCACTTTTTTTTCAAACTCACAATTTTCTCGAAAAACAAGTTGAAATTGACAAAAGTATTTGGTCTCAACAATTCGTTATTTCCCTGTTAACATTATAGAATCTTTGTTTTAGATTCAGAACTTAATACATCATTTTAAATCAGAAAAAAAAAATGGCATTCACAAAATTATTGACACCCTCAACTTAATATTTGGTGGCACAACCTTTGGACAAAATAACTACAGTCAAGCACTTCCTATAGCTATGAATGAGCTTCCTACACCTCTCTACTGGAAGTTTGGCCAAGCACTCTTCAGGTGAAAGCTGCTTCATTTCTCCCAAATTTGAAGGGTTCCTTCTCCCAACTGGTGTTTTCAGATCTCCCCACCGGTGTTCAATAGGATTTAGATCTGGACTTATTCCTGGCCACTTCAGAACAGTCCAGCGTTTTGTCTTGAACCATTCGTGGGTGCTTTTTTAAGTGCGTTTGTGGTCACTGTGCTGCTGCAAGACCCATGACCTTCGACGGAGACCCAGCTTTCTGACATTGGGTTGAACATTGTGCTCCAAAATGCCTTGGTAATCTCCTGATTTCATGATGCCGTGCACACATTGAAGGCACCCAGTGCCAGAGGCAGAACAGCAACCCCAAAACATCACTGAACCTCGTCCATGTTTGACTGTAGGGAAGGTATTCTTTTCTTTGAAGGCTTCATTTTGTTTTTTTGTAAACATAGATGATGTGCTTTACAAAGAGCTCAAATTTGGTCTCATCTGTCCACCAGACATTCTCCCAGAATGATTTTGGTTTGTTCAGGTGTGTTTTGGAAAACTACAGCTGGGCTTTCTTATATCTCGGTCTCAGCAGTGGGGTCCTCCTGGGTCTACTGCCATAGAACCCCCTTTTATCGAGTTGGTGATGGATGGTGGGAGTTGAAACTGTTGTACCTTGTGTCTGAAGGTCAGCTTGAATCTGTTTGGCAGCTGATCGAGGTGCTTTCTCCATCATTTGATGAATCCTTCGCTGCAATCTTCAATCAAGTTTTCTCTTGCAGCCACATCCAGGGAGGTTGGCTACAGTGCCATGGGCCTCAAACTTCCTGATAACATTGTGTATGGTGGACACAGGACATCAAGGTCTCTGTCGATGGACTTGTCACCTTGAGATTGTCCATGCTTGGCTACAATCTTGTGTCTGACCTCAGCCAATTCTCCAGTTTGCTTTCTTTTCTCCATGCTCATCGCAGTACACACAGTAACACAAAACAGCAGAATGACTCCTTTTTTGTATATTGCAGGCACCTGCAACTCACCATGGGTGAGTTCAGTTCCAAAGTTAAGGAGAATCATCTGCTTGAAATCTAATTATTTCTAACAACTTCCAAAAGGTGCCAATAATATTATCCAGGCCATTTTCAGATTTGTGTGTGGAACAAGCTAAGATTTAGTAATTGTTTCAGCTTTTCTTGTTTTGTTCCACTGTAAACCAAAGAAATACATTTGTGGACACCAAAATATTTTTTTAATTTCAACAATTTACTGGAAGAAATGGTGCATTATTTGAAGAAAGTGCAAAGGTGCCAACATTTTTGGCCACGACTGTATAATCAGAGCAGTACTGCCGAGTTAAAAGAAAACAGAAGAATGTAGATACCTGGTGGACTTGACCTTGTAGAGAACATCAATGCTAACATGGTAAGAAATGCTCTCTTTTTCCTCTTCTTCGGCAACGTCATCTGCACGACACGAGTAAAGTTGAAAGCCAAAAACACATTGTGGCAGTTACTGAAACTTGGCAAGAAGACAATCTCGCAAGTTCAATGGAAAGGCTCGAGAACGTGCACAGACAGTTATTGGTAATTCAATCCACAAATCAAATTTGACAATCTCCATTTTTGATCGACAAACACCAAAAAATAATAATAAAAATAATAATAATAATAACCAGGAGGATTCTATCGGTGATAAAATTGGAAAAATTAGGTTCAATTCACGTAGAAAAAAAGTTTGTTTACAATGTCAGGCTAATTTCATGAAGAAAGTTGGAAGAGGGGACTGCGAATATAAATGCCAATGGATATTACTGAACAAATATAGAAATAAACATTTCAAAACTACCCCCATGCGGGAGTGACGGTCATCTCTGCGAGAAAATATATAGCCTCCTGAAGGTAGGGCAGTTTTTGCAAACTTTGAAGTCACGTGACGCGAAAACGAAAGCGAATATTGAAAGTCCGGCCTGACAGAATTTAGATATTGTCCGATAGATTTATATGCCACAATCAAATTCAACATCGCTTGAGAAATGTAGGAGATAGATTTTGAAAATCGTCATTTTCGCATGAAAATCGTCATTTTCGCATTTTTTGCCAACTTTGAAGTCACGTGACACGAAAACAAAAGCGAATATCGAAAATCCGGCCTGACCAAAATTTAGATATTGTCCCATAGATTCATTTGCTACAATCAAATTCAAGATCGCTTGAGAAATGGCGGAGGAGATAGAATTTGAAAATCGTCATTCTCGCAACTTCAAAGGCCTCGTGACCTTGACTTTCGGTGACCTTGAAAGTCATACCATCGTGTACGCCTCATCGACCTCTATCAGGATCACTAATGACCAGATCTCCCGCTTCAACTTCATTGTGAATGGACGGACGGATCGAAGGACATCGACACCCATATTATTAGGTCATGCTCAAAGAGATGACCTAATAAAGGTACACAAATAACAACACACACATGGATTGGAATAATATCTACACTAATAAATGTCAGTGTGTGTGTGTGTGTGTGTGTGTGTGTGTGTGTGTGTGTGTGTGTGTGTGTGTGTGTGTGTGTGTGTGTGTGTGTGTGTGTGTGTGTGTGTGTGTGTGTGTGTGTGTTCGGTCATTGAGCAGAACATATTCTCCCTCTTCCTCTCACACAAACTCCTGGGTCTCACTATCAGCCATGATTATGCTGAGGCAAACCACATTTCCAAGTTGGTCTCCACAGCCAGTCACCAACTGAGCAACCTCCGCCGTACAATGTCCTTCCTTGACGCTCCTGAACTCATGTCCACCTGCAAGGTCTTCATACGCAACTTGGAGTACTGATCTCACCTTTAGGCTGACTCCCCTGCTTCACATCTTGCTCAGCTTGATGCTGTGGAAAAACAAGGCCTTCAAGATCAATGGAATCTTCCACAATGAGGCTGAGTCTCTGGGTCAATCACTTTCCCATCACAGAGGTCGGTGGTCTCTCTGTCTTCCATCACCTCCTTTCTAGGCTTGCATCCTCTGCTCTTTCTGTGCTTTGTTCCTCCCCCTCAGGTATTTGTAGGGAGCACAGTATCCAACAGTAGCCCCTTTCTAGTGAAACTCCCAAAATCTAGAACCACTGCTCACCTCCACTCATTTCTTCCTCTATTTTCCCCACCTGTGGAATAAACTTCCACATTCTCTTCCATCTCATTCTTCCTTCCTGTTCTTCAAGACAAGCTGTTCACCAACATCTCAGATCATCCCCAATCCAAAACAATTTTTTTACCCACATTAACACCCCCACCCCTAAACCCATATTCCAAATTTCCAGTTTTGTCCTCTTAAGAGTTTGCTTCTGTATTCATCTTATCTCTCTCGTTTGTCCTCCCCATCCCGCTTTCCTTTCTCGAGCGTTCCTTTTGCTCTGTTGTCTCCAGAACCGTTCCGTGTCCTGGGTCTTCACTTTGTTTACAAAAATTAAAAGTTTCTTTGATAAAGTTGGTGGCTTCTCACAACACCTGTGTTCTTCCAAAATCCATGACTACTATTACTACTGCCACTAATTTAAGGGCAACCATTAATTATTCCCACCTGGTGGAATCGGCTGGGAAACGTTATTTAGTTCACGTTCTATGTCTTGCATATATAGACAAAAGGAGTTATAAAAGGACAATTATTTTTATAAAGTCTTTCACGAATCGGCTGGCTAGGCCTGACGTTCGACTGAAGATTTGGGAGCGAATTTGAGATTTGTTCAGGGTCTTGGTGGTAACTTCGCGAAAGACATCATGGGATCTTCAGCGTCCATCAGCTAACGCTAGCAGATCGGTACATCCAGTTTTAGGTCCATCTGAGGGACAACACCTGCATCTTCACCGCCACCCCAGGTGGACTCATAAAGACATTGATGTGCTTGGTGAAAGTGTGCGAAATCCCATAACACCTTCTCATACCTTTCCCAGTGAGACGCTCTAGCAACAGAGTTCGGACTTGCGCTTCAGTCGTAAACTTCTTCAGAGCTTCGGTGGATGCTCCAGATTCCAGGGCGACCGCGAGCGGCCCACAAGAGAGAGAGCTAGGCCTAGAAGCCTCGTCTAAAAGCACCGGGACGAGGCGCTGCAAGAGCGCGCGCAACGCGGCCACCACAGCGACGTCGGTCCCTTCCTCGGTCTCCGGTACCACGGACGACATTGCTGCGGCAACCCGCCTGTCGTCTTACAACTCAAAAGAAACCAACAAAAGCCATGACATCGGGAGAAAGGTGAAAACAAACAAAAAAAACCCAAACACCACAAACTCCAGACAAGAAAATTGGGTGCGGCTCAGAGAGAGATTCTTCTTCTTCTTCTTCTTCTTTTTTTTTTTTCTTTTGTTTTATTATTTAATAAAATAAATTTTCTTTAATGACGTGTTCCATGCAAACATATCACCACTTTTTATACATTTTAACAATTAATTAATAGCAGCTACACATTGAGCAAAATTTTCAGGAAGCAAGAAAAAAAAGGGTAGAATCACAGCCCGGCTTGACGAAAGCTGTAATACCGACCCAACAACGGCTCTCAGGACTCGGTGTCAAGAACCGTCTCCCAATCAACTTCGAAAACGATAAAAGCAGAAAAAAACCGTTTCATGACTGAAGGCGTCGATGAAACTTGTGTTGTGCCGTCAAATGTTAAGCTTGTCTTGGGGGGGGGTCCGCCACAGACAGGAAGTTCAGAATTTTCATCATCATCTTCATCCCGATGTTCTCCATAATATCTGGTAATACTTTCCATACCACGTGTGCACCCGTTAAGCACCGTCAGTCAGGAACCATCGGTTGCACCAACGAATGTCAAGTTTGGCCTTCACGGATAGACTCGACACGATCAGGGCGATTCTTCCAATCCCTGACAAGCCTCCGATTGAAGAACTTGCTTCCAACACCCAGTGTCGACCTGTGTCTGTGCAGCATGAATGTGTGTCCTCGGGTACTTCGATGGATTGTCCCGGTATTCTTACTTCACCGATCATGATCTTGTAAACCGTGATCATGTGACCCTCCTCCTCCGTCGACATATACACCACGGAGCTCGGGAACCAGGCTTGTTGCTCTTGTGGTGCCCCCTCTAAATCTTGTCCCCGTCCATTTTTATGTCTCTTATTCCAAAGGATATTGCCATGATCGAGGTGTGGCCTCACTAGGGTTGAGTCTTTTGTCGGATTTGTAAATAATTCCAAGTTTCTGGTTTGCTTTTGAGTGCAGCTGCTGAAACGTGCTTGTGGAATTAGAGTTGTGAATCGATCACCACCCCCCCCGACCCCCCCCCCAAGTCCTTACATTATCCTCTTGTACTTCCTGTAAGTCTGTTCATCCGATGAGCAGTCAAATGTGTTTTGATCTTCGGACGTGCAGTACTTTACATTTGTTTGTGTTTTGTAACCGGTGCCAGGGAAAGCCGGAGGAAGTGGTGGAAAGGTGGAGAACAAATCAGTCATTTATTTATTTATTTATTTATTTTATTTAAATGTGCAGCACTCCAAGGATCTGTATGCCTGGTGTTGGTTTAATGGTTAGGGGTGGTGGGCTTTGGATCCGAGGGTCCTGAGTTCAAATCTCGCTCGGCTGTTGAGTTAATACCAGGTGGGGTTAACTCGGCCTGTCATCCTTCTGAGGTCGGGAAAATGAGTGCCAGCATGCTGGTACATTGTGTCGGAGTGGCGACCCGCCCAGGATTGTGCCCAGAAGCCAAGGAGACTGCTTAGGCAGCACCGACGCTCTGCACAGAGTATGGTCACAATCTCCTCCTCTCGTCCTGTTGAGGGTTGTCCACATGCTCCTCGGAAGATTGAAACCAAGTTGTTTAACGTTCGGATCGGGAACTATGGATTTCTTCAAAATGGCGTCTTCAACTTGTGCATTCCTCCAAGATTATTTGGTGTTGTGGAGTAAGAGTGCTGTCCTCATCACCAGAACGGGTTTCGGAAGATCATGCGGCGAGTTGGGACATCTTTCCCGGTCTCTGTGGATCTGAAGATCTGGGTTATTTCTTATTCTGATTACCTCTCTGTGTATTGCTGAAGCCGGCCAAATGAAATGGGTGACGATGTTTGACTGGACTGGTAACCACTGAACTGGGATTGATTTCAGAATTCCAGTGATGAGTCTCCTCGCTGAATGATGATGTTTGTCGATGAGTTTGGTGTGACGACTTGAGGTCCAGACGGTGGCATTGTATTCATCTGTCGAGAAGGCCAGAGTCATGACGGAAGTGCGAACGAAGGCAGTTTTTGCATGCCAACTGGTACCAGCGAGCTTACAAATAATGTTCACTCACATCCTTGTTTGTGTGGCGGTCTCACCGAGGTCGTCGTGGTAAGTTTGATGCTTATAAAAGTGGATAAATCAAAGATCAATGTTATGGTCAGCGTAAAGGTCATGGATGTGAAATGATTATTCTCAATTTATAATTGTGATAACGCCTCAAAACTAAACATTTGGATGATGGTTTTCTTACGGCAGGATGAAATCCTAAAAGCTGCTGTGATGAAATATTGGGGGGAGAAATCAAATATCTGAGACAACCGCACCTGGATGGGGATCTTCGGGGGTATGGAAGGGAATGTGTTTTTAGACAAAGTGGGTGAAAACTTTACATTTAATGATTAATACCAATACATTGTCATCTTGGAGGAAGGAGTGCATACAGTCCTCAACTCCTCAGACTTAAAGAGAACTTGAACAAACATGAAGCATATTCATGCATTCTGTGCAGGGAGGAGTGAGAATGACACAAGGATAAACAGTTGCTGAAGAAGAAGAAAGAATCTGACCTTCCATCGGCCATCTTGCAGAGCAGTGTTATTGCCGAGTTCACCCATAAGTGTAGCAAACTGGTCCTCTCTGAACCACAGGTAAGCTTGTTTTGTTTGTACCTAATGGAATACTATTCTCCGTGAATGTCTGCGCCAGCAGATAAGCTGAACGATAGATTTGTCAACTGAGCGTTGAGAGTATGTTGACCACAGTGGAAGCTGAGTTGTGGCTGACTATGGAATCGATAGCCCTTCATGAGAGCAAATGCAGGTCCAAATTTTAATTACTTTTTCCTTTCCTTTCTCTTAGATATCGGACATAGTGTTACGAATTTGGAAGCTTACTGCACACAACAGCCAGAGTCCCTATAGATCAGTTGTATCGGTAAGTATGTGTTTCGAGTTCGAATCCATCCCCTGTGTCTAATGGGAATTAAGTGTACGTGCGCTATGGGTTATTTTATAGATAGGATTTTTTACATCTTCACTTTCACACAACACTCTACTCACGGCATTCTTCGCACGCTCGCGCGTGGGCGGAGTGGGCGGCAAGCACGCGCGTGGGCGGAGTCTAACATAGGCATGGCGTCCCTCTTTGGCCAATCGGCAAGGAGCGGGCGTCTCACCCGTCCCGTTTCCAACTCAACACCATCACCATTATGCATGTGGCCAGAGGTGAGGAGGTAGGCGGAGCCACAAACGCCTCCGATCAGGACTCCTCCCAGAAGGGTGGGAGTTTCCCCGCCTACCGTGGGCCTGTCCAATGAGAGACGGCCAGGGAATCGCACGATGAGTCTGACCAATGAAGAGGCGAGTGGCCAGGAGAAGAGGCCCCTCCCTCTTGGAGAGAAAAAGTGTGGTGGTCGGGTCGAGCGTGAGGAGATTGCGTCCCGTGTGCTCGAGCGCGTCTTCTGTCTGGTCTGCGGCTGACTGCACCCCGCGCATCCGAGGCGTCTCGTTCGGTGCAGTACGACAAGCGATCGACCAACTCAACTCGGGAGATCACCTCCTCTCGCCTCCTCTGGATTTGGCTGCCCTGGTCCGTCCTTTGGCGACCGGAGCTCCGGGAAGGGGTGGTCGACCAACCGCGTGCTCACGGCCAGGTAGCCAGCTGTCCTTGCTCCCAGCTGAACTATCCTCCTCGGCTGGAGAGCCGAATAAAGACCCGGCAGGGTCCATCTCTTTTATTTGGGTGTACGTGTCTGTTTGCGGGCCTGTCTTGTCCAAGTGGAATTGTTAAGTGCTTGCGTTATTGTACATTGGAATATATTCGGATGTAATCTGCTCTTTGTCTCCCTTCCCAGTTTTTGCCAATTATTCTTGTAAAATAAATACCCCCATTGTTGAATGTACCAGCTCGTTTCTGTGTTTCTTTCATTGGCTGTGTTTTCATGGTGTGTGTTGGGAAATAGCGAAGCGGAAAATTGTTCATTTGGTCCAGCGCGGCTCTGGTAACTCCGCTCGGTTATGCCGGATCCGAGCCGTTACCCGCGACTTGGATCGGACAGAGCCGGCCGAGGGTGTGGTTTCCCTGGTAGTTGGACGGCATGAATATTTAGGTAAATTGGAGTCAGACAAGTGGACCCTACCTCATGCCGTCAAAATATTGGCGACCACGGTCCTATAAGGGACCCGTGCCTTTCTGAGTTCTCCGAGAAGCATGATCTAAATTCCGGGTGTTCAGTGGAGCCGACTCTACTGCTCCACCTAGAGATCGTGCTTGCACTGAAACTCGGCCCCACAACAATAGAACTGGAAGAGGTGGTCAAACTGAGCCATGCGAGTGAGGGTGCTCGTTTAGCGGCTGAGGAGGCTGGGAACACCGGTGACACTTCTAGCTCTCTACTGGTTAATTACAGTGTCACACCAGCTAGCGTGGGTCTGCGCACGCCTCGCACACCCGCTGGCTGCACAGGACTGCATCCTCCAAGTATGACTTTCTCCTGTTCTTCCTCCCATAATCAACGAAGCATGGTGATCTCCTTGTCTTGCACAAGAACATCTTGTTTTTATTTCCCTAAGCATTAATTATCAGAACAATCACAACAGTAATAACATACAATTGTGCCGGTTATGTTATGGAAGAGTCAATGTGTACATCATGGCATTTGTGTGCAGTAATTAAATCGTCTCAAAGCAGGCAATCCTTCTGAACCCCACTCCTCATTCCTGATTGCATTTGTAGGAAGCTCAAAACATCATGGCTCTCACAAATGTGGACACTCCACTTAAAGAGGGTCTGAACACTCCACTGCGTGAGAGCGATTTTTCAGGGGTCACCCCACAACGGCAGCTCATCCAAACACCCAACACGGTCCTCGGTATTCCTGCACGGTAAGAATCCCAAATGTAAATAACTATGACGGATAATCTTATCAATAATTTTATTGACTTGAAGGTTCATGATCACGTGCTTCACTTTTACCAGAACACCTCAAGTTCTCCACTTGTGTAACACAAAGTACCCTCCTTTACCATACTACACCTTACAGTACCATACGGTGCGCTATGATCCGAGATTTCTCCGATGAAGATCACAGAGCGAACTCCCCGGGAGTGAACACGAGCAACTCCGATGAAGGAAACTCAGTCGTTCCTGGAGGTTCTCCCTCAGCCAGGAGGTCCATAGTCGGTTCACCAAAGGATAAGGATAATGAGTATGGACCCGATTCGGTTGTGAAAGTGAAGATCGAGTCCGAGTTTGTTAATTATTTGTTCCCTCATTGTGAAGATTTTATTGTGAAGGTGGAGTCTGAGTGTGTGGATGTATCATCCACTCAAGACAATGGTGAAAATCATCCAGTGAAGAGAGAAAATTTCCAAAGTGATTTTCTTCAGGCTTCCCAGAATGCTTTGAACAATGAGTGTGTGAAGCAGGAACTCCAAGATTCTCCTCCCATGGAGCTGAGTGATGCTGCTCAGCTACTCAAAGAGAAACAAATGAAAATAGGTTATTTTACCAACTTGAGCAAGGAGTGTGTAAAGCAGGAACTCCAAGATTCTCCTCCCGTGGAGCCGAGTGATGCTGCTCAGCTACTCAAAGAGAAACAAATGAAAATAGGTTATTTTACCAACTTGAGCAAGGAGTTTGTAAAGCAGGAACTCCAAGATTCTCCTCCCGTGGAGCCGAGTGATGCTGCTCAGCTACTCAAAGAGAAACAAATGAAAATAGGTTGTTTTACCAACTTGAGCAAGGAGTTTGTAAAGCAGGAACTCCAAGATTCTCCTCCCGTGGAGCTGAGCGATGCTGCTCAGCTGCTCAAAGAGAAACAAATGAAAATAGGTTATATTACCAACTCTGCCCAGTTGTTGAACACGGAAGATTATTTTAATCAGCAAATTCCTTTTCGTCAAGACAATGACAAAGTGAACAGCGTGTCTCACAACAAATGCAAAAGTTATTTCAAGGCACACAAGCAGATCCAAACAAATGAGAAACCCTTCAAGTGTTTCAGGTGTACCAAGGTGTTTGATCGTCAATCAACTTTACATCGACATCAAAGAATACATATGGGGGAGATGGAAATAGAGATAACAACCAGCACAAATGGAGATGACAAGCAATGGGAGAAGCCATACATGTGTTCTGTTTGTTCTAAAGTTTTTCGTCAATTATCAACCTTGAATAAACACAAACAAATTCACACTGGACAGAAGCCGTACAAGTGTTCTGTGTGTCCCAAGGGGTTTAATCGTGAATCAACTTTACATCGACATCAAAGAATACATACTGGGGAGATGGAAATGGAGATAACCAACACAAATGGAGATAACAAGCAACGGGAGAAGCTGTACAAGTGTTCTGTTTGTTTTAAGGCTTTTAGTCAATCAGCAAACTTGAATAAACACAAACAAATTCACACTGGGGAGAAGCCGTACAAGTGTTCTCTGTGTACCAAGGAGTTTGGTAGTCAATCAACTTTTCATCGACATCAAAGAATACATACTGGGGAGATGAAAATAGAGATAACAACCAACACAAATGGAGATGGTAAGCAACTGGAGAAGCCATACAAGCGTTCTGTTTGTTCTAAGGTTTTTAGTCAATCAGCAAACTTGAATAAACACAAACACATTCACACTGGGAAGAAGCCGAACAAGTGTTCTGTTTGTTCTAAGATGTTTAGTCAGTTATCAACTTTGAATATACACAAACTAATTCACACTGGAGAGAAGCCGTACAAGTGTTCTGTGTGTACCAAGGGGTTTGATAGTCAATCAACTTTACATCGACATCAAAGAATACATACTGGGGAGATGAAAATAGAGATAACAACCAACACAAATGGAGATGTCAAGCAACGGGAGAAGCCGTACAAGTGTTCTGTTTGTTCTAAGGTTTTTAATCAGTCAGCAAACTTGAATAAACACAAACACATTCACACTGGGAAGAAGCCGTACAAGTGTTCTGTTTGTTCTAAGGTTTTTAGTCAGTTATCAAACTTGAATAAACACAAACACATTCACACTGGGGAGAAGCCGTACAAGTGTCCTGTGTGTTCTAAAGTTTTTCGTCACTCATCAACCTTGAATATACACAAACAAATTCACACTGGGGAGAAGCCGTACAAGTGTTCTGTTTGTTCTAAGGTTTTTAGTCAGTTGGCAAACTTGAATAAACACAAACAAATTCACACTGGAGAGAAGCCATATAAGTGTTCTGTATGTTCTAAGGTTTTTCGTCAGTTATCAACCTTGAATATACACAAACTAATTCATACTGGGGAGAAGCCATTCAAGTGTTCTGTATGTTCTAAGGTTTTTCGTCATTCTTCAAACTTGAAAAACCACAAACAAATTCACACTGGAGAGAAGCCGTACAAGTGTTCTGTGTGTTCTAAGGATTTCCGTCGCTTAGTACACTTGAATAATCACAAACTAATTCACACTGGAGAGAAGCCATATAAGTGTTCTGTGTGTTCTAAGGATTTTCGTCGCTTATCACACTTGGATAAACACAAACTAATTCACACTGGGGAGAAGCCGTACAAGTGTTCTATTTGTTCGAAGGTTTTTAGTCAGTCAACAAACTTGAATAACCACAAATTTCTTCACACTGGGGAGAAGCCGTACAAGTGTTCTGTGTGTTCTAAAGTTTTTCGTCAGTTATCAACCTTGAATAAACACAAACTAACACATACTGAGGAGAAAAACAGCAGGAAGATTAAAAGAAGAATGCGAAAGAGCAGGAAGATTCAAAAATGATCTTGACAGAATAGGGATCGACAAGGAAGGCTCATTGGAATGGCTAAGAAGAGGTCAAATTAATTGGGATGGAGAAAGAGTCATCACAAATGCTCAAGGCCAAGGACACTGCACTCATGCTTTCTAAGAAAAAAAATAGAAAGTACCAGTCACCTCCTTTCGGGATGTAAAAACTTATGTCAGAACAGCTCTACACAGAAAGACATGACAGCATCTGCAGAGTAATCCACTGGTACATCTGTAAACATTTCAACATTCTGATCCCATAACAATCATGGAAACACAAGTAAACCAAATACTTGATAATGAATGAACAAGTAATACTCACATAAGACAAGATGATCCCATCAAGTGTGGACATTGCAACCAAAACATCATGTCCAGGCATTGTACTCAAACACAAAAAGAAAAAGTCAGCACTGTGTCAAACACAAAAAGGAAAGTGTTGATCGAGGTTTCAGTTCCCAATGAGTTTGGACTAATTGCGACAGAAATCAGGAAAATGACCAAATACCAGGATCTGAAAAATGAGGTCGAGGATTTGGAAATTGAAGAAAGCTGAAATTTACTAGTGATAGTCAGAACTACAGGAATGATAAAGCCAACCCTTACTGAGTATTTAAATTTCATTCCAGGGAATATCACTCCAAATGAGCTACAAGTGGAGGTTGTCAGAGGTGCAATGAAGATTTTGAAAAGAGCCCTTGGAACAATGCTGTGAGAACGAAGTTTCACAGTTTGGTTCATGAATCATGATCCTTTACCAAAAATAGGAGATTTTCAGTTCTGGGAGCTCCCACCTCTTGAAACCCAAATGGAGGTGACAACCAACGGGAGATGCCGTACAAGTGTTCTGCGTGTTCTAAGGTTTTCTGTCAGTTATCAAACCTGAAGACGCACAAACTAATTTGGCACTGCTCATTCAAGAAAAGTAACAGGCAAACAACACCGCAAGAAAAATAGGCCAGGCCCCACGAACAGAAACCAAGTACTACCATGGAAGCACACTTGGGAGAAAGAGAGAACAACTGAGAAAGGAAACAGGACAAATAGAAAAATTCAAATAAGGGAAATTGAAGCCCAAAGGAAAAATAAAATACAAGAAAAGGAGCAATCAGAGATTGCAAACCCTCACCAGGACTTCTTTTGAGTGGTGTATTTTATGGGTTTTAGGGTAAATCCAATATGGCTGCCAAACCATGTGACCAATGACATCATATGTGTGAACCTATTGTTCCTCATGGAGAGGCAGTCATACATGTAAAGTTTCACCTCTATCTTTTCAGCCACTTCAGAGAATATTTTTGAAGGTTTAAAAAAAAAAAAACCTGCCAAATCACGTGACCGATAACATCATTAAGTTTTTTTTCTGTGGACCATTTTATCCTTAGAAATGACCCTCAAAATTTTTCATACTGATTGGATGTGGCATTCTACATATGCAATTATGACGTCATCACGAGGGCACCTATGACATCATAAAAAATCACACTCATTCCCCATGAGTACTTGCTATGTGCCAAGTTCAATATTTTCCTTGATGTGGTTTCAGAGATACAGAGGTCCAAAGCTTTTCCGGTTTTACAAAATGGCTGCCACACCATGTGACCTATGATGTCATAATTATCATTAAAACATTCTACATGAGTAGTCACACCAATGGTGAAAATTTTGTCTGAATCCGACAAGCGGTTGCAGAGAAAAACACAAAAGAGACAGACAGACAGACAAACAAGCCGGTAGGCGGACATGGGTAGTCGCCTACCCAATAGAACCTGACACGATGGGCCCGTTCGATGGGGAATGACCTGATGATTAAGCACAAGAAAATTCATGATTCCATCTTCAAGGGTTAATGCTGCAGATTGTTTTTTCGTTAAAATACCCCCACATTTAGAGGTTTTTCGGCCGTTGCTAGGCAACGGAGGGGTCCAGAGCAACGTTTCTTTCTCACACATAAATAGGACATACCATGAACCTACCATACCAGTTTCATGTATATCTGACTCATAGTCTCTGAGATATAACGAACTTCGTTTTTTTATTGTTTTCGACCAGAGTTCATTCAAAGTCTATCTTCTCCAACAGTTTTCATAGGATCCGGCTGGAGATTTTTGACAATATGGCTAAATGTACTGCCCACAGTCGCTGGTGGCCCGATTTTTGGTTTTCTAAAAAATATATTTTTTTATGATTTTTCAAAAATTTCAAAGTCCCGTTGCTAGGCAACGGTGGTGTCCATAGCAACGGTTCTCATTTGCACACAACTAGGTCATGGTATGAACCTACCCACCATGTTTCATCGAAATCGCCATTGTATTAACGGAGCACTGGATCGAACAGACAGACAGACAGACAAGCATATCGATGGAAAAACTGATAATAAGGGAAGAACAAATTTCAAAAATTAAAAAAAAAAAAATATTTCGACTGGATCGACTACCCAACAAACGGACCCAAATGCAATACCCTCTCCGAATCTTTCGGCGAGGGTAAACGCCTAATTTGAAATGGAAGAGAAAGACCAAGAGTTAATGGGTGCTGAAAACAAACTCAAAATAGAAATTATAGTTGGGAAAATAAAGAAATAAACACCACAAGACCAACGACAGATGAAAACGAAGCCATGTATTTGAAAATAACCTGAAAGGATTCCACAGAGAACGAGGGAAATGGCAGGACATGTCAATTCCCCCCTCCTCCCTCCAAAAAAGATGAACTCGACCGAAAAGAACATGACAACGAAGTGAAAGGGATCTGAAACTTGAAAAAGAATCATCAAAAAGAAATGCCTCTCGTGATAATTGACGAAGGAAAAAAAGAAAAGAAACCACTTGCAAAAATGACAAACTTCAAAAGCCCTGGCCCAGATAGTATTCCAAACTTCTTGCTAAAGCAACCCGATGCTCTCCACAATCACTACGCTCTAGCATTCAACAAACTTATCCAAGGGGGAGAGGTATTGGATGAGTGGCTCACAGAAGGCTACACATTCCTCATCCCAAAACCTGAAGAAACCCTAAACTATCTCACAAATACCGACCAATAAAATGTCCACCAACAACATACAAACTTCGAAAGGGAATCATCACAGAAATGATGTACCACCACCACCAAACACAACCAAGGAGGCCTCGAGGCAGAATAGAAGGGATGTAAGAGAGGAAGAATGCTATGGAGCAATGAAACACCTATTACTGAACGAGGCCAAAATCAAAAACTGCAAGTTGGGAATAACCGAATTGTCCACAGCCACAGCCGTTATGGACTTCAAGCTTTTTGGAACCCAGGTGGATGCAATGGAAGTTGTTCACGTTGTGCATGTGTTCTTCCTTGTGTGCAAGTGGTTTTCCTATTAAAACATCTGCCTGGGCCTCTCTGTAAAACATTAAAAGTCATTAGCAGTCTGATACAATAAAGGCTCTGAACCCACATGGCAAAGTGTATTAATTAAATTGACGAAGCCTGTGAAACATGTTGTAATTGAAAGAATTACATTGGATATATATATATATATATATATATATATATATATATATATATATATATATATATATATATATATATATATATATATATATACATGTATACATACATACATCTGCTGTTAGTAATAATGATTTGTTATGTAGATTGCCTGCATTTCTAAATGCTTGGTTTTATTTGTGTGCCTTTAAAAGATTGCTTTATGCAAGCCATGAATTCTGAAGCCTGGGTTTTTGCAAACATATTTAATGTACGGCTTGCAACATGATATTATCTCCTGTTCTTTCTTGCTTGTTCAGCTACTCCCTAAAGCTTCACTCTTCCCACAGAATGTTGTACAGTGCTCTGTAATGCCAAACCCTCCACCACATTAGTTGACATTGGAATGTTTAACTCGCAACTTCAAAATATAAGCATATGGCTTTTTGGAGCAACTTGTTCTTATCAGTCGAGCTACTTGTAATGTGGGAATATGTAGGAAGAATTGGTCACATCCTTTTATCTGTGCAAATGTTTGGGCATTGTTACTGTTGAAACTTTGTTTTATCTTCCTTGGAATTGTTTGTGCCCTCTTCCCATTGGCTGAATTCTGATTCCCCCCAGTTCTTATCTGACTTAATGCCTTGTGCAAGCTACTACTCCTTAATCAAGGGCCTGACCACAGCTGTTTCTTACCTTATCTTGTTTGACCATCCATCTCACCCTCTGCCCCACCTGTCCTTGCTTGAGTATGTAAGAGCTCGAGTTGAGGCTCTTGGAGCGAGAGGTTCATTAAGTGCATTCTGTGGATCTCCCATTGATTCAAACTCTGAACCTGAAGAATTGAATTCTTCGACACTTGTATACCAATTTGCTGGAAATCTTCATGAGATGTTAAAACAAGAAAGCATTGAAAGGACCTGAGACCATCACTGAACCTGAAGGCTTGTGAAGAAATGACGAAAGGTGTATTTTCTTACCTGCTCAACCAGGAATACCCCTGATCTTGGTGGTTCTCAGGTGTAATAACTGTGGTGGATGTTCTTTTTGAAACCTGTAGAGTAGTCGTGGTGGTCTTGCATACTGGTATATTGTAAACTTCGGATACCACTGGTTTCTGTTGATTTTTTTTGTTTGTTTAAGTCTCGACAATTGTTTTATTATGCCTGGTGTTGGCTCAGTGGTTAGGGTGGCGGCTTGGGATCCGAGGGTCCTGAGTTCAAGCCTCGTTGCCCGCTGAATTAATTCACCAGGGGGTTGACTCAGCCTGCCATCCTTCCGAGGTCGGCAAAATGAGTACCAGCTTGCTGGGATGACCGAGTCATTCAAGTATCCTGCGTCAGAGTGGCGACCTGTCCAGGATTGTGCCCAATAGCCAAGGAGACTGCTTCGGCAGCACCAATGCTCTGTACAGAGTATGGTCCCAATGGACCAATTATTTTATTATGATAATCTAGCGGATATGCAAATATGTACCTGTATTTAGGTATTCGTTCATTGTGATAAACATGTTATTTTGCACAAATTTATATCTGTAAGTACATTTTGAAGAAATTTCAATATATGAATCAAATAAATACTTTCAAATTCATTTGTCAGATATTGAGTTAATCTTCATAATATTCACACCTGAGTAGGGGAATTTTGGTGGTTCTGGGACTGTCCCATTTCTCCCATTGACTTTAATCTTAACTTAGGGAAAAACTATTTGACCCTGTCAATAAAAAAGTGATTTTTTTTTTTCTCTCACAAATAGATCTCTGGCACCAACTTCTTCTCCTCCCCCACCTTTCCACTCATCCTGCACCAGCTTCTCTGCACAAAATTGTTTCTGGGACCAATCTTTTCCATGAGCCTCGACTATGCATTAAAAACTTCTTTTTTACCCTCCCCCCCGATTTTATTTTACCCCTCACCCCTGACAACCCACCCTTCATCCTCTTTCTCTGACCTATTTATACCCCCATTTGAACAGAGATTCCTTCCCTTTATATCCCAACCTATAGATAAACTCTGGAAGAGTATATACAGCGAAACAAAAACCTGTTTATTCTCCCTCCTTTGCGGATTATGTCCTTTATGAAAAATAACTCCTGAAGCACAATCCTTGGCAGTTGCTTGTGGAGTTGACAATCCTGTGTCAAAGAATACTCAATTCCTCTTGTACAGATGAACCATTTATTTTAATACATATGCCGATGGAAAATCAGAGGAGATTCAACAACACAAGCAAGTAATGCACTCTATCCTCTGATCTTACTCATACATAGATCTTGAGTTTCTTTTATAATAAGCAAAGTGGGGAGGGTGAGATCATGGAATGATATTTGGTCATTTTCAAGAAAAGGTCGCTGCTGAGCCTGAAGTTTTGGGGTTTGGGAAAAAGATCACTCAAAGCCTTTTTGCAGCAGCCATTTGGATGTCACATTGAATTCAAAGAGCTGGAGAACAATTTACGATCATAACGTGATAAGAATTCAAGCAGACATCTGGACATAATCTAAGCACACATTCTACTGAATCTCGACTCCAGCTTCCAGCCGGACTTTCAGATGCCAATATATAATTATTAATACAAGAGAATCCCTTAATATTAACAAGCTAAATAGAATAATAGATAATTCTCTTCTACTGAGTGCATCGCACATAGTGGCAATAGCCAACTTTCAACTCTGAAGCAGAATAAACGCTTTTCGTTGAGACGGGGGCGAGGAGTGAAGAGGCAGGGGCGGAGGATGAAGAGACGGGGGCAGGGAGTGAAGAGGCGGGGGGCAAGGTAAGCAAATTTTTGGATGGGGGTAAGCAAATTGAAAGCGGGAGATGGGGGAAATGGGGCGGGGAATGAGTGGGCGGGGATGGGGTGGATTAGGCGGGGTTGAGTGTGAGGGGTGGACAGGGGGACAGGGAATCAAGAGACGGGGGGCGGGGAGTGAAGAGGCGGGGCGGGGCCGGGGTAATTAAATTTTTGGGCGGGGGTAAGCAAATTGAAGGTGAGGGGGGGGGAATGGGGCAGGGGCGGGGGATGAGTAGGCGGGGGCAAGCAAGCCCTGTCCAGTCCATGTCCCTCGAGTGTGGGTGAGCTGGTGAGGGTGGTTGAATGAACGGAATCCGCCTGTGACGGGGTTTCGGCTAGTATTAAAAATAACAGCAAGGCTTTCTTTTAGTATATCAGGGGGAAGAGAACAGGTAAAGACCAGTGTGAGTCCATTGAGGAATTGCACCGGGAGAGTGGTTAATGATGAAAGTAAGATGGCAGGCTTATTAAACAGGTATTTTGCTTCAACTTTTACACACGAACAGTTAGGAGAATTGCCAAGAGCTGAGAGTATCTATCTAGCAGGTGAGGAAGGGATTTTACAGAAGATCCAGGTTGGAGTTGGGGAAGTAAAGGAATAGCGAGGAAATCAAAGAGTAGATAAGGCTCCGGGGCCAGAAAATATGCACCTGAGAGTATTGAGGGAAGTGGCTGAGCAGGTAAGCGAGATGTTAACGGATATTTTCAATAGTTCCCTGGAGTCAGGACAGGTACGGGAGGATTGGAGAGGAGCAAATGTCACACCACTATTTAAGAAAAAATCCAGAGAAGAAGTGGGAAACTGGAGACATGTTAGTTGACTTCAGTTGTGGGGAAGGTGTTGGAGACATTAAATAAGGATCAAATGAGGAACCATTGAAATAAATACAAACTAATTAAAGTTAGTCAGCATGGGTTTACCAAAGGTAGTTCCTGTCAAACAAATCTTTTAGAGTCCTATGACGCAGTATCTGATTGGATGGATGAAGGAAAGGCAGTGGAGAGAGTATATCGACTTTAATAAGGCATTTAATAAGGTACCACATTGGACGTTGTTAGCCAAAGTGAGGGCTTGTGGAGTGGCTCGTCAGGTAGCTAATTGGATTGCAAACTGGCTTCGTGGTCGGAAGCAAAGAGTGGTTGTGAGTGGGAGGATGTCTTGCTGGGAGGTTGTAAGTAGCGGGGTACCTCAGGGATCAGTACTCAGACCATTATTATTTGTTATTTATATCAATGATTTGGATAGTGGGGTGAAGAGTAGGCTTTCCAAATTTGCAGATGACACAAAGCTTGGAGGTAAGATAAATAGCAGAGGGTGTGGTGAACAGATACAGGAAAGTATTTATAGTTGCATAGATTGGCAGATGGAATTTAACCTGAGCAAGTGTAAGGTGTTGAGGATGGGAAAGAACAATGAAAAGAGATTTCATGATGCAAGGGGTAATTTTGGAGCGTATCACACAGGAGAAGGACCTGGGGTGGTAATAGATATGAGGTAAGCATGCAGCACAGTGCCAAGCAGCTATAGGAAATGCAAATAGGGTTTTAGGTTGTATTTGAAGGAGGATCACTTATAAATCTAAAGAGGTGGTGTTAACATTGTACAGGAATTTAGTGAGGGCCACATCTATAATATTGTGTTCAGTATTGGTCACCACAACTCAGGAAGGACATTGATGCCATAGAGAGGGTTGAGTGCAGGGCTACTAGATTGATTCCGGGCCTAGCTGGACTCAGCTATGACGAGCGGAAGAAGGAGACAGGGCTTTATTCACTAGAAAGGAGGTGGTTACGAGGAGATATGACAGATGTTTTAGGTAATGAAAGGTAGAGATAAAATAAATGCAGATGAATTATTCAACAGAGTACAAAGTGATTGGACCAGGGGCCATAGCCTGAGATTGAAGAAGAGAGTTAAGACAGTTGCAAGGTAGGGGATTTTTACTCAGAGAGTGGTCAATGTATGGAATGGTCCCCCGAGAAAGGCATTGGCACGAGAAACAGTACATACGTTTAAATTAGAATTAGATAGGTACCTGAAAGTTATGGAGATAAAGGGGTATATGGATGTTGATAAGACTTTTCGCTAGTTTGAGCATTGATGGGTGATTGCATGCATGTGTACGGAGTGCTGTTGGTGGGGCCTCGTCAAGAGGTGTTGAGGTTGATGTGTTTTTTTTTTTTAACCAAGCCCATGCCTCCTCCCCTTAGGGGGGGAGGGGGACAAAAACGCTTTATTAAAGATTTTTTTTTAATCTTGCATTTTCTTCTTTTGATTTTGTGTTGATGCGGCACAGGCATGATGGGCTGAATGGCCTCCACCTGCGTCCGATTTTCTTGTATTTCTTTGGTGAAAAGGTTATCCCAACACCGAATGAGTCTACACTTGTTCTGGAAGTTCACCATGTCCAGCTCATAGCTACTCCACAACTCCTTGATCTGGTTGAGGAATTTGAGTGCCAACTCACCTTGAGCAAGTTTATCTTTCCGAGGAAAGCCATATTTCTAAACTGACCTCCACAGCCAGTCGTGCAAAGTCCTTCCTTGGCTCACCTGAGCTCCTGACCACATACAAGGCTTTCGTCCGCAGCCTGATGGAGTACTGCTCTCTCCTATGGGCTGGTGCTCCCGCCTCTCACCTTTCTCGGCTTCAAGCTGTGGAAACCAAGGTATTTAGGATCAGAGGTTGAGTCTTTGGGATCTCACTCACTCACTCACCGCAGGCAGGTCGGTGGTCTTTGGGTCTTCGACCATCTCCTTTCGCCCCCCCCCCCACCTCCCCGGCTGTTCCCCACATATTTCCGCAGGGCGATAAAGGTCTGCCAGCAACCCCCTTCTGGTAAAACTACCAAAATCACTGCTCATTCATGCCTCCTTTCTTCATTCTATTCCTCCTTTTTTCCCCACCTTTGGAATAAACTTCCACACTCTCTTCAATCCCACTCTTCCCTCCAGGTCTTCAAAACAGCTGTTCACCACCATCTCTTATCTTACCCCATCCAAAACCACAATATTTTCTACCCCCATTAGTCCACCCCAAACCCACCTCCTTCAAATTCCCTGCTTTCCTTCCCGAAAGTTCCCTGTCGTGTAAAGTCCTGAAAGTCCCTGTGGTGTCCATCTTGTTTGCCTCATGTTCCCCGCCCCAA
This sequence comes from Eptatretus burgeri, assembly GCF_056783735.1. NCBI lineage: Eukaryota > Metazoa > Chordata > Myxini > Myxiniformes > Myxinidae > Eptatretus > Eptatretus burgeri. The sequence goes on from NC_140975.1 coordinate 33,240,605, forward strand.
CCCTCTCCCTTCCACAGATCATGGTATGTCTCTGTTCCCCACTGTTTTGTCCTTCCCTCTCACACCCCTCGTCACCTGCCCCCCTTGTTGTACGTTCTGTGTGTTAGGTCTCATATGAGCCTTGACATTGTATACAAAATATTTTTTTTAAATTCACAGCCTCATTCTTCTGGACGTCTATGTCTTAGATGTGCTCCAATGTGAGTTCAGAAAGAACCCAACTGACACGAAGACTCCTCATTGGCTGCTTCCAATGGTGATCCTTTAAGGCCTCAGATTTCAGCTCCACCACAAGCATATTTACCTTCGGGTATCCTTTCAGCAGCTTGGGCACAAATTCAAAGGAAGCATATTGGTGAAGACATGCAGGGAAGTTATTCAGCTGAATTAATAGTGGAGCAGATAACAAGATCAATCGTTCAAATTATGATAAAGCATGAAACTTGGCAGGAATATTTATTTTATGTCACTTTATGAGAAAAAAGTGCTAGCGACTTGAAATTCCAACATGGCCGCCATTTTCCAAGATGGCCACCAGACGACCACCCAAAATAAGAACAGATAACAATAATTGTTCAAAGAATGATACAAGCATGAAATTTGGCAGAAATATTTATTTTAGGTCACTTTATGAGATACAACTGCGAGCCACTTAAAATTCAATATGGTGGTCATTTTCCAAGATGGCCACCATGTTTTTCTGCACTGTAATGTTCACTAGCATAACCCGCGCTCTGCGCGACATGTTGGGGTGGGTGTGTTTGAGAAAGGAACTGATGCAGAGTATCAGTAGTAATTTTACTTTAATGCAGTAAGTGGAATACGATTTCACTGTTTCAGAACCATTTTATTTACTTTTTTTGTACCATGCACCTCGTATGGTCTTTGAGATAATGTAAGCCGAATATCACGTTACTCGAGCGCAGAACAAAGTCGAAGATAGCGCGACATGAAACCACAAACTCGGAAATAATATATAAGATTGTTCTGATTCGGTCTGACAAGAACAACTGCATAGCGGGGTACAACTTAGTCCATAACGATAGCATTTGCACTTTCCACTACATTGTGTCTTGCATCCACATTTCATTAACTCCTGGCAGCTTTTAGCTATGGGAGCAAGGGCAGTCCAGAAGACCTTCCATGAGTCATCTTCTTTGAACCAATCCCACTCGGACGGACACTGAGTTTCTGGCTGGCGGACTATTGCCTGGCTCCAAATGTGTCCTGCTTGATATGCAGCTCGCTTGGCATGTTCCGTGAGTGCTCCTTGTGTTGGTGGAATTAAATCATATGACCTCTGCTTTCATGCAAAGAGAGCAAGCTGCGCCTCATTCACTGACGCAACTGAACTTGATCTGTCATACATCAGGACCACAAATTTCTCCAGGATTTCTAGATCAGATTCCTCAATCTTTGATGGGCACTGACTGAGTTTCGTGAAGATTACTGACGCTTCATCACATACATTCTGTGTCTGCCCTGCTGTCCACAAATTTGGGTGGGGCACGTACTTCTCCTCTGTTATCCGAACTTGGATGCTGGAACATTGAAATGCTTGTACCATGTAAGGATGTACTAGCTGTGGTTGCTGTTGGATTGTGATCAATATTGTCCATAGCAGAGGTGGTGAAAATTCGCTTACGTAGAACTGGTGGACACACAACTCCTTCTTCCACATACTGGTTTACAACAGATTCGCCTAACTGGCCAGATATTTCTAATACCCTGTCATACGAAATGCTGATACCATTCTCATGAAGCTTGTCAATAAGTTGTCGTTTTCTCGTCTTGGCAAACACTATCATCCCAATGTATACAGCAAATGGTGTCTCACGGTATTTAGAATGCTGGTGGATTGCTGATCATTCTCTGTACTTTGTGTAGCAGTTGTACTGCAACAGTTGTGCAATAGCTTAGTCTGATTTTACTACACCATGTTTCAGATGTGACTTAATATCGACACCGTGTTCGATATTACACACAAACTGTAGAAGTGACGGAGGAATTGATTCTTCACCAGATCCTTCCTCGAACTGATCGTTGAATTTTGTCTTGTGATTAAGCATCTCTTTTCGTATGATATCAGCAGCTAAGTGAATAGCTTCACCATATTTACTAGCATCAGCGAGAACTGAGCCTATGTCATTTTTGAATGCTATCAGGACATTGCGTCCTTTCTGATGAGCTTCAAGCTTGGGAATACGCGAGAGTAACTGTTTCTTTAACCTTGTTGAGTTGACATCAGGAGAGTCCACACCGAGTTGCTATAATCTCTGCTTGTACAGTGAAGCTAAATCTGCCAGCCTAAATATAACTGGATCTGTTCCCTCGGTGGCAGTTCTGGTGTTAGTGAATATGTAGATGATAAGTCCTGAAAAAACAATGGGGTATAACTCTTTACCTGGCTTTTTGCAGCTCTGTTCTTGCTTAATCAAATTATGATGGGCTCGTTCTCGATTGTATACAGCTACCAGGCAAGTAGGATGATATTTCAACTCCAGTGCAATAGCATCGCCGGCACTGAGCTTTGCGACGAGCTTTCCATCATTCAGAGTCCTGGCACACTCATTGAGTCTTTCATTCAATTGCATTGTCATTGCTTGTCGTACAGTTGATGTTTCGGCCTCTTCTTCACACAAAAAGCATACTGATGAAGGTTTTGGTGGATCTGATGTTCTTTTCCTCTTACTGCGGTTTTCTTCTCTGCATGTGGAAGTACTTGCAGTCACTCTCTTCTGTGTACTTTTTAGCTTTATGTTATTGAACAACAATCTACAGCTTTGGTGATATTTTGCTCTGTTTCGCACGCGTGTCTTCTCTACCATCACCTTCATCTAGTCTGGCTGGATTAAGTGGAATCGGCATATCATTGATGGCATGAAACAATGGCACATTGTTTGCAATGTTGGTATAACCAGCATAGTCCTGTTCCTTTTGGAATGAACTTAGTGGTGGCATTAACTTTTCCTCTGTGTCCTTCTGACAGAGGCAACATTTCCTCCAGTTTGTTTATGGTTTTGATTTTGCTTGAGTATCCATAATTTGTGACTAGCAATGGCAAGATCGAGGGTTTATCCTTTTACCACCTTGCCTTCGTGCACTTTGATGTATGGGATACAGCTAGGTTCATGAGTTTGCCCTACACCTAGCCCGATCGTTCATCCATTGCCATTTAAATCCCATGCGATCTGTACACCATCCGGATAACTACATGTAAAACTCCCGTTATCCTTGGCTCGGCTCTCCCGCACTGGCACATCCTGTCGGTTCAGGTGCGGCTATCTAACATCTGAGGGGTTCATTAGATAGCATTTGGGATACTAAACCCACGGTTTAGTCGACAATGAACCCCATGCTGAGTTGCACAGCAGTGTATGCCACCAGTGTTCCCTGGTAGTGCATGACATACACTCTCTTTTTTGTGTTTAGTCAATATTGGCTGGTGTCCACCACCATTGATGGTTACAATGTGTCAGGGTCCTATAGATCCTTGTGGCTGCATTTCGGTCACAAGTGGTTTTATTTCGGAGTTTTCCATCTCCTAATGAGCTGTCTGGTTTCAGGCACCAGAGATTCGCCTTTCACGCCACCACTATTTGTGGAAACACCCCCACCACAAGAAGGCTTGAGTTGGAGCTTGATTGCCAGAGGCTGTTTCGCTTGCCATTTGGGGCATTTCGTAGGCAAAGAGAGCTCATCCTCTTTGCCACCCCGGCATTAGCAGTCCTTTGGAGGGGCAATAACTATTTTGAGCAATTAAAATACAAGCTCTGTTCAAGATCTCCAACAATTCTAACCGCCCCCATCTATAACGCGATGAGAACCAATTTACCTGTATTCGAAGCCTGCACAATAGTTGTCATTTGACTTCTTTATTGTTACGCAAGTCCTAAAATTGATTTATTGGTTCATGAAATCGATCAATACATTCAAGAATCAGCTCTAGCAAGAACAAAAACCTATGAATCGACATCAAGATGAAATAAATCCGACATCTCTGGCGATTTTTATGGTTTAAAGTAGTTTTTTTCATACCCTGGCAGCCATCTTGGAAAAAAATGGCCACCATGTTGAAAATCCACGTAGCTCACACTTTTTTCTTGCAGAGTGACCCTGAAGGAACGTTCGTACTAAATTTTATGCTTGTATCACCATTTGAACGATTCTGCCAAAAATCACACATATTTGCTCCACAACCAGAGCAACTTGAACCCGATCCTCACTTCCACTTATCAAGCCAGTAACTGCAAGCTCAAGTGCTTCTTTTGCTTTCGTGCATCTTTCTCGATCTTCGAGCCTGCTAAACTTCCCTTCCAAGATGGAAAGTGATTGCAAAGCCTCCTTGGGCCGCAGACTTCTATAATCGAGGTCTGTCGTTCCCCCGGTTGTTTAACATATCTGACGTGCGTCTCTCAATAGCCTTATCCTCTTGGATAATCTTCATTTGCAAGTTTGCGACCTGCTGCTGAATAGCCGAATCCTTGCATTTCATTATGTCATTGAAGGCTCCTCACTCACCGTCAATGTTGTCAATATAAAGCCAAGAATATGAAAACTGAAACCGCTGCTTTTCAAGGAGCCGTTGCCCACCCCGGTAAGTATCCACCTTCTTCTCAAAATGCTTGATCGTGCATTTGAGGGACTGCTAAATGTGATGAAGCCGACTGCATCCAAGGTGCTGGCAGTGTCCACAGAATGTGGTTACAGTTCTTGCCTGGAACGAGAGCTCTGCAAGTGGAAATTCTGCATGTTGAGGTTGCACACCTCTTTTGCAAGTGTGATTATCTCTGGGAGGAAGTTCAGTTTAAGCCTGAGTACTGTGCCAGAACGAGTACGTGCACGTATGCTCTCGATGGTGAAGATGCGACCTGTGGCACCCAAGTTGCGCTGCTGGACTTTTCGTGACCAATCCTCAAAAATTTCCTGCGTGTTGAGCTTATTGCGAAAGTTATCACCATCTTGTTTTAGTTTTGATCCCTCCACATGGTTCTCCCAACCTCGACCCAAAACATTCTCCACTCGCTTCAAGTAGGCTGTGAGCTGTCGGTCAATCTGTTTTGCCCAAAGAATGGATCCAGCAACAGGCGGCTGGTCCCGTACACGACTCATGCGACAAGCCTGGCTTTGTGGGTACTGCACTTTGAACTTATTATGCAAGGCTTCAATGTCGTCCTTGACACGTTGAATCAGCTGTGTCTGATACTCGCGGATCGCACCACGGATGTGTGGTCGAACAAACAGTGCATTAAAGCGAGAGAAGATTCTGAACATCTCATTTGCATTCTTTGCCATGCCCAGCTGATCTCTAAGGCGCGATGTGATTCGCGTCTCTACACGATCGATGCGGTCCTCATAACGTTTGATTGCTGCCTCCAGGCATCTGTTCCCTCTTTGGAAACGTCCAAGCCATCCACTTCCTTTACATTCTCGTAGGCTAAATTAACCTCTTCTACAGGAGTAGAATCAGCAGCATCAAGCTTTTCACCATCGCCAATCACCTTTTGTTTTGTCAACTCAGCAGGGCCTTGGACACTTCGAACAGCCTGCCAACGAAAGCAAAATAAACAAGTGGTGCCAGGCACAACAAATCCCACCAATTTAAGGCATAAAGTTATTTTGGGGATCAAATTTAAATTTGATGTATCCTAAACCTGAATGTTGATTATAAGGAATAGAATAAAAAATATTTTAGTCTTAGTTTGAAGTCAATTAAACCATTTTTGACGAAGTTATGAGTGAAAAACGATTTTGATCTTTTCGTGACCTTGACCTTGACCTTTGATCCAATTGGACCCAAAAGTTAATGGGGTCGTCCAAGGTTCATTGCCCACCTGTGGATTAAATTTGATAGTGTTTGCTGAAGTCGTTTTGCCGTAAAGTTGCTAACAGACAGACAAACAAACAGACAAACAAGCCGGACGATTACAATATCCCGCTCCCTCCCTCCGGGGGGGGGGGGGCGGGATAATAAACAAGGTTTACAGGAGAAGGTTGACCAACACACTTTAAAAACTAGAGGGGGAGCACTCGGTAGAGTGCAAAACCTCTGCCGCCAATACTGCTGGGTCACTCAAGTGAACCTGATATCCTATTCATTCAATTTGACGTCAACAGTGCTCACAGAGTTATAGTTTTCAACTTTCCCTTTTACATACTCAATTAATTCGGCATAATTAGATTCCTTGAGACAGAAATTGATTTTACGTGGGTATATCCACCTGAAGTTCCAAAATCAGCCGCAATTATAATTTTGGCATGTTTTTTGTTGGAAATCACTTATAACATGTAGAAATGCAAAAAATAAAAATAAAAACAATGTCACCCGCAGGGTGACCCGTATCTTGCCAAAAGGTGACCACGTGTGACTTCTTTAAGGGCACACTGAGGTGAACAGAGCTGCTATCCACCAGGAGCGACTCCTTGAGGAATTTCTGCCTACGAGAGATTCCGATGAGAATCGTTCTACAGAGTAACCATGAAAAATATGCGTTTGCCTCATAACGTCACCAAATGACGTCATAATGTCTCAAGCTTGATATATCTAGAAAGCACTCATCGAGGTGTTCAATTTGAGGTACTACATGATATGGTTCTTAAAACTTGAAAATTTGACCTTGGGGTCAAATATGTTTGACCTCAGGCGCTAACCATGAAGGTCAAGGCCAATCGCCACCAAAAATTAATCAGCTGAGCGCCAGACCATGAACTATATTCCCATGAAGTTTGAAGACGATCTGTTCAAAATTACTCAAAAAATAAGGGTTTCGTCGACTCCCCTGATTTGCGACAAAGTGACCTTGACCTTGAAAATTTTGTGCACTGAAAGGGACCTCTATAGGCCTCTGATATGCGAAGTTACAAAAATTTCCAATGATAACTGTGCTCTGCAGAATTTTTTATACATGATTACAGACAAACAAACAAACAAACAAACAAAAAACATACAAGCTGACTAACATATCTTGCAAAAACTTTGTTTTGGTAAGATAAAAATCGAAATTTTGTTGAAAAAAAAGTTGCAAAGATTTTTTTTTCTCTAACAATTTTTTTTTTTTGGGGGGGGGGGGGGTGGGTGGAAATCACTTAAAACATGAAGAAATGCAAAAAAAAAAATTCAAATATTTTTTCAAAATGGCCGCCATAGCGGCCATATTGGATTTTGTACCAAGTCCAAAATCTAATGGCATGATCCTTGGACCATTACATACCGAATCCCCCCACCAAGTTTCGTCGAAATCCGTCGAGGAGTTTTTCCGTAATACTGTTAACAAACAAACAAACAGAAAGGGGTGAAAACAGTAACCCCCCGATCTTCGATGGTGGAGGTTAATAATGGTTTGGATCAACCCTCATTCTTTCTCATTCATTCATTCTTTCTTTCTTTCTCCTCCAGAAAACTCGCCTTAAACTTTAATGACGTGTTCCATGTATACATATTACCACTTTTATACATGTATTCTAACAATTAATTAATAGCAGCTACACATTGAGCAAAATTTTCAGGAAGCAATAATAAAAAGGGTAGAATCACAGCCCGGCTTGACGAAAGCTGTAATACCGACCCACCAACGGCTCTCAGGACTCGGTGTCAAGAACCGTCTCCCAATCAACTTCGAAAACGATAAAAGCAGAAAAAAACCGTTTCATGACTGAAGGCGTCGATGAAACTTGTGTTGTGCCGTCAAATGTTAAGCTTGTCTTGGGGGGGGGGGGGTCCGCCACAGACAGGAAGTTCAGAATTTACATCCCATTTTCGTCTGTAATACGTAGATGGGTCTTCAAGGCGGTGCACATCATCTTCCTTTTTTTTATAACATATTATATAATATAATTGGAATATTGTGTGTGAGTTGGACAATTTCTCAAAAAAAAAAAAACAATTACAAATGACGACTTCCTCTTTGTGTTTTGTTTATTTTTTTAATATTCAAAGTTATATTGGATTTTTGTTATTATTTTAAAAAAATACAACATAACCACGCATTAATTTATGTTTTACAAAAACGAACTCATTGATTAATTAGTGAGAGCAATTACTTCCGGGTGAAGGAAAACGCCGATCGCGGCCTACGTGTTTTGTAACTGGTGCTTGTTCGATTTTTAACCTGATTTTCTTTGTTGTTACCAAAATCTAAAGGCACTGTTCAATCAAGATGCCGCGAATTATGATCAAAGGTGGTGTTTGGAGGAACACGGAGGTGAGGAATAGATATAATTCCTTAAAATGTTATCACGAACACGAAGTATTTTGGATGGTAAGTTTATCATTTGAATAATAGCTTCACACGTCACCACCGAGCCCCCCCCCCTGCACTTTCCCCTCAATTATATCCGAGGAAAGGAGACGTAATCATGACGCTGAACATCATATTTGTTGTAATTTGAATTGACACGTGTTGCGTCTGAGCACGAGAGAGCCGGAGTAAGAGGTGTTAAGGTGGAGAAGAAATCAGTCTTTAATTTATGTATTTTTTATATAAGTGTACGGAAAGGCTCTGTGGCTTGCACATCAATCACAAGCAAAACAAAGGTGGTGATGGACATTAATGTCCTTCAAGATAAGTTCCAAGGACGTGAATGAGTACACACTAGACATACGTGTGTAGTATGTATGTATATATATATATATATATATATATATATATATATATATATATATGTATATATATATATATATGATATGTTGAGATCAGATCCCATTGGGGTTAGTGAGGAACCATTTTGGTAGTTTTACCAGAAGTGGGTTGCTGGGGGACCTTGAACGCCCTGTGGAAATATTGGGGGGGACATATCACAGACAGAGTGGGGGGGGGGGGGGAGACCGAAGAGGAGATGGTAGAAGACAGAAAGACCACTGACATGCCTTCATTGAGAGGGTGAGAGGCCCAAAGACTCAGCCTCACCGCAGGAGATACCAATAATCCTAAATGCCTTGGTTTCCACAGCGTGAAGCCGAGAAGGGTGAGAGGTAGGAGCACCAGTCCAGAGGGAAGTGCAGTACTCCATCAGGCTGCGGACGGAAGCTTTGTATGTGGTCAGGAGCTCAGGTGTGCCTTGGAAGGACTTTGCACGACGGAGGATTCCCAGTCGGCGATTGGCTTTGGAGGTCAGGTTTGAAATGTGGCTTTCCCAGGAAAGATCATGGGAGATCTTGAATGAAAGGACTTCTTCCAGAGGATTGTTGAGAAAGTAGATTGAGGGTGGGTCCAAATGGTCCTTTCGAAGAGACAGTGAGAGTATGAGATTTGTTCGGATTGAAAGACATGTTCCACGGGTTAGACCAGTTTCTGATTTTTATCCAGATCTGCAGAGAGCAAAGACACTGTCGCTTGCCGATCTGAGGGATGACATATGGTGTGGCAGAGGGTGGAGTCATCAGCAAAGAGATAAAGAGGATTTTCCAGAGTCAGAGAGATGATTGATGAAAACCAGAAAAAGAACAGGGCCCAGAACACTACCTTGAGGAACTCCAGCCTGGACAGTAAGAGGGGATGAGAGAACTCCATTTAGGGCCCACATGTTGGCTGCAACAGGAGAGGAAGTCTGTGAGCCATGAGTGGAGATGGCCTTGGGGTGGAGGATGTTTAATTGTCGGATCGGGAACTATGTATTTCTTCGAAATGGCATTTTCAATTCGCGCTCTCCTCCAAGATTCTTTGGTGTTGTGGAGTAAGAATGCAGAGCTCATCACCAGAACGGGTTTCGGTAGATCATGCGGCGAGTTGCAACATCTTTCCGGTCTCTGTGGATCTGAAGATCTAGATTATTGCTTATTCAGATTACCTCTCTGTGTGTTGCTGCAGCCGGCCAAATGAAATGGGTGACGAGGTTTGACAGGACTGGTAACCACTGAACTGGGATTGATTTCAGAGTTCCAGTGATGAGTCTCCTAGCTGAATGATGATGTTTGTCGATGAGTTTGGTGTGACAGCTTGAGGTCCAGACGGTGGCATTGTATTCATCTGTCGAGAAGGCCAGAGCTATGACGGAAGTGCGAACGACAGCAGTTTTTGCATGCCAACTGGTACCAGCGAGCTTACAAATAATGTTCACTCACATCCTTGTTTGTGTGGCGGTCTCACCGAGGTCATAGTGGTAAGTTTGATGCTTATAAAAGTGGGTAAGTCAAAGATCAGTGTTATGGTCACCGTAAAGGTCATGGATGTGAAATTATTATTCTCAATTTATAATTGTGATAACGCCTCAAAGCTAAACATTTGGATATTGGTTTTCTTCCTGCAGGATGAAATCCTAAAAGCTGCTGTGATGAAATATGGGAAAAATCAATGGTCACGCATAGCATCCCTGTTACATCGCAAGTCAGCCAAGCAGTGCAAGGCACGATGGTACATTTTCTCCTTGGGGCCTTGCTTAAAGCAACACATATTGGAGTTTATTTATAACTTATGATGATAATTAAGACTTACTACATAATTATCTGCAATGTGTATGAAAGACGTGAAACCAATGTGCCACACCCATTGCTTTGTCATTGGTGAACAGTTAGTTTAATATTGTATTGTTTGATTTTATGCTTCCGCTGACAGTCACCGAAAGCATTATGTTTTCGCGTTGTCCGTCCATGCATCCGTGATAGGTTTTTGTTGCCACGATAACTTAAGAACGGCTGAAGGGGTCTCGGTCAAACTTGGTATAAGTTTGTATTATGATGCAAAGATGAAGTTATAATGATGTAAAGATGAAGTGATTCGATTATGGGGTCACGTCAGGTAAAAATGTGATATTTGAGAACAGCTGAAGGGATTTAAGTCAAACTTGGTGCAAGTATGTTTAATGATGTAATAATGTGGGCTGAGGAGTATCGGTTTCGGTCTAGACATCGAAGAATGCCATTATTGGTTCACGAGTCAGTAAGTGACCACTATATTCGTTATGGGTGTCTGTCTGTCTGTCTGTCCCGAGCATAGCTCCGTGGGTTTTGATCCGATCCTGATAAAATTTGGGTGGGAGGTTTATATCATGATCTAGTTGTGTTTTCCTGAGAATGGGCGTGCTGCGCCCATTATGGGCGGAGCCACGCCCAAAAAACGTTTTTTTAGGGGGTAGCTGATTTCAAGTTACATCTTCTCCGAGGGGGTTTGTCAAATCTGGCAGGGTTTCGGTATTTGGTTAGTCCAATGGCACCTGCATAGCCCCACGGAGCTCGATTTTTTTTTTTTTCATTTTCGTCCCAAGGTCAAGGTCACAAGGTCATGAACTTAGAAAATGTCAAAAAAATCAATAAATTGGGCATCGAGCTCCTCGGGTTTTGAACTGTTTCGAATGAAAGTTGGTATGCAAGTAGTGCTCTTCGAGTACTACAACTTTCATCATTTACTTTTTTCCCGATTCCCGCCAGTTTGCCCGTGGCGTCCCCTCGAAGGACAAAAAATTAAAAAGGCGAACCGTGTCAATTGCTCGTGAACCATCGCCGTCTCCAGACTTGTAGTTGTTTGTATTATGGTCATGCAGTTGTCCCCAGTTGCCTGGTTCTAATCCGGCAGGTTGCCTCAATGTGACCTTAACGGTCAACCGTTTTTGGGACATCCCTGCCATATTGGACATCCAATGCCACGATACTGTACAGATTGGAAGTCCTGAATCGGTCCAGCATTGTACTAATTAGGCGCCACACATATCGATCCAACTATGCTGAGTGAGCCTGAGATGCACGATGCAGTCTTACGTAAGGTGTGAAAAACGTCAGCCAATTAATCACTGAGCAGGCCTTTCTTAATCACCAAGGAGAACCACGGCAACCATATTTTACTGACAGGCTGGATCTGCATCCCTTTCTTAACCAAAATCTAATCTGCTTGTTCTTGTCACCTAACCAACTCATCCACCTAGTTTTGTCATAATCCATCCACAAGTTTTTGAAACATCATGCCATGTATCGGTTTTTGGCCCTCTCTCTCTCAGTGGTGAAGAATCACTTAATAATAAGCCTGCTGTTGACTTAATGGTTAACGTGGCTGTTAAGATCTTAGGGTCTCATGTTTGAGCCTTTGTCGGCCGTTGAAATAACACCAGTTGGGTTGACAGTCTGTCATCCTTCGATGTCGGCAAAATGAGAACCAGCTTACTGGTAACAGGAGCACTGCATCAGCGGCACAGCCGCAATTCCAGAGAATGATGCAACCAGCAATCACAGGATGCATACAAAACAACTTGAAAAATATAGTATCTGGATCCAGATTTTCACCAAAATCTAATCAATTCGGCCTTGTCACACACCCAACCTGTCCACAACGTTTTGTTCGAATCCGTCCATAACCTTGTGGGATATCCTGCTCACAGACAGACAGACAGGGGTGAAAACATAACCTCCGTCACCTTAGGTGGCAGGGGTAGAGAAAGAAAACCCCCCTTAACCCTTACCAAAGACGTGCCCATGATGCCAGTGAACGAAGGAGATGTCTTAATTATCTAACTTGGGGCCCAGCAGACACACCATGTGAGATGGACATTGGACAATAGTGGGAATGACAAGACAGAAAATAGTTTTGGGGCAAATCAAACAGAGTCTGGAGGAAGGGTCACTGTGCAATCCTGGCAGGAGGCTGTGGTGAACATTCCATGCCACGGAGAGGTGAATGCCCCTTTCCACAGAGAGAGAAGGGTCTGGCTCCGGCCTCCACGGGGAGTGGCTCTGCACGATCTGTCTGGCACAGCCTTCCGTGTGCTGCTCCGGGAGGTCTCCTGCTTCCGCCGTCGTTCCACCATTTGTGCCCTCAGGCCCATACGTCACTGATGATGTGCCACATTCCTCCCCTCTCACTCACTATTGGCTGTTGGCCCGGTCTGGGGGCGGAGCGAACCCTCCGTGATCCTGCTCCCTGATGTTCTGAAGTGATGCGGCTAAAGGTGCCTTTGTCATTCTCCCACCAATGCTAGCATCAGCAGCCTAACACAACACTAAAATAGATATCGAGGACTGATTACCGAAGGTAAAACAGTGAAAATGGGGTTAAAAGGGTTGATAATTTAAGATGCAGACACAGAGAGGGAGTCGTCTAATAGTGGCGCCGCACAGCTCAAATATTCAAAAGAATTGTGCACTAAGTGATAAAAGCACCAAATTTGGCACACTTGTAGAAAGACATATAATGAAGCGATTTGGATATTAGGCCACCACAGATTTAGCCTCTGAGGGCTAAATAACTATTTCATACTGTAAGCAATTCCTTTCTCATCTCACAATTAATTACCTCATGCTTCTGCTATTACATTCGTTAAGGCCTAAGTCACATTTGCTCTACGGCGGCCGTACGCCCTCTGATTTGACACGAAACGTGCGGCGGCCACAGAGTTTCTGCGCTGGCCTCAGGGTGGCCCTACGCCATTTGACTATATTTTACAGGCCGTAGGGGTCGCCGTGGAATTATAACGCGGAGTTATAACTTTTTTCATTTCTACGTTGGCCATAGCAATTCGACATGCCTTAGTTGTGACGTAGTTGTGTTCCACGTCGACCGTACGTAGGGCGTACGGTGGACTTGCGTTATTCGTGCTGCTGCCGTAGTCTCTTATCAATGAAAAATGAATTTTGCCCTAAAAACCGAATACATTTTAAAAAACCGAACATAACGAAGCGTTCATGTTTGTTCACGTCCGTCTCCCCCACCTGTTCAACGCGCATCTTCGCGCTTTGTTCATTCAGTTCGTCGGTGGAAGTCCTCGTGAAAGCATCTTGTGTGTAGATCGCTACTTTACCTCGTGTTTTCACCTTGATTTGTGCTTTTTAAAATTTTTTTCTTTTTTACTCATCTTGTGTTTTAATTAATAACAAAAAAGCAATCCGATCACGTGGTTGACGGACTGTCGGGCAAGGATTTAATTTCACAGAAAAACCGGTTGTAATTTGGAATATCCATGATTACCTCAGCCCTATGCGTTTGATGAAAGTGATTGTGGTTCTGGGGGCATCATGTTTGATGATCTGCCCTGGGGGCAGTGCTCTTAGAATGCGCGAGCGATCGGAACTCAGGCCAGAGCTCGAGCCTGTGTGAACCTTTGCATTGGTGATTGTACCAGTTTACATACAATACACCACCACCGAAGGTCATTTACTCATCTTATTTTACCTTAAACATGGGGAATTTCAGTTGAAAGCGCCTTGAAAGTGGGTTTTCTTGGGGTCCAGGAACAGATTAATTCACTCCATTATTTCTTATTGGGAAAATAGTTTTGGAATCGAACTTCTAGCAATCCGAACAGCCTCCTGGAACGAATTCAATTCGGATTCTGGGGGCACCACGTACTGGTATATTCCAAACTGTTATATTTTTATTTCAGTAAAGAAAGAACTGGTATATATATATATATATATATATATATATATATATATATATATATATATATATATATATATATATATATATATATATATATATATATATATATACCCACTATTTAGCGTCCGTCTGGCCGCACGTTCGCCTTAGGGCCCCCCTGCGGTCGCCTTGCGGGCACCTTGAGGCTACCTTGCGTCTGCCTTGAAAATTCTATGGCCGCCGCAGGGACGCCCTAAGGTCAACGTGCGACATCATATCAAAGACCGTATGGCACCCCACGTTTTCGGTCTCCTCAATTTCTAAATACCCCGTGTGGCTACCCGAAAAATAAAAACATATCTGACTGCTACATTGTGTGACCGTGGAAATACTGCGGCCGCCGTATAATTGCTAGTGGACGTAGATTTTGGAGACCCCACGGCCGCTGTGGCAAATGTGACTTAGGCCTAAGGATATAACAGTACTATACTACACATTATTAACCCTCTAGGAGCCATTTCCATAACAATACATTTGTTATTCTTGCTTCATAAGTTTGTTGCTCTTGCCTGATTGCAGCTGTTGTCTTACTGTAGGTTTGAATGGCTGGACCCGAGCATCAAAAAGACAGAATGGTCACGCGAAGAGGAAGAGAAGCTCTTGCATCTAGCCAAGCTGATGCCAACACAATGGCGCACAATTGCACCAATCATTGGCCGCACAGCCGCACAGTGCCTCGAGCATTACGAGTACCTGCTGTGAGTTTGAAATAAAGCCAAGTAAATAATTGCAAAACCTCTCATCACCATGCACCGTAAAACAATTTCCAAATACAGTAATACTCTGTTTTATGTTGGGGATGCGTTCCTGAAAAGTGCGACAAATATCAAAACTACGTAAATCAAAGCATTTGTTTGTCTTCAGAATTAATGGACTAATCCGGGGTTTGTGTTCCAAACATCGCCATATCACCTGTTATACATTACCCTTTTTAAAATTAATGACAGTTACACTCAATAACACACATATAAAAAAAAATACAATAACCAGAAATATATAAAAAAATTAACCTCTTCTGGAAGTGATTGAGGCGGTCAAACTGGGTGGTACCTCTTCTTCTTCTTCTTCAATGAACGTTGCCATTTTTTTTGATGGTACGCACGCACCATAGTCGGAGGCAAACTAAATAAGCCGGCCGATTAATGCCATGTTTACCAGCATCCATTCGATGAATAACATCTAATTTCATTTTTAAGGTAACACTATTACAATTCCTCTTTGCCAATCTATAGTACAGTAGATTTATTTATGTGCGACCCAAAGTACAGTACTTCCGCGATTTTGCAATCTCCCGACTTGGTAGTTTAGCGATGCATTCTTGCGTTTTTATCAGTCTTGTAACTTCTGATAATACACAAATAAATGGTATGGCTCTTAAAGCACCGTAAGTGCGAGTTGAGGTGACGCAAGTCGGGTCGCGGTATTATGAATGTGACGACGTATTTGCGAAATGGCGTTAAAAGGGGAGAAGTGAACGGGGTATTCTGTACAAACGTTATGGTGGATTGCTCCAAAGGTAGAATA
Organism: Eptatretus burgeri; assembly: GCF_056783735.1. Taxonomy (NCBI): domain Eukaryota; kingdom Metazoa; phylum Chordata; class Myxini; order Myxiniformes; family Myxinidae; genus Eptatretus; species Eptatretus burgeri. The sequence goes on from NC_140975.1 coordinate 33,256,468, forward strand.
GTTGAGGTCCTTTGAGACCCCACTTTGAGTTTTGAGAATGTTTTATGAGGACCAATGATGTTATGGTTTGGCAGGGAAGTACGTTTCAAGAACACCTGTCAGCGTACCACGTTTTATCAAGATTGGCGCCTGTAAGCCTGAAACTTCCATTTTCTCTGGTGATTTTAATATTGATTGACCCGTTTTATATCACTTTACACAGAGACAAAGCAGCACAGAAAGACAACGAGGAGGAAGGAGGCACTATCGGAGATGATCCTCGTAAACTGAAACCAGGAGAGATTGACCCAAACCCTGAAACCAAACCTGCCCGCCCTGACCCTGTGGATATGGATGAAGGTACAACACACAATCATCAATGCTTTTTATTGTGCATTTTCTCTGTTTCTCCATCTTTTTTTTTTTTTTTTTTTTTTTTTTTGTATACCTTGGTCGAGGCTCGTATGAGAGCTAACACACAACTCACAGCAAGGAGACATGAGACAAGAGGGGTGGGAGTTGAAGGGACAAAACAGTGGGGAACAGACACATTAGGTGAACTGTGGAAGGGAGAGGGATGGGGATGGGACGGGGAACATGGCGAAGAGAAGATGGACATTTCAGGGACTTTCAGGAAGGAAAGTAGGAGAAATGAAGGAAGTGGGCTTGGGTGGATTATCGGGGGTAGAAAAGATCGAGGATTTGGATGGGGGAAGATAAGAGGTGGTGGTGAACAGCTGTTTTGAAAACCTGGAGGGAAGAATGGGAAAGAATAGAGTGAGGAAGTTTATTCCAAAGGCGGGAAAAAAGAGGAATGAAAGAGTGAAGATGAGCAGTGATTCGTGATTTTGGTAGTTTTACCAGAAGGGGGTTGTTGGCGGACCTTGAGCGCCCTGTGGAAATGTGGTGGGGACAAATCGCAGAGAGAGCAGGGGGGCAAGGCTGGAGAGGAGTCGGTAGAAGACAGAAAGACCACCGACCAACCTGCGGTGATTGAGTGAGAGGCCCAAAGACTCAGCTTCATTGCGGGAGATGCCGATGATCTTAAATGCCCTGGTTTCGACAGCGTGAAGCCGAGAAAGGTGGGAGGCAGGAGCACCAGCCCAGAGGGGAGAGCAGTACTCCATCAGGCTACGGACAAAAGCTTTGTAAGTGGTCAGGAGCTCAAGAGGGCCGAGGAAGGACTTAGCACGACGGAGGATTCCCAGTCGGCGACTGGCTTTTGAGGCGAGGTTGGAAATGTGACTTTCCCAGGAAAGGTCATGGCAGATAGTGAGACCTAGAAGCTTGAAAGAAAAGACTTCTTCCAGAGGATTGTTGAGAAAGTGGATGGGGGGTTTTGTAAACGGTCCTTTCGAAGAGACATAGTGAGAGTGTGAGATTTGTCTGGATTGAAAGACATGTTCCACGTGTTGGACCAGTTTGTGATTTTATCCAGATCTGCAGTGAGTGAAGAAGCTGCTGCTTGCCGGTCTGAGGGATGACAGATGGTACGGCAGAGGGTGGAGTCGTCGGCAAAGAGAAATAGAGGATTTTCCAGAGAGTCCGAGAGATCATTGATGAAAACCAGAAAAAGAACAGGGCCCAGAACGCTACCTTGAGGAACTCCAGCCTGCACAGGAAGAGGGGATGAAAGAACTCCATTTAGGGCCACACGTTGACTGCGACAGGAGAGGAAGTCTGCGAGCCATGAGTGGAGATGGCCTTGAATACCATGGGAAGAGAGTTTGGTGAGTAGGGCAGGGTGCCAGACTGTGTCAAAAGCACGTGATATGTCCAGGGATACGGCTCGGATTTCCTGTCTGGCATTGAGGACCTCCATCCATTGATGGGAGAGCAGAAGCAGCATATCCAGGGTAGAGTGACCTGGTCTGAAACCAAATTGATGATTGGAAATCAAGCCATTGGAGAAGAGGAAGGATTTCATATCTGAGGCGATGATGGATTCCATCACCTTGCTGATGATTGGGAGAAGGCTGATTGGTCTGTAGTTATAGGGATCTGTTTTTGCACCTTTTTTATGCAGGGCAGTGATGTTAGCAGATTTCCAAGCAGATGGCAGATGACCTTGGGCAAATGAGAGGGTGAATAGAACAGAGAGAGGGTGAGCAAGAGCAGAAGAGCAGGATTTGAGAACACGTGGGCTGATGCCATCTGGACCGGTTGCAGAATCTGACTCGAGGTTTGAAAGCAAGCTCTCCACCTTGTCAGGAGAAAAGGATACAGAGTCCAGGGAGAGTTGGGTGCGACTGGGTAAAGTGGGTAGAGATAGTGATGGGTTTAGGACACAAGATTTAGCTGCAAACACCGAGTTTAGACATTCAGCTTTATCACGTGTGGAATCAGCAGTGCGGCCATTTGAGGTAAGGGAGGGGATGGAGGGGGAACATACACCAGAAACAGATTTGATTAAACGCCACCAGGATTTTGAGGAGGGAGAGAGGTTTGAGAGTTCAGACTTGAGATGAGAAAGATGTTGTTTTCTGGCTCTCCTGAGGGTAGATACACACTTGTTCCGAGCTTTGTGGAAAGAACTGAGATTGCCCTCAGTTGGGTTTGCTTTCCATGAGGCAAAGGCAAGTTGTTTCAGGACAACTGCCTCGCCACAAGCTTCAGTAAACCAGGGGTGGGAGGAAGGGTAAGACAACTGAACACGAGAGGGGATAAATCTGTGCATGAGGGAGAGCAAGTTTCTTTGAAAGAATTCCCAGGATGAGTTGATGTTTGAGAAAGTAGTGATAGGAGACCAGTCTGTAAGTTTGATGGCTGCTCGGAGACCCTGCCAGTCGGCTTGAGTGAAATGCCAGACTCGACGGCGGTGAGGTGGTTCTCTGATAACAGCCAGAGAGATGTCCACTTTAACAAGGACGTGGTCAGAAGAACCAATTGGAGCGAAGGAAGAGCAGCAGATATTGTCAGGGAAATTTGTCAAAATCAGATCCAGAAGAGATGGAGTACCATTGGTTGAGATCCGGGTCGGGAAGTTGACCGATTGAGTCAGTCCCAATGAGTCGCAGAAAGCTTTTGCTGAGGTGCCATGGCAGGTGAGAGAGGTACCCACACCTAGCCAACTGGCGTGATGACAATTGAAGTCACCACATAAGAGGAAGAGAGAGTTTGGATGAGAAGATAGAAGATGGTCCATGTTTTCGGATAGTGAGATGTAGATGGAGTCATCACTGTTCGGTGGACGGTACAGTACACATATAAACATGAGGTGGGAGTGGAGGGGAAGCCGAAGCCAGAGGTATTCCTGGGGGTGTGGGGAGTGAGAGCAGTGCATGGAGAGTGAGGAATAGAGTCTTTGATGAAAAGAGCAACACCTCCACCAGGACGAGGCTCAGGTCTGTCATACCGTAAGAGGGAGTAGCCAGGGAGAGATACTTGGGAGTCAGACACGTCTTGGGAGAGGAAAGTTTCTGTTAGGCAGATAATGTCTGGTTTGTCAGTGGCAACCTGTATGGAAAGATCTGAAAGGTTTGAGCGAAGGCCCCGGATATTTGAGGTCCACACTTTTAATGAAGAGGAAGGGGAGGAGGCTTTGGGTGCAGGAGGTGGAGGGGGAGGGGGAGGGTAGGACAAGGGATGAGGGGGGCAGGTAAGGAGGGTTGCTGAAGGAGTGTGGGGTATTGCAGAACAGCGAGGGAAGGGGGCCAAATGAGGAGAAAAGGCTCTGTGGTGCTGCGGGAGAGGGGGGACAAGAGACAAGGAAGAAGGCAGTTGAGGATTTGAGGAGGTGGAGTGAAGAGATGGAGGTAAGAGGGCAGTGGAGGGAGGCAGGTTGGTGGATGAGAGGGGGGCAACTTTGAGAAGGAAGAGTGAGGGGGATGAAAGGTTGGAGAAAGGTGAGGAGGGGATTTTTGAGAGAGGTGAGAGGGAGGCTTGGAGGGAGAAGAGTGGGATGGTTGCTTTGAGAGTGAGAGTGAGGGGTGAGGGGGGTGAGTTGGCACTGAATTTGGAAAAAAAGAATGGTTGATGGAAAGCGAGCATCCATGGCAAACTGTGGTTTTTAAAAGTTTTAGGTCAGAGATGCGATTTAACACAATTCTTGATGGGTGCAATGAAGGCGAATTCAGAGCATGGAGAGAAGAAGCGCTGTAATAGTTGGATTTTTTAGGCAAGGAATGAAGGAGAGCTCGAAATAAGAGCAGTCTGTTAAAATAGCAGAAGAGTAGTGCATTGTGAAACAGTAAAGAGTACCACATGTGTGAGAAAGGAAAATGAAGCATTATAAGATCGCATTATAAGGATCTTTGGATCCTTACACACATTTTATTTATTGAAATTCACAAATACAACCTGTCGCTTCACTGCCGGGAATATGGAGGGGGTGGGGAAGAGGAGGATGGAGAGAGAGAGAGAGAGAGAGAGAGAGAGAGAGAGAGAGAGAGAGAGAGAGAGAGAGAGAGAGAGAGAGAGAGAGAGAGAGAGAGAGAGAGAGAGATAGAGAGATAGAGAGATAGAGAGATAGAGAGATAGAGAGATAGAGAGATAGAGAGATAGAGAGATAGAGAGATAGAGAGATAGAGAGATAGAGATAGAGATAGAGATAGAGATAGAGATAGAGATAGAGATAGAGATAGAGATAGAGATAGAGATAGAGATAGAGATAGAGATAGAGATAGAGATAGAGATAGAGATAGAGATAGAGATAGAGATAGAGATAGAGATAGAGATAGAGATAGAGATAGAGATAGAGATATATATATATATAGAGATATATAGAGATATAGAGATAGAGATAGAGATATATATATATATAGAGATATATAGAGATATATAGAGATATAGAGATAGAGATAGAGATAGAGATAGGATGGATGAGGAAGGGGAGAAGAGGAGGAAGGGAGGGGGTGGGAAGAGCAACGCCTCACCAAATGTTGCCATATATTCCAGGAGGGGGTGGCAGTGAGGAGGATGGGGGAGAGAAGGGGGGGGAGAGAAGGGGGGGAGGCGGTGAGAGGGAGGGGGGATGTGGGAAGGGGGAGTGGGTTTGGGAGGAGGTAAGCATGAGGGTAGGGATTCTAGACTTGCGTTAAATAGTGTGACTTTTGGAGAAGGGGTGGGGGTAGTACGGGATTGAACAAAATGGGGTATGTTAAAACAGCACGTTAATACAGCACACAGAGACTGCCGGGAGATGTCCACAGGGATGGAGAGGGGAGGGGGAAGCGTGATGGGAGGTGGAGGGAAGGCAGCATGATGGAAGGGAAGGCAGCGTGAGGGCAAGGGAAGGTAAGGTAGCACGAGGGGAAGAGAATGCGGTGTGAGGGGAAGGGAAGGCAGCGTGAAGGGAAGGAAAGGCAGTGTGAGTGGAGGGGAAGGAAAGGCAGTGCAAGAGGATGGAAAGGGAGCATGAGGGGAGGGTAAGGGAATGGAAGGCAGCGTGAGGGGCGGAGAAGGGAAGGCAGTGTGTGGAGGTGGGGAAGGGAAGGTGATGAAATGCGCCCAAACAGCAACATTTTCTTTTTAACCATCTGGTTCTATATAAAACCAGGCAGGAGCATTTATAAGCCATACTGTCTACCTGTAAAATTCCTGCCTGCAAGCATGCATGCTCGCACATACAGCAACCTTGGCACCCCTACGATCGGCTCACACCGAATCTGATTCGTACATGCTACCCTCTGGGGAAACGGTTTTAAATTAAAAACTAAACCATCAGTCCTTAACAGTCCCCTTAACAGAGTGGGAGGGGTGGGGAACCAGGCGGAGGGGGGTTGGGAGAGGGAGGGGGGAGAGGGGTGGGAGAGGGAGGGGGAGGGGTGGGAGAGGGAGGGGGAGAGGGGTGTGAGAGGGAAGGGGGGAGAGGGAAGGGGGAGAGGGGTGGGAGAGAGGGATCGGGGTGGGAGATAGGGAGAGGGAGAGTGAGAGAGGGAGGAGAGGGGCGAGAGAGGGGGAGGGGATTTCAGCAGATGTGACGCCCAGTTTAACATCCATCAGAGGGACAGCACACACATTGATGAATCACCCTGCCTGTGAAACACCGGGATGACAGTTTATAGCTCGGTTGGGATTCAAACTCTGGCTAGATTCATTACTTCCTAACAACTGAAACATTTTTTTACTCAATGTAATCATGTAATTTATTTTGCCTTCCTAACTCCGGTATTGAACCGCGGTATCACCATCAAAGCTTTTTGAACGTGCGCTAAGTGGTTAAACCAAGCACTCCGATTATATGGTTGAAGAAACTTTAAAAAACGAAACATTTCATTTTTTTTATGTGTATTTTTCTATGCCAGTGATGGGTCGTATAATGAAACAAGATGGTACCAAAAGGGGAAACGTGGTGCAACATGAAATTGCACATTTTTAAACATATTTGTATAATGTGTGCAGTGCATTGTCATGGTGTTTTTTGTTTTTTAATAACTTTTTGTGAATTATTTCCCCTTTGTGCAACCATCATAACTTCCCCTTGAACCGTAGATGAGTTGGAGATGCTTTCTGAAGCCCGTGCTCGCCTCGCCAACACACAGGGCAAGAAGGCAAAGCGTAAGGCACGCGAGAAACAATTGGAGGAAGCACGGCGACTGGCAGCCCTACAGAAGCGACGAGAACTTCGTGCTGCGGGAATAGAGCTGCAAAAGAAGCGGAAGAAGAAACGTGGTGTAGATTACAATGCTGAGATCCCTTTTGAGAAGCAACCAGCACCAGGATTTTATGACACGTCCAGGGAGAATTATGAGACACTGCAGCCGGACTTCAAACGTCTGCGACAACAGCACCTGGATGGGGATCTTAGGGGGTATGGAAGGGAATGTGCTTGTTGAGCAAAGTGGGTGAAAACTTTACATATAATGATTAATACCAATAAGTTGTCATCTTGGAGGAAGGAGTACAAACAATCTCCTCAGTCTTAAAGAGAACTTGAACAAACATGAATCATATTCATGCATGCTCTGCAGGGAGAAGGAGGAGCGAGAACGATGCAAGGATAAACAGTTGCTGAAGAAGAAGAAAGAATCCGACCTTCCATCGGCCATCTTGCAGAGCAGTGGTGTTGCCGAGTTCACCCATAAGCGTAGTAAACTGGTCCTCCCTGAACCACAGGTAAGCTTGTTTTGTTTGTACCTAAATGGAATACTATTCTCCGTGAATGTCTGCGCCAGCAGAGAAGCTGAACGATAGATTTGTCAACTGAAAGTTGAGAGTATATTGACCGCAGTGGGAGGCTGAGTTGTGGCTGACAATTGAATCAATAGCCCTTCATGAGAGCAAAAGCAGGTCCAAATTTTAATTTTCCTTTCCTTTCTCCTAGATATCGGACATAGAACTGGAAGAGGTGGTCAAACTGGGCCAGGCAAGTGAGGGTGCTCGTTTAGCGGCTGAGGAGGCCGGGAACACTGGTGGCGCTTCCAGCTCTCTACTGGCTAATTACAGTGTCACACCAGCTAGTGCGGGCCTGCGCACGCCTCGCACACCCGCCGCACAGGACCGCATCCTCCAAGTATGACTTTCTCCTGTTCTCCCCCCCCCCCCCCCCATAATCAACGAAGCATGGTGATCTCCTTGTCTTGCACAAGAACATCTTGTTTTTATTTCCCAAAGCATTCATAATCATAACAACAATCACAACATCAGTAATGACATGCAATTGTGCCAGTTATGTTGTGGAAGAGTCAATGTGTACATCATAGCATTTGTGTGCAGTAATTAAATCTTCTCTAAGCAGGCAATCCTTCTGAACCCCACTCCTCACTCCTGATTGCATTTGTAGGAAGCTCAAAACATCATGGCTCTCACAAATGTGGACACTCCACTTAAAGGGGGTCTTAACACTCCGCTGCGTGAGAGCGATTTTTCAGGGGTCACCCCACAACGGCAGCTCATCCAAACACCCAACACGGTCCTCGGTACTCCTGCACGGTAAGAATCCCAAATGTAAATAACTATGATGGATAATCTTATCAATAATTTGGTTGACTCGAAGGTTCGTGATCACGTGGTTCGCTTTTACCGGAACACCTCAGGTTCTCCACTTGTGTACCACAGTGTACCCTCCTTTACCACACTGCACCTTACAGTGCCATACGGTGCGCTATGACCCGAGATCTCTCCGGCGAAGATCACAAAGTGAACATTCTGGGATCCACGAGCACTTTAAATGGAGGAAACACAGTCGGTCCAGGAGGTTCTCCCTCAGCCAGGAGGTCCATGTTCGGTTCACCCAAGGATAAAGATAATGAGTATGGACCCGATTCGGTTGTGAAAGTGAAGATCAAGTCTGAGTTTGTTGATTATTCGTTCCCTCAATGCGAACATTTAATTGTGAAAGTGAAGGTCGAGTCTGAGTGTGTGGATGGATCATCCACTCGAGACAATGGTGAAAATCATCCCGTGAAGATGGAAAATTTCCAAAGTTATTTTCTTCAGACTTCCCAAGATGCTTTGAGCAATGAGCGTTTAAACCAGGAACTCCAACATTCTCGTCCCGTGGAGCCCAGTGATGCTGCTCAGCTGCTCGAAGAGAAACAAATGAAAATCGGTTATATTACCAACTCTGCCCAGTTGTTGAACACAAATTATTTTAATCAGCAAATTCCTTTTCGTCAAGACAATGACAAAGTGAACAGCGTGTCTCACAACAAATGCAAAAGTTATTTCAAGGCACACAAGCAGATCCAAATAAATGAGAAACCCTACAAGTGTTTTGGGTGTACCAAGGTGTTTGATCATCAATCAACTTTACATCGACATCAAAGAATACATACTGAGATGGAAATAGAGATAACAACCAGCACAAATGGAGATGGCAAACAACGGGAGAAGCCGTATAAGTGTTCTGTTTGTTCTAAAGTTTTTCGTTATTCTTCAAACTTGAAAAAACACAAACCAATTCACACTGGGGAGAAGCCGTTCAAGTGTTCTGTTTGTTCTAAAGTTTTTCGTCATTCTTCAAACTTGAAAAACCACAAACCAATTCACACTGGTGAGAAGCCATTCAAGTGTTTTGTTTGTTCTAAGGTGTTTCGTCGCTTGTCACACTTGAATGACCACAAACTAATTCACACTGGGGAGAAGCCGTACAAGTGTTCTGTTTGTTCTAAAGTTTTTCGTCAGTTATCGAACTTGAAAAAACACAAACAAATTCACACTGGGGAGAAACCGCACAAGTGTCCTGTGTGTTCTCAAGTTTTTCGTCAGTTATCAACCTTGAATAAACACAAACTAATTCACACTGGAGAGAAGCCGTACAAGTGTCCGGTGTGTTCTAAATTTTTTCGTCATTCTTCAAACTTGAATAACCATAAACTAACTCACACTGGGGAGAAGCCGTACAAGTGTTCTTTGTGTTCGAAGGGTTTTCGTCGTTCATCACACTTAAATATGCACAAATTTCTTCATACTGGGGAGAAGCCATACAAGTGTCCGGTGTGTTCTAAGGTGTTTCCTCATTCATCAAACTTGAATAAACACAAACGCATTCACACTGCAGACAAGCCGTACAAGTGTACTGTTTGTTCTAAAGTTTTTCGTCATTTATCAAACTTGAAAAACCACAAACTAATTCACACCGGGGACAAGCCGTACAAGTGTTCAGTGTGTTCTAAAGTTTTTCGTCATTTGTTTACCTTGAATAACCACAAATTAACTCACACTGGGGAGAAGCCGTACAAGTGTTGTGTGTGTTTTATGGTTTTTCGTCACAAATCGACCTTAAATATACACAAACTACTTCACACTGGGGAGAAGCCATACAAGTGTTCTGTGTGTTTTATGGTTTTTCGTCACAAATCAACTTTAAATATACACAAACTACTTCATACTGGGGAGATGCCATACAAGTGTTCTGCGTGTTCTAAGTTTTTCGGTCAGTTAACAAGCTTGAAAACGCACAAACAAATTTGGCACTGCTCATTCAAGAAAAGTAACAGGCGAACAACACCGCAAGAAAAATAGGCCAGGCCCCATGAACAGAAACCAAATAACACCATGGAAACAGACACTTGAGAGAAAGAGAGAACAACTGAGAAAGGAAACAGAACAAATAGAAAAATTCAAATGATAGAAATTGAAGCCCAAAGCTAAAGAGGATTGGAAAAATAAAGAAAACAAATATAAAATGGAAGAGAAAGACCAAGAGTTAATGGGTGTTGAAAACAAACTCAAAATAGAAATTATAGCAGGGAAATAAATCAACAAATACCACAAAGCCAACAACAGATAAAGACAAAGCCAGGTATTTGAAGATATCATGAAAGGATTCCACCGAGAACTAGGGAAACCGAAGCAGGACGTGTCAATTCCCTCCTCCTCCCTCCGAAAAGATGAACTAGAAAAACTCTGGGAAGCAATTTATGAAGACCGAAAGGAACATGACAAAAGGTGGAAGGGATCTGAAACTCGAAAAAGAAAAATAAACATCAAAAGGAAATTTTTTGAGTGATGGAAAAAAAAAAAGGCTTTCAAAAATGCTAAACTTTAAAAGCCCAGGCTTGGATGGCTTTCCAAACTTCTGGCTAAAGCAACTGGGTGCTCTCCACAATCACTACGCTCTAGCATTCAACAAACTTATCCAAGGGGTAAAGGTATTGGATGAGTGGCTCACGGAAGGCAACACATTTCTCATCCCAAAACCTGAAGAAACCCAACTATCTCACAAATACCGACCAATAACATGTCCACCAACAACATACAAACTTCGAAAGGGAATCATCACAGAAATGGTGTGCCACCACCAAACACAACAAGGATGTCTAGAGGCAGAACAGAAGGGATGTAAGAGAGGATGCAATGGAGCAATCAAACATCTATTCTGAACAAGGACATGGTCAGAAACTGCAAGTTGTGAAGAACCGAATTGTCCACAGCCTTTATGGACTTAAAAAACCATAGAAGCTTTTGGAACCCAGGTGGATGCGAAGGAAGTTCTGGTTGTGCACATGTTCTTTCTTGTATATCAGTTTTGCTGGAAATCTTCATGAGATGTTAGAACAAGAAGGCATTGAAAGGACCCAACACCATCACAGAACCTGAAGGTTTGTGAAGAAATGACTAAAGGTGTGTTTTATTACCTGCACAACCAGGAATATCTCTGATGTGGTGGTTCACAGGTGTAATAACTATGGGTGGTGTTCTCCTTGAACCACATAGACTGGTCTTGGAGGTTTTACATACTGGTATATTATAAACTTTTGACACAATACTGGCTTCTGTTGAATTTTTTTTTTTTGTCTCAACAATTGTTTTATTATGATAATATCATGGATATGAAAATAATTACCTGTATTTAGGTATTCGATCATTGTGCTAAACATGTTATTTTTATCTGTAAGTACATTTTGAAGGAATTTCAAGATATGGGTCAAATAAACACTTTAAATTCACTTGTCGGTTATCGAGTTAATTTTCATGATATTCATACCTGCTTGGTGCTTCGTTAATGGAAATTAACTTCAATGTTCTTCACACGCATTTCCTAAAGTGTCAGACAATGTGGTTCTTTCAGTTTGCTTTGGTGGAAAATTACAGGGTTTTTATGGACTCTACTATACAAGATCGAAAATATCACACACACACACACACACACACACACACACACACACACACACACACACACACACACACACACACACACACACACACACACACACACACACACACACACACACACACACACACACACACACACACACACACACACACACACACACACACACACACACACACGTTTGCACATTCCTTGAAACTTCTTGAAATTCCTGGAAAAATGAAAAAAGCATTTTCCAGAAATGGAATGTCCTGGAAAAATAGTCCAAGTCTTTGAAACTCCTAGAAAAAATTTGCAAATAGAAATAATCTGCCAGGCCACGGTCGTTCCACCAGTCTCTGAGAATGCAAGAGTGGCTCATCTATTTTCACCACCTCCAGGTTATTTACCATTAAAGCCATACCAAAATGGTTTCTCAGTCTGATGGAACTTAGAGAGAATCTTTATGCCCTGTCAATGGATTGATCAGCATGGTGCTAACTTCGCGGCTAAATTATTCTGAAGTTAATTACTTCTAATGATCTTTTATTCTATCTGCCCATAATCATGTGTTCATGGCCTCTGGCATTTATCCATTTGGAACAAAAATACCGTACCCTGGAAATATCACATGGTTTCGACTTTACACATATAATTGTAAATCAGCAGGGTTGCTGCAGCGTGCCGGTGGTAAATGAGATGTGTTGTGCATATAGTACTGAAATGTATCTATCTCTCACATCAACACTCCATTTTCTGGAATTAATCTATGGAATCATCATCAATTCCTTTGTTTTCCATTATTGCCCTTAATTATTTTTAACCATGGCTCCCAAGAGGAAAACTGTTGCGAGTGGGGAACCAAGTGCAAAAAAGTCGAGGAAAGTGATGTCTTTGACACAGATAGTGGAGGTTTTCAATAAGTTTGGTCGAGGCTAGAGTGTGATGGGCAGCCATGACGTTGAGTCCAGTATCCACCAAGTAAAGCAATTCACAGAAAACAAGGGGTCGTGAATGCTGGGGCATTCCATATCAAGTGTACACACCCTCCTGACACTAATACCTCATTTTCTCCCCATATGTTGGTCATTTATTCATTTGGGTGAAAAAACTCAAAATATCAACTTTTAGACCTGTGGGCCCATCGGGGCCCATTTTAGGGTCCCCCCAAATTTGGGCGCCCCCGGCTGCCGCACAATCTTCCAGAGGCCATATCACAGGTTGTAGTGGTCCGATTTGGCTGATCTTGGTATCAAAATGCTCGTAAAAGCGAGATCTTTCGAATCGCGTAAAGTAAAATCACTCCGAAACAGTAACTCAAAAAGTTATAGTTTGGGGCGTCCTTTGACCTTGGGCCCCCGCTCCCCAGACAAACCGATGGTCCCGATTTGTTCGTGTGAGAATACCCCTTCATATACTCCAACACCCTCAGCATAAATGAAAATGGGATCTCAATGGGTTCAAGTGTGATGATGGTTTTATTGTTTGGGGACTCGGGTGCTGGACACACAATACGCCACCATTCATAGCACAATATTTGAACACAAGATTACCAATACACTATATCAGTATATTGTACATAAACTTTCCACATGCACATGCAGGAACTGGAAGCTATACTCGTATTATATGAGTAAGAGTTTTTCCTTGTATATTATAGTCAAGATTTTTTGCCAACCAATGTCTGTTTTATTTGACAGCTGTGTTTCTTTTTTACTGATTTGTGTAGGTTCTACCTCCAGCAGTTTTTGGTTCTATGGAAAGACGTATATCAGAAATGTCTAAAATGCAGTGATTTTCAATGTCAGGAAAAAAGAAACTATTTGTGGGCCCGTTTGGATGAAGAAAATTCACTTTCACTTCATTAGTGTCCTGAAAGGCTTCCATGATGCAGGCAAGCCACCATTTTCCATCATAGTGCACTGTGACGTAACCTGAGAGTTTCTCGTTAAAAGTTGGTGTAGATTTTGAAATAGCTGACTCGATACGGTGTTCCTCGCTAAGGCTGAATTCACGTACTCGAAGAGCAGTTTAAGAAATAGGGATGAAAGCATGAAGTTTTTGAGTTCCAGCTATGGTTTTGGCTGTTTTTAACCTTTCTTCCAGATTTTGTTCTTCCTCGTCATACGCCTCTTGGATCCCCTAACCGAACTTCATTTCATTCAAACCATTTTCAGCAAAGGCGAAAAGATCTTTTGGAGAAATAATTTGACTTTCGTAAGGTCTACGCAGGCTCTCACGTGTTGCTTCTCATTTGACTGTACCTCCCACGCCATCTGAAGGGCCCTTGCCATGACTTGTGGCAAAAAATGCCATTCTGCATCAATGCCATACTCTGATTTGTGATGACATAGGTTTATGAAGGCTTTGCAATTCTTATATTGGCCAGTGCAACCGTCTGAGAAATAGTAAAGTTTCTTTACATTTCCAAAGCTAGATTTCAAGTGTTCAATGAGCAATCTTTGGAAGAGGTGGACTGAGACAACGTCGTGAGTATTGCATTCTGATATAATCGTGAACGGATCGTGGTTTAATTTGCCATCGTCCGATTTTAAATAGTAAACCCAGGGGTGAATTGTCGCTTGAGAGCAGTTCCAATGGAATCCTTGGGCCGCATCCTGTACGACAAACAAATAGTTCTCTGAGAAGTCTCCAATAATGACAAATTCTCCTTCACTGATTTCGTCTTTCTTATTTTTCAGAAACTGAGATTGGGCCTTGGCAATGAAGTCGTGTCTCACTAATTTTACCGCGCGTTCACAGAATTGATTAATGAATTCTTCCAAAGGCAGGACCATGGAGCTCAGTTCAGATCTGTCGGTGGATGTCCACCGTTTAAACTGAATTTCATCGATATCCTCGAGTTCATAAGCACTCAGTAGCTCAGTTTTGAAGTCTTCAATTGATGGGCAACTTTCACAAGTTCTGAAATAACATTCCAGTTGTGTTGGGTTACAAACTATGCGTGCTATCACATGATGATAGCTCTGAAGTTCGGCTATCTGTGGCATTTTGGAACCAAACATCATGAGTTTCACATTTTGATGTATCGTACATACACATATACTGTGTGTACCGCCTGAACCGGCTAGGACACACTCCGAGGGACGGAGCATGGCGAACTTTGCGAATCCAACTTTCAAGCCAGGGTTCTTCTCTTTGAATTTCTGAAACAGTTCCTTCAGATTGTTTAGGACCAGGCACTTTTGAATTTTGTCTTTTCCATGTTCATTCCTGACCACCACACAGTCCTTTTTCCCTGGCATTATTTGGCTGACTTCATCACTTCGGTAAAATTCGGTTACGGCGGATTTTACTTCATCAGGCAATATTTTACCCTGTTTGGGATTTGGAGACGATAGAATACCATTTTCTTTCTCTAAATTTTTGGCTTGCACAGCCATTCTTTGGGAGCAACTGAATTCACTCATCATCCCTCTGATGCTCATATTCCTAGGAAATATTGTCACCATACGTATTTGCTCTGAACGGCTCGAAACAACGTATTTTTCTTTCACGCTTTTGATCACCTCTGGCATGCAGTTTTCATCACATTTTGACGCTGTATTTTGTGTTTTCTCCGCAGTGCTTGGTCCAGCAACGAGTTGTAATTTCTTTCGCACAGAAGCTTCCACTTTACCTCGCTTTTCAGGAACGTACCCTGGGTTCCTTTCCGCCTTTGGTTTGTCGAATGGGCTTTCGCCCATCATCGATGACGACTGGTTTAATAGGTCAACTTCTGCTTCTCGCTCAAAAACCTCCTCGTCCTCATCTGTTGAAATAGATTCTGCAATGTACCTTCTCATGTACTTCAGATAGTACCTTCTGATGATAATTTCGAACTGGTCGAAGATGATTCTTCAATACGCTCTGGTGACAACTGAGAGAGTTTTTTTCTGCATGAAGTACAAAGTCTGTCATCTTTTTTCACCTTTGAAGAAAATTTCATCAACATATCATTTGACACATTGCGAAGATCTTTTCGTCGTTTCGTTTTATGGCAGCTGAACGGATCGCAACAGTATTTTCGGAACTCCTTTCGATCTTCAGTCGCCATGCTTACTGCAAAATATGCAAAAACTGAGATTAGCCCATTTACAACTTAATTTGATGATGGTTATAAAAAAATGTACACTTAAAAATCAATAGACACAATAGGCAGAATAATTTTTTGCAAATGATGCAATATATATATATATATATATATATATTAGTCCAGAGATGATGATTGTCAATTTCAGACATAAAGTCGCCTGCCAGCAGGTGACGTCATTAGAACGATGACAGCAAACGTCGCCTAATGTCGAATCAATTAGTGATATGTGGACCCCGAACAATAAAACCATCATCACACTTGAACCCATTGAGATCCCATTTTAATTTATGCTGAGGTGTTGGAGTATATGAAGGGGGTATTCTCACACGAAAAAATCGGGATCATCGGTTTGGCTCAAGGTCAAAGGGCGCCCCAAACTATAACTTTTGGAATTACTGTGTCGGAGTGATTTTACTTTACGCGATTCGAAACATCTCACTTTTACGAGCTTTTTGATACCAAGATCATCCAAATCGAACCACTACAACCTGTGATATGGCCACTGGAAGATTGTGGGTCAACCAGGGGCACCCAAATTTGGGGGGGCCCTAAAATTGGCCCCCAGGTCTGAAAATTGACACATAATATTTTACTGTGGATACAAACACTTGCACAAAAAAAAGAGTGAAATCTGAGACGATGTGTCAAAATTTCGCTGAAAAATGTGTGCACTTGACATGGAACGCCCCTGCTCTGGTTTTTCACCACGAGCGAAGGCGATTCCAGTAAACTGCTCCAGTAAATGATGCATGAGTTTATAGGTGAGAGGAAACGTAACCTTCCTTGTAAAACAAGGGTTTACTGTAGCCCAAAAATCCACCTCTTATGTGGAGAGCATAATTTATTGACTTCAATTTTATATGAAAATGATAATTCTGAATTGTAGTTTACTCCATGTCAGCAATCCATGTAACAGAAGCTGGTGATGAATGCTACAAAAGGTACAACTTGTAATGGTCTGGGGTATAACATGCAAAGTTAGTATATTGTCGTGTCAATGGTTTGGCTGACGTCGAGCTCGCTGTGGCGGGGAGGGTAAAAATCCTACGGTCTTGAGCGGCTTAACTCCTGACGAGACGTCTGATTAATCTCCTGATTAATAGAATTAATGGCTGACAGTGTGGGTCGTGAGGAGAGACATGAGAAACAGCTCTTAAAACCAATGGGATTTATTTCCTGAAACCCAAACAACCAGGGGGTAGTGGAATCACGAGGAGATGAGACGACGGAGGAAGGAATGCAATTAATAAATACTTGTATACAATGAGAATAAAAATGAATCTAAAGAAACTAAGGCGGCTCTCTCCGGATTCAGTCACAGATGGGAAAAGGGAACAGACCGAGTGACTCGGCTCTGGTGGCAGCGGGGACGAGCAGGAAATAAGGGGCGTTGAGTATGATGGGCAGGATGATGTGGAGATCAAGTACATGGGCAGGTCAACAAAATGGCCACAGGTCGAAGAAAGGCGGAGGCAGGCAGGATGAACTCCTCAGAGAAAGCTCTCCTCGCACTTTTTCCCTGTCGTGTTCCCTGTTCTCCTCAGACCTCAACTGCTTCACAGCCCCTCTCGGTTGTTCTATGACTTCCAACTGCCCAATCAGGCTCCTTCTTCTTCCCAGACAACGCTCCACCCTCTTGGGAGGCACCTATCACTTCCCCTCTCACTCTGAGGCTTTCCAAGCTGCACCTCTTTTTCTCTCTCTCTTGCCGAGTCTCCCCCCCCCCCCAGTAGAGATTAACATAGAAGCTATACACACAATTTCCTCCACCATAATCCCTGACTATGCCTGGTATTGACTCAATGGTTATGGTGGTGGGCTTGGGATCCGATGATCCTGAGTTCAAATCACCCTTGGCTGTTGATTTTATATCAGGTGGAGTTAACCCTGCCTGTCATCCTACCGAGGTTGGCAAAATGAGTGCCAGCTTGCTGGTATCCTGTGTTGGAATGGTGACCTGTCCAGGAATGTGCCCAATAGCCAAGGAGACTGCTGAGGCAGCACCAATGCTCTGCACTGAGTATGATCCCAATGGATGGATAATTAAATCCCTGACTATTATCACGCACCAACCCCTGTCTGGCACACATTCAAACAAGACCATTCTTTAGCTAATGTTTCCCTACATATTAAATCAAGATTGCTAAGTACTCGTACGTGGACCATGCTACTCCATACATTCCTCTCTCCTTGATGGTGATATCTAACCTCCCAAACAAACATAATATTTTGGCTGTAGGTGCCTATATAAATTAGGTGTGGGTGCCCATACATTGCCGAGGGAAAGTCTATAACCCCTTTCAAAATTTTCACTTTTTGTTGCCTTATAGCTTGGAATTAAATTGCATTATAAATCAGACTTTTTCCACCTTTATTTACACATTATAACCCACAACTTCCAAGTGAAAAACAAATTCTACAAATTTCAGAAAATAAAAAACAAAAAACCTAGAATATGTTGTTTGGCTAAGTGTCCACCCCCCTGCAAAATAGCAATTTAGCTCAGGTGTAACCTATCACCTTCAAAATCACATACCAAGTTAATTGGCCTGCACCTGTGTTAAATTGTAGTGATTCTGATTATTTTAGAATTAAATCAGCTGTTCCTTTAGGTTTCCTCTGCTGGGATTGCATTTCACAGCAAAGACTCAACCATGATACCCAAGGAGCTTTCAAAAGACCTCTGGGACAAAGTTGTAGAAAGGCACAGATCAGTGGATGGGTATAAAGGCATTTTAAATGCCTTGCATATCCCTTGGAGCACAGTCAAGACGATCATTATGAAGTGTAAGGCGTATGGTACCACCAAGACCCTGCCTAGATCAGGCCGTCCCTCCAAGTTGGATGACCAAGCAAGGAGACTGATCAGAGAGGTCACCAAGAGACCAATGGCAACTTTGAAGGAGCTGCATGTCTTTATGCCAAAGATTGGTCACTGTGTGATGTGACAACAGTATCCCAAACACTCCACAATCTGACCTGTATGGTGGAGTAGCAAGAAGAAAGCCATTTCTCAAAAAAGCCCAGCTTGAGTCCCGTTTGAGGTGTGCAAAAAAAACACTCCAGAGATAATGAAGCCATGTGGCAAAAAGTTTTGTGGTCTGTCAAAACCAAGATGGTACTTTTTGGCCAAAATGCAAAATGATGTGTTTGGCGCAAACCCAACAGGGCACATCACCCAAAGAATGCCAACCATACTGTGAAACACGGGGGTGGAAGCATCATGTAATGAGGATGTTTCTCAGCAGGGACTGGGGCACTTGTCAAGATAGAAGGGAAAACGGATGGAGCAAAATACAGAAAAATCCTGGAAGAAAACCTGCTGCCCTCTGCAAGAAAGCTGAATTTGGGATGGACGTTCACCTTTCAGCATGACAACGACCTGAACCACACAGCCAAAGCAACATTGGAGTGGCTAAGAAACAAAAAGATAAATGTCTTTCAGTGGCCCAGTCAGAGCCCCGACCTAAATCCAATCTAAAATCTGTGGCACGACTTGAAGATTGCTGTCCATCAACGCACCCCACGCAGCATGACTGATCTTGAACAGTTTTATACAGAAGAATGGGCAAATATTGCCCAATCAAGGTGTGCAGAGTTGGTGGAGACTTATCCCAACAGACTCACAGCTGTAATTGCTGTCAAAGGTGCTTCCACCACATATCATCTCGGGGTTGACACTTGTCCATCCAAGATATTCTAGTTTTGTATTTTTAATGAATTTCATGAAATGTGTGGAATTTGTTTTTCACTTCGAAGTTGTGAGTTACGATGTGATTAAATGCAATTTAATTCCAGGCGATAAGGCATCAAAAGGTGAAAATTTTGAAAGGGGGTGTAGACTTTCTATAGGCACTGTATATCCCAATGTATTAAATGATGCAATTTTATGTATGTGTTTGTACGTCTGAAAATCATAGAAAAATAGGGCTGGGCCGATCTCAACCCAGGGTTAGGTCAGAGGCACAAAAAGGGGGAGAGGCAACTTACTATTTTTGCCTGTAAACGTTCCGTGTTGCAAGTGGTTTACTGGCCCTGCTGCAAATGGGGGATTAAAAGCCATGGTGCAAAATACATTTCCCACCTCCCCCACTTCCAGAGAGAGTGGGTGTTTCTACTTTCTTAAATATTCAATGAAATGCAGATTAACAGAAAACAAGGTTTTCATTCTTATTCTTGTGGTTTATGCCAGTCACGTGTTGCATTAAACATTTGTATTAAAAGTTCTGGAAAACAACTTTTCTTGTCCTGAAAATTTGGTCTTCCAACACACACACACACACACACACACACACACACACACACACACACACACACACACACACACACACACACACACACACACACACACACACACACACACACACACACACACACACACACACACACACACACACACACACACACACACACACACACACACACACACACACACACACACACACACACACACACACACACACACCAATGGACTTTATCTCTTCAAACACAGCCATTGAGCTTGGGGGAAGTTACATCACTTCCCACAGCAATCTTGGTACAAGTGATGCCATTTTAATGATGCCACTTTTCTCTCCGCATTCAATTCATTTGGCATTACACCCAGGCAGACTGGCAGGAACTGCAAGCAGCCTTCTCACTTCAGGACTGGTCTTCTATATCTCCTGCCCCTGATATTAACTAGGCCTGTGAATTCGTCCACATAAACCTGCTCTCTCTGCACAGCTCCACTCCATCTTGTCTTCAGTTTTCCTCCCCTTCGTCCTGCCCCTGGTACACATCTCTTTCTGTTGTGAGGCAGATGCTTCAAAGCAACTTCCCTTCTCTTCCAAGAAGGAAATTTTGATTGAAAGCAACCTCAGATCATTCCATGAAGCCTGCAACAAGTGTGTATCCACTCTCAGTTTGGCCAGAAGAAAACATCTGGCCAACCTCAAGATTGAACTTTAAAACTTGTCTTCTTCCTCTAAAACCTGATGGTGCCTTATTAAACCTGTCTGGAATATCCATCCATCCATCCCTTCAAACAGCACACATCCAACTGCATTCATGAGAAGGCCGAATGCCTCAATTCTGTTTGCTTCCAAATCTATGGTCCATAACTTTTTGCCCTCTGTCTTCATCCGACCCAATCACACCCAACTGCTCCTGGACTCTGTGTCTTTTGCATCTGAGAAGGTGGAGAAGTTTCAAGGCAACCCTAGATTGATTCTGCAACTGGACTGGATGGCATTAGCTCGCATGTCCTAAAAACCTGCTCTGCTGCTCTTGCACATCCCCTCTTTGCTCTTTTTACCCTATCATTTGCCTTAATTCATCTTCCATCTGCTTGGAAGTCAGCCAACATCACCACATTGTAAAAAACGAGGTGCAAAAACCAATCTCCTTAACTACAGCGCTCTTAGCCTACTTCCCATCATCAGCAAGGTCGTGGGATCCATCATTGCAGTTGACATCAAATTCTTCCTTTTCTCCAATGGCCTGATCTCAGATCATCAATTCAGATTTAGACCAGGTCAGTCTACCTTGGACATGTTGTTTCTACTCTCCCAGCAATGGATGGAGGCCTCAATGTCAGACATAAGATCAGGGCCATCTCTCTAGAGCAGCGTTTCTCAACCTTTTTACCCTTGTGGAACCCTTGAAGTAGTTTTCATGTCTCGGGGAACCCCTGCATAAAAATTATTATATACCATTATTAATATCTAGCTCTTTTATATTTTTATCGTAGTTCACGTGGTAAATATAATATTTTATTTTCGGATACCTGGTTTAAGGAAAAAATGACCCCCTTTTTGTCAAATTTATTGGCAATGAAAAAAAAACGTACTGCTCGTTTATGAGACCTCACACCGAGGTTTTAATTCACAAAAAAAAAGTTTTATTTTTGTTTGAAAACGTCATTTTTGAAAGTGTTTGTCAACCCCGAGTCTTAATTAAAAAACACACCTCATGTAACTTGATCAACAAAACTTAAACAAATAAAGCTGAAGCAATAAAGGTATACAGAAGAACTAACCTTGAGAGAGAGAGACTTCGCGCTAGAAGCACAGAGAAGATAGATGGACACTGTGCATGCGTCCCGTACTTGAGTCAGTCACTCAATGATACACGAATCCGCCGCGTACAGGACGTCCACTAACCAGTGAGGGCGGTTTCACACTGGCACCATATAGACATCGTTAAATACATTCCCTATGGTTGTTATAATTGTAAATACTATAAGAGGTTGAAGCCTCTATTATAATAACCAAGGAGTTTCCAACAATATGCCGTACGTGTATAGTAAAATTACGAATATTAAATCAAACAAAAACTACTCAAAAATACATTAGCCTATTTATTACTGTTTCTCGCAGAACCCTAGGGTTCCGAGGAACCCCGGTTGAGAAACACTGCTCGAGCATATCTGGACCATTTGATAGTCTGACAACCTGCCTTGCTCTCTAAACCCTTTGCCTATGGCATCCAAGGTTAACTCCACTCTTGGGTTACTGACATCCTCTACTCTCGTAGCCATTGCGTAGCTCTCAACGGAATCCTTTCATCTCCCTGCCCTGTCAGTATTGGATTGCCTCAAGGCAGTGCCCTGGGCCCAGTCCTATTCCTTCATCAATGACCTATTTTACTCTGAAAAATCCTCTATCTATTTGCTGATGACCACCCTCTCCCGTATCATCCCGCCTCCTTCAGTTAGACAGGCAGCAGCCTTTTCCCTCTCTTCAGACCTTAATAGAATCACAAGCTGGTTAAACACTTGGAATATCTTTCAATCCTGACAAATCTCACAATCACTCTGTCTCTTCGAAAGGATAATCTGGAAAACGCTCCCATTTACTTTCTTATGAATTCTTTTGAAGAATTTCAGTCACCCAAACTTTTGGGCCTCACTCTCAGCCATTATATTTTTTGTCATTGCACATTTCACAGTTGGCCTCCAAAGCCATTCGCTAGGTCATGTCAGGTATGGGAGCATGTGCCGGTGCAGCACGTCACTGCGTCCAGTCACCAATCCGCCATCTTGTAAGGTCCTTCCCTGGCACACCGGAACTTTTATCCACCTACACTCCTGTGGCTTTGCCTTCATCTGTGGCTTGATAAAGTATTGCTCTCACCTATGGGGTGGCAGCCCTGCCTCGCAACTTGTTCAGCTTGACACTATGGAAACCAAGGCATTCAAGATCATTGGAATCTCCTGTGATGAACCTGAGTCAATGAGACTATCACTTTTACATCGCATGCAGGTCATGGTCCCTCTTTCTTCTTCCGCCTCCTTTCTGATCTTACACCCTCTGCTCTTTCCATGCTTTGTCCCCACCCCCAGGTTTCTGCAGGGCACATATGGTCCACCAGCAAACCCCAATTTTGTGAAACTCCTAAAATCCAGAATCACTGCTCAGCTCCTTGTATTCGTTCTTCTTTTCTTCCCCTGCTCCATGCATTTGTTCCTCCCCCCCCCACCTTTGGAACGAATTTTCACATTCTCTTCAATCTTATTCTTCCCTCCAGGTCTTCGAGACAGCTGTTCACCACCATCTCAGATGATAAATTCAGATTTAGAAAAAAAATTAAATTCATTTCAGAAAATTGCACAAATATAAATGATCCCACAAGCAAAACCATGAACTTTTCTACCCCCATTAACCCTGCTGCAAACCCATCTCTTTCCAAATTTCCAGTTTGTCCCTCCAAAGTGTTTGCTTCTGCATCCATCCTGCCCTTCAAGCTTCTTGGCACCATCCCAACTCATTCTTCCCCAGATCCTTTATTTGTCCAAGTCTCCCTCTATTTGTCCTTCAATTCTTCTGTTGGTGTTTCTCACTCTCTTTCTACTGTTCCTTTTGTTCTGTTCTGTCCTGATCCATGCAATGTTCTAGCTCCTCCATGGGCCTCGGCTTTGTATTAAATGAACGTCCCATTCTCCCCTACTCCCCTTCAGGGCTTCAAGACAGCTGCTCACCACTACATCTGGTCACCCTCCCTCCCCCATCCATCCATACACATGATATCTTCTATCCCAAGTGACCTCATTCCCAAGCACTTCCCTTTTCCAGATTATTGTAAGGTTCGCACTGTCCTTGAAATTCCTGGAAAAACGACAAAGCATTTTCCAGGACTGATAACTTCTGGAAAACTTGTCGAGGTCTTTGACACTCCTGGGAATTCGAGAAAAATTACACAAATATAAATAATCCGCCAGTCACCCCTCTCCCACCCCCACCATGTCGGAATTGTTAATTCAGCCAGTCTCTTCAAGAGAACATTACCAATTTTTACCTCTCCCAAGGATTTACCATTAAAGATGCATCAAAATGGTTTCTCAGTCCAGTGGTCAGTCCAGACCATGTCGCTAATCCTAATCCTTCATCAATAGATTGAATGCATGGTGCTAATTTAGCTACTAAATGATTCATGAATTTATCTCCTCTAATGTTCTTCCATTCTATCTGCTCCTAATTATGTGTTAATTGGGCATTTATCCATTCAGTCCAAAACTATTTGAGGACCCCTCTATACACAGTTTCAACTTTACACACATAATTGTAGATCAATGGTGGTGCTACATTGCAGGGGGTAACTGAGACACAGTCCATACAGTACTGTAGCTGTCTCCGCTTCAACACTGTGTTCTGTGGAATTGATCTGTGTAATCGTAATCATTTCCTTTGTTTTTGGTTATTATTGCCTTCGTGATTTTTAACCATAGCTACCAAGAGGAAAGCTGTTGCTAGTGGTGAATCAAGTGCAAAAATGTCAAGAAGAAGGATGTCTTTGACATAGATAGTTGAGGTTTTGGATAAGCTTGGTTAAGGCGAAAGTGCGAGGCATCATTGGGCAGACCTTATGGTGTTAACGAATCCAGTATACGCCAAATAAAGAAATGCACAGGAAACATAAGGGGTAGTGAATGCTTTGGTTTGCACCACGAGCGAGGATGATTCCAGGAAACCATTCCAGTACATGATGCATGAGTGTATATGTGAGAGGAAGCGTAACCTCCCTCGTATAACAAGGCTTTACTGGAGTCCGAAAATCTACCTCATATGTGGACAGCATAATTTGTTGACCTGACATCTTGTATATTATTTCCGAGTTTGTGGTTTCGTGTCGCGCTATCTTCGACTTTGTTCTGCGCTCGAGTAACGTGATATTCGGCTTACATTATCTTAAAGACCATATGAGGTGCATGGTACAAAAAAAGTAAATAAAATGGTTCTGAAACAGTGAAATCGTATTCCACTTACTGCATTAAAGTAAAATTACTACTGATACTCTGCATCAGTTCCTTTCTCAAACACACCCACCCCAACATGTCGCGCAGAGCGTGGGTTATGCTAGTTCTTATGAAAATGAGGATAACTATTCATTGCAATTTACTCCATGTGAGCAATCCATATGACAGAAGCTGCTGATTAATGCTGCAAAAGGTACAACTTGGAATGCTTCTATGGTATAACATATGCTAGTATATTTTGGTTGTAGGTATACAGTACAAGTATTCCTGAAATTGTAAATGGAATATGGAATAACAGAAAACAAACGAGGTTTTCATTCTCGTTCTTGTGGTTTATTCAGATGTCACTTGTTACATAAAATATTTGTATTTAAAGTCACCTAGGCTAGGAAAGAGGATAGCATAGGGGAAAGTTCTGTCTCTTGTCTGCTGTGGACACAAAAGAGCTAAAAGAGTGACCCTACAGACATGTAATTATAATTACATGTCTGTAGGCCTCTTCTAATTTTTTCCTTCTCTGCACCCCATCTGCACTTCATTGCACCTCAAATCATGCACCTTAGATACCCCTAGTTTTTTTTCCCCCTCCTCTCCCTCCTAAGCGATTGGGAAGCGTGGACCTGTCAACTGCGCCAGGTACCATAGATATCACAATCACCTCAAACTGTCTATCTTTCTTGCTACTCCCAAATTTCCTTGGGAATGAATCTGGCACCTGTCCTAGTATAAGATAAGCCTGTGGAAGTTTAACAATAGTTTAAGTCTGCTCTGTGTCCTTTAGGTCTTTGTAAATATTTGCCTGCTCTTTGCTTTATTTATTGTAATAAATTGGTTGTGTTATAAATGTACCCAGCTCATCCTATGTCATCCTCCATTGGTCCGGCTAAGTCTGCACTCCAGTGTTAGCTGGGAAGTTCTACCCCACGTGATTTGCTCTTCTTTGCCAGTGTGTACTTGGCAGCTCCGCTCGGCTGCACCTGATACGGTAATTTAACACAAGTACGCACCGACGGCACTCGCTTGGTGCAGTCATTCCACTCGAAATGAAAACATGCAAAGTAGTGTAACTGCCAGGATTGGCAGCACCAATCGGCATTGGTGGTTGTCAGCAACCAGCCTGCGTGCAAAGTTATCTGTGCCCAGCGGCCTCAGGACTGAGCGTTCGGGGTGGACACAAGTGCTTTCCCTCATGGCAAGCCTTGAACCCCGGATCCGCAACAATGACATTCAATTTAAGTAAGCTGTTCCTTGATCATAAACTGGAAAGACAGACAGACAGACAGAGAAACGGACACGAACCAATTGCTTAATCCCACTTTTCGCTCCTCGTTTGTTGGGTAATAAAGGAAACCAGTGACGCTATATATGGTTGGTTTCAAATAAATTGTCATTTTTAATATATCTAACCTGT
The DNA here is from genome assembly GCF_056783735.1 of Eptatretus burgeri. Taxonomy (NCBI): domain Eukaryota; kingdom Metazoa; phylum Chordata; class Myxini; order Myxiniformes; family Myxinidae; genus Eptatretus; species Eptatretus burgeri. The sequence continues at coordinate 33,282,665 of NC_140975.1, forward strand.
TTTTTTGCCTGTACAAACTTGGAGTTTAATTTGTACTGGCTGGCACCCCAGCTTTCCAGGCACTAGTACCCTTCTTGGCCCACCTTCCGTGGGCAATGTGCTGCGGCACATTCTTGGAAATGCAATTTGCAATCTTTGTCATTTGTGAATTAAAGTTTATTCATCACGACATATTGTACTCGATATCATAAGATGAAGCCAATGATTTATAATATCGGCTACCACCAAAGGTGGCGCTATTGGAGTTTCAGTGACATTCACGTTTGTTCAGTTATAGTGAGAAGATATTTATGCTTTTTATAAAGAAGAAAATTTATATAAGTTTTCCACTCGCATTTCTGGCTCTATTTTTGGTCATCGAACTATGTGACTATACTGCTAACCAGAGACACGTCCTCCGGTCTTTTGACCCGGTTATTTGGCTTTTCAGCAGTTTGAAATTCTTTACGTCGAGCTGAACACTACGCTAAGTTAAAATAAACTAACTAGCTTGACGGTGGCAGTCATTGATGGGCTTGGCAGCTGAGTAACATGGGTTGACAATGCTCATGGCTAGATTTGCTCTGGCACTTCCACTATTGAGGGCCTGTGAATGTCTCTTTTAGAAAGCTCCTCGATCTTTGAGATTTGAAAAGCATGCAAAACTTACTGAGCAATACTGAGCGAAAAATCCTGCACCCTGGATAGCTACCGAAAAGAGTTCATGGGGCCGAGAAATAATTAGTATTATTCATCACTATTAGCTAATTTATCACTCTCAATTACCATTGCCATTAATGCACCTCACCAGAAAAAAAAAAGGTTGACTTATTATTATTATTATTATTATTATTATTATCATTATTATTATTACGTGCACTGAACACTACAACAATATTTGGAGCCCTAAATAATGTGTTTTCTGTCCTGAAAAAATCCCGCTTTTATTCAGGGTTTGGGATAATTAATTGGGACCCAGATCTTGCACTATTCATGCAGTTTTTTTTTTTTTGCAACTGCGATTCAAGATTTGGATATTAATGTTCCACCCAAAGTGAAACGATTCCGAGACATTATTTTTTGGTCTCCAGCATAACATTATTAACCATCGATTTTTAGCATTCACTGAAGCTTGTGCTCATTTTACTTACTAATAAAATTAATTATTGAAAGTACCTTGATGATGACACTCAATTCCACACCTCCGCCCAAGCTGTGTCCTGAGTGACCACACCCTCTTCTTCCTTCTCCTCCCCAGTCCCTCACATGCTTGTGCCTATGGAGTTTCAGATAGTTCTGTCGGAAAAATTGTTCTATCTAAAAATGTAAAATTGAGCTTCAGTTGAGGTACAACTGCATTTCTGTGTAACAAGCTGCAATATAACTGCCATGTTCAGTTGTTTCCTTTGGATATCTTATGTGTAATCATATGGTAATGTTCATAAGGATTGTTTACCTGGTACGCAGCAAAGATGCAACATTTCAAAATGTTGATATGACGTTTTAAACCAAAAACAGCAATGTGTACCAATGTTCGAGAAATAAGTGGCACGTGCACTTGGGGTGGGGGAGAGGGGAATTGGCGATGGGGTGGCTGGGCTGTTGACCAAATTATGGCATGCTTAATTCAATTTATAGCCAAGAGCCTGTGTGTAATGAACACATAATGTGCTTTGCCTGCTCAGGGTCCTCCTGTAATATTTGGAGCATTTTTGTATGAAAGTAAGTTGATCTACTCGTTACTGGTTGACTAGGTGACAGTCATAAAATCACCCCAAAGTGTTGTGAAGTCTTGGGATGAAAATGCCTTGCTTGACCCTGTATCTGAAAAATCAGAGAGAATAACCTTAAAAATATACTTAACTTGTGTTAATTCCATTTCTGTTCTCAGCACGCCATCCCAGTCAGGGGATAGTATGACTCCAAGAGGTGGTGCAACTCCAAGGCCTGCTACAGGAGGTGTTGCTGTCACCCCTGGCAGAACACCCATGCGTGACAAACTAAATATCAATCCGGAGGAAAGCAGCCTTGAAGCCGACGATCCCCGCTTCACCAAGCAAATGGTTTGGCGTTAAAATCCCTCCCTTAAAACCTAACTTGAGCATTTTCCACTGCCCTTGCATTAAGGAATTGTTTTTACCAATGAAGATAATTAATCTTCTTCTGAAAGAGATGATAGCTATGAAACTTCTTAGAGCAAAATATTGTTGCGGTTGTGGGGATAGATGGAGGAATTTGATGGGAAATTTAGCATTGAATAGAGTAGTTTGGTCCGTGGACGTGTAGGAGGCATTTCAATGTGATTAAGTAGGGAAACTGTAAGCTTAAGTGTTACATATCACTGCACAGGGGGTGGTGCGGTGTTAATTAGCTCGGGAGTAAGAATAAGTTTCCCCAGTATGAATCGCCCCTCTGTAACTTTTCCCTATGTTTTAATATTTCAAGATCGGCAATAAAGGTGGGGAAACATGTCCCTAAAACCACTACAAGCAAATGTGCCAAGCAGGCAGAAGCCCCGCCTCCAAAGGTGAAGGCGGGCGAAGTCACGCCCCCGAGGCTGATGATTGATGGGCATGACGTCAGAGGCTAGCCAGGTGTGCCAAGCAGGCAGAGGCCCCACCTTCCTGGGTTTCGTGCGAGCAAGCCACGCCCCAAGGAGGAGACGGTGGTTTCGGCGACGTTAGTCAGTCAGAGGCGGGAGTTCGGAGTGAGTGCACGCACAAGGAGGACAGCACAATCCTTGTATTCGTGTTGAGGCGATTTGCTAGTGTGGTAAAGCAAGACGCTGGCCTTTGGCTCTTGGTTGGGTTGGTGAGGACGATCGACACATGAAGCAGCTGCACTGGGTCTCTGAGCCTTGGTGTGGAGTGCCGCTCGCGGATTTACTGGCGTGTGTTTGTCCTGCTATGAGAGAAGCAGCTTAGCGCCATTTTGCGCATGTCTGCACCTGCTGGTGGAAGCGCCTCGATTCCAAATTCCACAAAGACCAGCTCTGGGCCAAGCTCAGTACAAGAATAATGGAAGGGTTTTCTTTTTATTTTGTTTTCCCTTAGTCTGAACTTAAATCTATGTGAAGAGGCACCTCGACTTTTGTATTTATTTACTTCATGCTATTATCATTCCCCTTTGAATTATTGTCCTTTGTAATTACTTGTTATTTTCATTGAATATGTTCATTTTGAGAAACTGTATCTGTGTATTTGTTGTGGGGTTCGAGTATAACCCCCCCCCCCCCCCCCCGTGCTGTGCTCCTCCATCCCACTGCCATTGCACCCTTTTTCTGCGCGTGCATTAATCTCCGAGTTTCGGCTTTCGGCCTCCAAGGGAGAAGTTCGGCTGTCTGGGGGCTGGAGGTGTTAACTGCCCGTCACCACAATTTAGGTCAGGGTGGGGTGGGGGGGTGGGGGTTAACCTGAGCCGGCTACCCGCAGACAATATATTTGTACAGGTTGCAGCTCATGGTGGTTACAATGTCATTTACCACCTCAATTTAAAAGCACTATTCAGTGGAAGTTGGATGGCTCTTCAAGAATCCTTTTCACTTTGGAGGCTAGAGCCTGCTATGCAATTCGTACATCCAATGTTTCAAAACGTCCATTCAAATACATGCAATTGAGTGGAGCATCGGCAGGACATACATGCATTAGCTAGTGTTTCAAAATATAGTATTGTTACAAGTTGAAAGAAAGTCGTTTTTTATATTTTTATGTTTGAAAATAATATGTACAGTATGTCATCGACTTACGACTGATCGACTTTACGACCACTTTACGACCAGACTGCTCCGCATCTCCGCCCACTCAGACTGCTCAGTTTCCGCCCCAGCGCCCGCCATTGCTAGCGTGTTAACGTGGTCTCGGTAAAATTTTTACTTCAAACCCCCAAGATGTCTACCAAGAGGAAATTATCTTCTACTCCTCAACCTGCCAAGAAGGTAAGAAAGGCCATTGATCTCGCCACGAAAATGCAGGTGATCAAACAGTACGAAGGAGGAAAACAAGTAGTCCAGGAGTATTAAGTCAAATCTGAGTCAAACCCAGAACAAATTTATAACAAGCCGAAACTTTCAGGATATGTTCAGAAAACTGTCAGGAATAACATACTAAAAGTCCCCAAGAATGCCCCTTTGGGCTTTTGAGAAATTCAAGATGGCGTCCAAGATGGCCGCCGGCTTGAGATTTTCTCATATTTCAAGCTGAAATCATCATAGAATTTAAAATAATGGGTCAAAACATCGATTTTAAGTTACAAAGAATCAATTACTATGGCTATTTTTAAGACAGAATCAACTTCTTTCATATTTAATATGGCTGACATGCAAAATACAATGTTTTCTTTTCAGAGCAGGAGATGGAGTCGTGCATCATTTGTAAGGACTTATGCATTAAGGAATTTGTGCAAGTTGGACCCAAAGGAAGGACAACTCTAGTAGCTGCAAGCCTTGAGAGACAGGATGGTCTTCATGAACTTCTACAGATACAGGAGTCACTGACACTTCACATTGCCTGTAGAAAAGCCTACACCCGGGAATCATCCATCAGATCTGAGACGAGAAAGTCTGAGAAATCAGTGGCAGATGAGGAATTTGAACAACCCACCCTGCGATCCAGAACTCCTTTGTTTGACATCACTACACACTGCCTTTTCTGCTCTGAAGTACTGATTACTAGCAGCAGACTTGAAACCATACGCAGAAAGTTAACAAGCAATGTAGAGACAATAGAGTTCAAGAACAATGTGTTGAAAAGGGAAACAGAGAGGGGTGATGAGTGGGGAGAGGTGGTTACCAAAAGAATAGAAGCAAACATTGATTTGGTTGCCGCAGAGGCAAAATACCATCGTGCCTGTGCCCAGGAATTTCTTTCTAACCCACAAAAGTTGAAACCTGTTGGCAAACCAGTTGATGTTCAAAGAATTTCAGCTTTCAATGAGCTATGTGCATATATAGATGACAATGACGAATGTCAATATGCAGTTTCTGACCTCATGGAGCACATGGAAACATTCTTGAATGGTGAGGAAGGCTATTCTCTCAAGTACTTCAAACAGAAACTGAAAGAGCGATACAAAGATGATATCATTATAACAAGCCTCCCTGGAAAATCCAGCATAGTCAGTGTCCGTGAATCTGCTCACCGGATACACTTCATGAGAGGTGGGTGGCAGATCAAGCAGCTGACAAAGCTTGTGAAAATGAAAGAATAATTGAAATGGCAGCTTCAATTATTCATGATGAGATTCGTTTGTCAGAGTATGATCTCGGTGAATATCCAACTTTGGAAGAAACTGAAAATGGTTCCTCTATGATTCCTGAGTCTCTGAAGCTCTTCTTGCACAAGTTGTTGGACCCAAAGGGCAAAAATGCTGCTGTAGTGAGTCGGCGATGCACTTGCATTGCCCATTCTGTCATTTCTGCCTGCAGACCAAGGTCTTTCATTTCACCAGTGCTACTTGCCATAGCAGTGTACATACATCGCAAGTATGCCTCTCGCGAGCTGATAGACATCCTCAGTAGCATCAGTTTTGCAGATGACTACAAGGAGGTTCAGCGATTTGAAAACAGCCTCATATCCGCTGGTGAGCCCTCCTATGGCCTCAATGATTTCACCCAGTGTGTATTTGATAATGCAGATTTCAATGTTGCTACACTAATTGGACACAACACTTTCCATGCCATGGGTGGCATAGCTTGTGTAATACCACCCGGAACAGTAGAAAAGTCTCCTGTCAAGCGCACAATGCAACTACCCCCAGCTGAAGCAGTTGGCACTTTTGGGCACATACCCATCAAGACATACAGCAAACCTGTAGTTCCTGCTTTGCAGTCAGTTACAGTAGAGCCTCTGCAGATCTCCGACACTCACAGACTGCAAGCATCGGCTCTTGATTCCATTTGGATGCTTGGGTAGATGTTGAACTTGACACCGTGTCTGCCTTGGAGTGGCTTCATGAAAACTGTTCTGAAAAGTGATGGGTTCCAAACCTCCAGAATTGAGACTCTCCCATTCATCAATCTGGAACCAAGCAACCCCAGCACTATCAACACTGCACTGTGCTTTGCCCAGACACAAAGTGACAAGCACAACCTCAAGATCTGCCCAGTAACATTTGATCAGCCTCTGTATGAAAAGGCTTCTGAAATTGTTGCTGCCTCCACAGACCTGGACAAAGTGGTGGTGCGACTTGGTGGCTTCCACCTGCTGATGTCCTACCGAGGCAGCATTGGGAAGATCATGACAGGGAGCGGGTTGGAAAACCTGTGGGAACGAGTGTATGCCAAAGGTTCAGTGGTGCATATGCTCACAGGTCATGCCTTCTCTCAAACAGTGCGTGCCCACATTCTGACCTTGCTGGCCCTCATCTATGTACTGCTAGACAAGTCAGACTGGGAGAGCCGCAGATGCCTTGATTGTGTCAACTGCTCTGTCTTTGGCAGCGACTGGCAAACCGGTGGTTGTTGTCGGAACTGACACTGACGTGCTGGTAATGCTGGTGACTCTAGCAACCACAACCATGGACCTTTACATGTTATGCTGCAAGAACCCCACAACACTCTACAGAGTTCACGACATTCAAGCAAGCATTGGTGACACAAGTAAATATCTGATGGTGATGCATGCCATAACTGGATGCGACACCGTGTCTGCTCTGTATCGCCAAGGGAAGCGCAAGGCATTCAATCTGGTGCATAACAATAAGGAGTATGACCTACTCAACACATTCATCAATGCAGAGAGTGCTCATCAGCAAGTACAAGAAGCAGGTGAAAGCTTCCTCCTGAAGCTCTATGGTTCATCCAGTTGTGCATCACTGGATGTGTTCCGCTACATCGCCTACAACAAGGCAATCAGCAGAACGTCACTTTCCTCAATGTTCCAGTTGGCAACTTTGCCTCCAACAAGTGCTGCAGCCAAGCAACATTCCTTCAGAACATATCTCACTATTCAGGAATGGATGGGGAGGCCCTTGCAGCCAACAGCATGGGGATGGAAACTGGAGGACATCCTGACTCCAGTTGACACTGACCGTCCCATTGCTCCAGACACTGCTCAACATGATCTCTTGTGGCTGCAGAGCAGATGGCTGTGGAGTGTCATGTGGCTGCAGGAAGATGGGGTGCACTGCTCTGCCCTGTGTACAAAGTGCACTGGTCAAACCTGCAACAATGCAGCACCAATGCCATCCTTGCCCGGATGCTGAGGGAGAAACTGAAGAATAAACTCCTGTTTCTCCAGAAACTCATGATGAGGATGATGACCGAGGGTGAACATGTGTCATGTTGTAAATATGTTTCACAAGTTTTAACATTTGTAATTGTTTTGTTAATTGTTTTTTGTTAATGTATTTCATACAATACATGAATATTCTTATTTTTCTCTATTTTTTAAGGTTTCTATAGTATTACCACAGATATGGTGAAAATTGTTCATAGCCCAGGAGTAACAGGTTTAGACCTATGTATAACTGCATAAGGATTTCATTAAATCTTCAAAATATTGTTGAAATTGAATTCCCTGCCCCAAAAACCATATATTTAGACTCATTATTTGCATTTTTATGATGTTTTAAGCCTGAAATATGAGAAAATCTCAAGCCGGCGGCCATCTTGGACGCTGTCGTGAATTTCTCAGCCCCAAGGGAGATTATTGGGGACTTTTAGTATGTTATTCCTGACAGTTTTCTCAACTTTTCCTGAAAGTTTCAGCTTGTTATAAATTTTTTTCGGGTCAAAACCTATTACTCCTGGGCTAAAGTGAATGCGATCGTGTTTGACTGTTTGATGCAGTGTTTGACTTAAACCTGACGGACGTAAAAACTTTATACAGTAACAATAAAAATGGTTTTTATAACCATGGTTATAACAAGAATGAACAAAGAAAATGTTAATAAAATATGACTTACAGATGATTATTATATCATTATACAGTATAATATACATACGGTATTTTTGCATAGACCTATACACTATAAATAAAGGTCGGCCGACTTACGACCAAATCGACTTACGACTGGTCGATCGGAACCGATCGCGGTCGTAAGTCGACGACTTACTGTACTTGATAAATTTGATAATGAGGTCGAATTTTCATTCCCAAAAAAAACATTGCCACAATCTATCAAACTCATCCTTAATCATGTGAAAATGCCAATCTTATCAAACCGATCCTTTTCCCCACGTTCCTGCAAACCATGTGCTGCATGCATTCTCTTATAATGAAAAATCTGCCAGTTGGACGACTCAAGCTAATTGGACTGTGCAGCATAAAAGCCCTCTGTGCTTTGCGAACACACCTGTTTTTCATTCAACAGACACCTTTCACAAGGGTGGTAAACCCTGTCTTACAGCCAAGTCCGTCTTCACACAGCCTTAGTTGTCAAGGTGTTTGCGACTTGGCACAAAATTAGTATATATAAATTGGCAAATCTGAAGCAGCCGTCGGGCTTGGGTATCCAAAACTACTTGTATTTGAGCATGCAAAGGCAGCACAGAAGAAAACTTGGAAAATCATGATCTAAATGAAGGCAATTAGAAAACGACACTTACGTTCTTGTGAAACTGCTGATGGAGCAATTAAGTGACAATGTCGTTCACAAATAAGTTGAGCAGAAAAATATAAAAGTGTATAAACAGGAATGTGCAGCAACAACTATGTACTATAAATATGAGGGTAAAAGAGCAATCCTTTTAGTAAAAAAAAAAAAAAACATTGAGAAAAACCACAAATCAAGGAAAAGGTGAAACCAAGAGAGCTGGCTTGGGGATGCACACACCAACAGCAGGGTTGAGGGACAAAATAGAGGAGACTTGAAGAAATAATGGATCTGGGGAAGGATGAGAGCAAGGGAAGGACACAGAGGTTCAACAAGATGGATACAGCAACAAACTCTCAATCACAGAATTGAAAAGAAACACTAGAAAACCCAGAAAGAGGTGGGCTTGAGAGGGTTAATGTGGGTGGAAAAGATCCCGGTTGTGGTTGGTTGTGAAGAGTTGTCTTTAAGCCCTGGAGGCAAGAATTAGGTTGAAGAGACTGAGGAAGTTGGTTCCACAGGCAGGAAAGAGAAACTAATGGGCTTAGGGGAAGGAGGGGTGGGGATGTTTAATGTGGGTAAAAAAATATTGTTTTGGATTGGGGATGATCTGAGATGGTGAACAGCTGTCTTGAAGAACTGGAAGGAAGGATGAGATTGAAGAGAATGTGGAAGTTGATTCCACAGGTGGGGAAAATGGAGGAAGAAATGAGTGGAGGTGAGCAGTGAGTCTGGATTTTGGGAGTTACACCAGAAGGGGGTTGCTGGCAGAACCTTTTCGTGCCCAAGAAAAGAAGCTGTGGAAGATAGAGGCCATCGACCTGTCTGTGATGAGAGTAACAGGCCCATAAACTCAGCTTCTTAGCCGGAGATTCCAATGATTTTGAAGGCCATGGTTTCTCGGGCCTTAAGCTAAACAAGGTGTGAAGCAGAGGTGTCAGCCCAGAAGTGAGAGCAGTACTCCAAGTCATGGATGAAGGCTTTGTAGGTAGATAAAAGTTCACATTTGTCAAGGAAACACGTACAATTTCGAAGGATGCCCAGTTTGGTGCTGGCTTTGGAGGCCAACTTGGATATGTTTTGCTCAAAAGAGACGGTAGCTGATGATAAGGCCCATAAGTTTGAGTCACTGAACTTCAAGGGGATCGTTAAAGAAATATATGGGAGCCTTTGCCAGACAGTCCTTTCAGAGAGACAGAATGTGACATTTTAGGGTAGAAATAAATATTCAAAGTGTTGGACTATCAAGGTCTGCAGAGAGTGAAGAGGTGCTATATGCCTGTCTGAAGAATGGAGGATGTCAGAAAGATCGTTGATAATGATGAGGAACAACACAGGTCCAACGCTGTCTTGGGGAACTTCGGCCCCAATAAGGAGAGGAGATGAGAGGATACCATTAAGTGCCATGCACTGACTACAAGAGTGGAGGAAGTTGATAATCCATGAGAGGCGATGGCTTTGCATGTGAAAGGTAGGGTGCCAGATTGTGTGAAGTGCTCAAGATGTGTCCAGAGAGACTGTCCTTGTCTCATCTCCAAGATTGAGGGCATACATCCACTGTTGAGAGAGATGCCATTAGTTTCATGAAATTTGCATTGTTTCAGAGTATATTCCAGAAGTTTGCTCCATCATACAATTCTGGATCTCAGTTCAATTGACCTTTGAATTGCTATCAATATATTTATGCAAAGGTGTCACCTGTGAAGAAATCCAGGAACGTTTGATGTCTACGTATGGTGAAGGGGAACCTTCACATTACACAGAAACCTCATGAACATGTAGCTGGCTTTCAGTGTGGATGAGAGTCCCCTTAAGATTACTTCAGGTCAGGTATAGCCAGCATATGTTAATGACCCAGAAACTGGTTGAGGCATTTATTATTGAGTGGTGGAGGGAAGGGGTGGGAGAGCTCACTGAATTTACCATGAGTTCTCAAAGCAGTGTTTTTGCCATCATCCACAAACAGTTGGGCATGTCTATATTACCAGCATAATGGGTTCCCCAAACAGCTGGAATCCTGTTGCAAGCTTTTCAAACTGTTATGCAAATCCAGCTGACTACATCGCTCACTTGGCAACTTGTGAGGAATTGTGGCTTCACCACTGCGATCATAAAACTCATTTTTACCTTCGCATTCTGCGAAAGGTTATGTTTTGGTCGCTGTGTATTTATTTATTTATGAATATGTGTGTTTGTTTGTTATTCGCATAACTCAGAAAGTATTAAACCGAATTGCATGGAATTTGGTGGGATGATTCGTGAGTATCCAAGGACAATTTGATTAGATTTTGGGAGCGATCGGGTCAAAGGTCAAGGGCATGAAAAGGTCAAAAACACTCTTTTGAGCATAACTTCCTTCATAATACAGCTATTGACATGCAACCACCGCCATATTGTTCCATGACTAGATACCTTCCGGATATGTAGTGTCGGATTTGACTAACGTCATCGGAAGTGCGTCTAAATGACGTCACAAGATGACGTAAATTTTCAATTTTCGATCTCATCAGTTTTGATCATACCGTTTTGTAGGACTTACCTTAAGGACGTCACACACCAAATTTGACTTCAATCGGACTGACCGTTATGACGTCATTGACGTTTGAACATGACGTTTTTCAATTGTGGCTAAAATGTCCTGATATTTTACATTCAAATATCTATATAATTTATAAAGCAAAGTCTCCCAAATCCAGCCATTAGGATCAGTTCCAAAATATCTGTTTATTGATGTACAGGTTTTGCCAATTAACTCTGTAGTCAAGGTCACACTCAAGGTCAAAATATACTTGTAGGCATAGCTTCAGATCTAATAGAGCTATTGACATGAAACCAACGTTAAAACGTTCAGTGAACTACGAGCTTTCAGAATGGTAGTCCCCGATTGGACGTGACGTCCCCGGAAGTGCGTCAAAATGACGTCAAAAGATGACGTAATTTTTCAACTTTTTAATTTTTCAATGTTTATCATTCCATTTTGTTGGACTGCCTTCAAGGATGTTACACACCAAATTTGACGTCAATCGGACTGACGGTTGTGACATCATGGATGTTTTAAAATGACGTTTTTCAAATGTGCCCGGAAAAAAGTTGCGGCGGCGAAGGTATGCGCTCTACCGAGTGCCCTTTCTCCTAATCCATTCAATGGAAGCACAATGGATCACTGCCACCCAATACATTTTTCACCCAGTCGTCACCTGGCAAAATCATGGCCTTGATTACCTACAATGTTATTGGAATTCTGCTTATTGACTATATGCTTTCAAAACTACAATTGCAGTGGAATATTGAGCCATCTTCATGTAATGATGGCAGTAGTCTATGAAGATGAACAAAAAGGAAATGTTCACCAAAGGTGTGCTTCTCTTTAATGACAATGTGCTTGTGCACAAGGCCCATGCTGCGCAGAACACCATTCCTCAAGATCCAGCCCTCAGTGGCTTGTTCATTTTCCCATCTGAAATCCTACCTGTATGGCCGCCGGTTTGCCAATAATGAGGAACTGTTAGCAACTGAGACATGGTTGAAGGAGCAATCGAAAAACCGATAATTTACCTGCATAAAACTCTTTGTTGGATAAATAGAGCAAGTTCATTATTGTCGTTGGATATTGTTTTATAAATACACAGGTTGGCTTGGCTTGGACTGTTGTGAGCATCTAATTCATCATGTTTTCTAAATGCCCTTTATAACTTTTAAAGAATTTGCATGTCTCCTCCATTTTTCCTTTTTCCTCATGTTTTTTTTTATCACTTTCCCCACACCTTTCCCATACCTTTTTCTGTATTTTCTTGCCTTGCTTGTCTATTGACAACAGGAAACTAAAGCATTATTATTTTTCATTTGACATAATTTTTATACATGTTGCTGAGTAAAAAGCCTTTTATTTAACAACAAAAAAAGGTTAAATTGAGTCATCATGATGTTAGTTCCCCCAGTCTTACACTGTGTCCAAACATGATAAAGGGAATCCCAAATTCACCTTTGCACTCAGCAGTGAAATGTCATTCTCTTCAAACAGGAGCGCGAGGCTCGTTCTCACCTACGCTGGAGTCTTCAATCCCTGCCAACTCCTCGTAACGACTTTGAGATTGTTTTGGGGGAGGAGGGTGAGGATCTTACAACCTCTGAAATGGCTGATAACCGCGAACCTTTTGTGGAAGATGCTGCAGACGCGGATGCACGAATGCAAGTGAGTGATTGCACTTGGTGCGATCCCACATTCCCAGAGGCATGAGGTCTCCTTCCCCCATGACACAATCTTCTCTGCATGGCTGCTTGTAAATACCAAAGAACCCAGCCTGATGGATGGGTTGATTCCACCAGAATTGTTGTGTTTTATTATGACTTTAATGTCCCCACTTGGAGTGGCCCTATGTCATACATATTTACATCTAGAGAATTGGGGTACTCCCCCCACCCTGTACCCATCAGGTTATGATTTTTTTTTTTTAAACCACCAAAAAGCTTCCTGTGAACTCCTTCTCTCTCCCTCCCCACTTCACCGAACTACCATTTCCTGTCATTGAGCAAACGATGTACATTTCCTGTCTTTGAGCTGTTATATTTTGTGAAGCTCACATTGAGTCTTAAGCAATTAATGTTGTGCCTTGTTCCTTGCTTCTCCCATCTCAAACTACTTTCAGAGGCCATTCTTTCCCACTCTTCCCTCTAGAATTTCATACAGGAAGTACACCGCCACCTCTTGTCCTGTGCCATAATCTTTATTACCCCCATTAGCCCAAAGGGCTGAGGAGCTCCTTCTGAGCCAACGACCATCCATATCTGGTGCCCAACTGTGTCTGTGAACGTCCTGCAGCTGGGGTCCTTCTTTCCAGGAGCTTGGTGGCAGGATTTGCACTCTGGCCATCATAAAACACTTCATTCCGCAACACACACAGAAAACGTAGATAAAACTAAAAACCCACTCTCTAGAAGTACTTACTGTGCACCTTCCCTTCACAGGGCAGCTCAACGGATGGTGGGATTCGGGCAAAGCCTTCGGGACCCACATTCTTTGATGAAAGGAGGAAAAGCACGAGATAACCTTCCTGGGTCGGGTTGTGGTGGTGTGTGTTAGGGTGATGCTGAGGTATCGTCCACCAAATGGTTATCTCCTTGGGTTAACCAGAGCTGGTCCCTTCTGGTGGGTTCCTGGAATGTCCTCACCCGAAGAGAGTATGATCGCCTGTCTATGCTATCATCTGAGCTTCGGCGTTTGAAGATCAGTATTGCAGCACTCTCTGAGGATTTGAGACCACATAGTAATGAGATCATGGTGGGTAGTTCCACCTACTACTGGTCTGATCGCTCTTATGGTTACCATGCCAAAGGAGTTGCTGTAGCTGTGTCCATTAAGCTGACTCCTGTGATAATTGAGGTAACACCAGTCAACGAGTGTATTATGAGTGTGGATTTGTTACTCGGTGCCATTTCCCCCTTCTCTGTATATGCTCCGACTGAGTCGAGTGATCTCACTATAAAGGAGACATTCTCTGCCATGCCTGAGTCTGTGGTTGATCAGTGCCCCAGGCAAGATACTATTCTAGTCTTGGGGGATTTAATTGCATCGACTGGCACTGATGGGGATGGTTTTGAGACATGTGTTGATCCCCATGGGTCTGGAATTGTGAACCAGAATATGGCACACATTCCTTGACTTTGCAAGAACTCGTAGACTTAGGTTGGCTGGTTCATGGTTTCAGTGCCCAAAATCTCATTGCTGGACTTAGTATTCCAACGCTGGTGGTGCGGCAAAGGAGATTGACTATGTGCTCATTGATGGTTGCTAGAGTATTATCCAGAACGAAAGGGTCTACCGGAGTGCTCACTCCCCAATTCCGACCACAGGCTTGTAGCAACTTTGAAGTTGCAGCTCAACTCCATGAGATTGGTGCCATACCAGTCGAGGCTGGATGTTGGCAAGCTCAAGGATGAGAGGGTAGCTGAGGAGTTTGTGAGCATGGTGAGTGGGGATTTTGGAGATCTGGTTGTTTCAGGGGATCCTGAAGAGTTGTGGAGTGCCTTCAAGACGACCATCCTTGATGTTGCCAGTGGCTGTCTTGTTAACCCACTGTCAGGCGAAGAACTTTGTTTCCCAAAATACACTGGATACTATTGACCAGGGTCACAGGGCCAGCCTTATTGGCAGAGCTGAGCTGTTCAGACAGCTGAAGCATAAAACTGTATATTTGCTGAGGGCGGACAAGGAGGCCTATGTGCATCACGTGTGGTGAATTGATTCTCATCCTGCTTGCAGACGAACTTGTGCATTCCTCCAAGCCTGTTAGTCTGGGATCCAAGGCCCATGAATCCAACTTTGATGTGACACCCCTGCTGTAAAATTTTTGGCACTTAAATCATGTTTGTGGGGGTGTAGGACACCAGAAAAGTGACTTTGGCAAGTTGGATCGGATTGTGCAACTTCTCCAGGGACGATTTTTTTTTTACTTCAGCCAGCAAATCCCAATATCGAAAAAACTAGGGGTAGGGGAAATGCAAATCCCTGTATCTCTTGAACCCTACATCTCACAGTCACAAAGTACCACTCATTCTTTTTGGTAGAATGTCAGCTTTCAAATGATGTATAACAAAATTTGATTGGATGACCTCAGGGGTCAGGGGAGGTCAAAAGGTCACAGAAAGTAGGTTATGCTGAAAATCTAGGCCTTACATTAAACAAATTGTAATTTTTCTGCCTCATAGTGTTACGATAAAGCAATCCTTGATATTATTGTGTTCTTTACATCCCCCTGATGTTTTTTGGAAAGGAAGGTTAGGACTGAAACATTTTGCCTCTTTATTTTGAGTGTATTTGGGGGGTCATTTTTTCAGAAATCCACATAATGCTGTATTTTCGTAATTAATTATATTCGCGTAAAATTAATATGTTACTATCATTCATGCTTCCCCCTATATCTACCATAACCTAATGATGTTTTCTCCTTTTTTCACACAGGTACGGCCCTCATATTAAAGAATGGAGCCTGTAATAACAGTGAAAGGTAAAGGAAAAAGGACTTTTCTGATCGAAAATGACTATTCAAAATGTTTGGTCTGCCAAACAGTATGTGATGACAAGGGGTCTCTGTACAAGCCAACCAAAAGAGGTCTGCAAACATTTAAGAATGCTGTCGAAATCAGGAAAGACGAGGGGCATCAAAGACTGGGGTGACCTTCAGGACGCAGATGATTTCCTGTCAAACAATCCTCTGTGCCATGTAAAGTGTCGCAGTGGGTATACACACAAAAGGTCCCTTGATGATGTAATTTCTGCTAAACGGGCAAAGGATGAGCAAGGTTGTGGGGAAACTTCAGAGGGAGCCAGTAAAGGAGACAGAACAAGTTCCATGGATTTCAAAAAGACTTTAAAAACTGTGTGTTTTCTGTGTGAAAAGGAACGTGATTCAAAAGGGGACAGAACATTGATACTAGTTAGTACAATACAGAGACAGAAATCAATTCATAAAAAGGCAAAGGAACTTAATAACAAGGATATTCTATTCAAAATAGATGGTTTTGGTGACCAGTGCCGAGACTTAATTGCAAATGATTTCCGCTATCATGTGAGGTGTATGAACAAGTTTATGAGTGAACGTAGCAAAACTGAAAATAAAAGTCGAGACCCAAGTTTGCATGACCAGGTGTTTCAAACACTTCTGTCTGAGGTTACATCAGGACTTATGATTGACAGGCATGTCTATTACATTCGCCAGCTTTCAAAACGGTATGATGAAATGTCGAAACAGCGTGGTAATACTGCACAGCAGCCTTATAGAACTGATAGGTTGACAAAACGATTTTTGGATAATTTTGGCGCCGACATTCAGCTCATTACTTTGAACAATGGAACTCTAATTTGTTCCTCTTCTTTGACCATCAAGGAACTTTGTGATGAGGTTGTGGGGCTCAATGCTGAAGTTGACGAATGCCAACTTTTTGCCAGATGATGATTATGATGGGGACAATTTTATTACAAATGTATCAGGTAGTTCATATCCTCTGGCAAAGCACTTGCAGATGGAAATAAAATAGGCTGCAAAAAGGGTGCCTCAAGTTCAGGGGACTGCAATTGAGATTTCTTACAAAGAGGCATCTAATCAAGTTCCTGTAGATTTGTATAATCATTTGGCATGGTTGATAACAAACTGTAATGAAACTACAGATGAAGGGGGAAAGGTTCAGATTCCTAAAGACGAAAATGAGAAAGTTCTGAACTTAGCACAGGATGTTATGGGATACTTAAGCAACCAGCCACTCCCAAAACACATTGGGGTTGGTCTTCATATTCTTAAACAAGTGCGGATCAAAAACCTAATAACAAAAATGAACAGTTTTGGAAATGGTATTAGTTCTGCCACCACTCAGCGATACCTCACAACAATGGCAAATGATATTTCTGAGAGAGAAGAGAGGGAAGGAATATTCATCCCAACTAATGTTATTCCTGGGCATTTTACACAGTTTGCACTAGACAACTTAAATTTCCATTCTGACACAGAGGATGGTGGCAGCCTTGATGCCACTACCAATATCATTTACCAGTACCGAGAAAGACCTGATGTTGAGCAGGCTGGAATGGTTCTAGTCAAAAAAACAAGGCAATTAACGATCAATGCGCCAGAAAAGTTTGTACCTGTGGACAGTAATCTTGCACTGAAGGACAGAAAACAAGCCAGATCATTGCATGGTATTCAAATCTGTCAGGGTGACGACAAAGAAAGCGGCACTCTGGCTGATGAAAACATCGTTTGGTTTCTTTTACGGATGTTTCCAACCGAAATGATGACCATTGTAGAAGATAGCATGTCTATTTCTTCTCCAACTTGGAACAGTTTCTTCGAACTTAGTGCTGGGCAAGAAGCACCAAAAACAACAATTGGTTATGGCCCACTGCATCCCAAAACTCCTACAAGTCCTGATGTCAAAACCTCATTGGATTACTTCATGCCAGTGAGCCTTAAGTTTGGGCAGCCAAAAACGGTCATCACTTGTGACCAAGCAATCTATGATATCTATGATATGATATACGACATAGACAAAGTGATGAAAATCAAGTTGACGGTAACAGAAAAAATGAGAAACCCATTTTCAGATGCTGTTGGGACTGACAAGCTGATCAATATTTCTACAGGAGAAACACTTACCTCACTGGAACTGTTAGAAGCAAAGCAACGTGGGGTGGAGTCAATGAAACTTGCCAGTTCTACCAATGCTGACAAAATCAGTGTGCCCATGATAACAACATTTGCAACAGCAGAATAAAGGAAAGAAGAAGCAAGACAAGGTCAAACAAGTACTATCTGAGGAATGTGGAGTTACAAGGGCCCTTTGTTTCACTCACGATCTAAGTGATGAAGCAAGGATTGATGTGTTCAGTTATGAATGGCTGGAATACCCGCCATCTCTGTTTGAACCAGACAGGGATGAATATACCATGCGGAAAGGAACCAAATCAGACTTTATAGTGACACTACAGGATAAGGTTTCTGATTCATGGGTGCCTTTGAAGGAATTGACCATCAGTTGTGCATCACAGTTAGTTTATCTTATTGATGCGATGGCATTCATCCAACGTTTTCAGACTCTAGGTGCAAGTACATTCGGGCAACTTCAAGAGAGGTACAAGAGTATAATCATGAGGATGAAACCTGTAAACCGTCAGGAGGTACACTTCATTGGTGATAGGTATGACTTTGGCCTGCAGAGTCTAAAGGGGGACGAATGCCACAGACGGGAATGGATGTGAGCTCACCTGAGTATGTTCCTGCGGACACTCTGGCCATTCCTGCATGGAAAGGATTCCTGTCAAACCCATGTAACAAGGCAAATCTACTGTCATATCTCTCATCATGTTGGTCAATTGCCTCTTCACCTGATGGCTTCAGTCTGGTACTAGGAATTTCGCCAGATGCGACACGTGTCACAAAGAATGGAGCAACTGCCATTTGTGAGCTGCACTGTCCTTCCCATGAGGAGGCAGACACTAGAATTTTTGCACATATAGCGAACTGTCCAGATGAAAGTGTTGTGATCATTCAGGCGACTGACACGGACATTATACTGCTATCATTGTACCATTTTCCCAGGCTAATGAATATCAAACAGCTCTGGGTGGAAAAAAATGACCTCTTCCTCCCTGTTCATGACTTGGTAAAGTCACTGGGTGAAGCTGTGGATAAGGACCCTTTGCAGTTAACTGACACCTTGCTTACTTGTTATGTCTTGTCAGGCTGCGATTCAGTCAGCTATCCATTCAGACGGGGGGAAAAAAAGAGGGCAGCAACAGTTGCACTACAACTTGTAGGCAAAATGCCAGCATTTTCGAGTTTTGTCCTCACTGATTCAGGCCAGAATGATGAGTTGATCAGTGAAGCTCACAGCTTTTTTGTGATCTTTATGGCAGAGTAGACTATACGACTATACGTCCTTAGATAAACTCCGTGCTCATTTATTTGCTTCCAGCAAAAGGGATCTGCGATCTCTGCCTCCAACTGAAGACACCTTTCACTGTCACGTTCTAAGGTCTCTTTGCCAGATCAGCCTGTACAAACAGGCCACACTTGCCAACTCAGCCCTTCTTCCACCTGATAAGTATGGTTGGTATGTGGAAGATGACAGGTTGCTTCCAATCATGAAGAAAAAGTCATCAAAACCTGCCATTGCGAAATTGTCTTTCTGCAAATGCAAGAAAACGCCGAGCTGTCTGAGGAACTGCCCATGTGAAAAAGCGGGTGTGCCATGCACCATAGCATGCACCTGCAATGGGGACCAAGATAAGTGTGGACGGTTAATGGGTGAAGACAGTGATGGCGATGAATAAACTTTTCATTCTCAGTTTACCATGTGTCGTACTCCATAACATAGTACTTTTTCGTGGCTGAGAGCGACTCAGACTTTGCAAGTACATGTATGACGTACAGAATTTCCAGCGAATATAGCCCAGACTTTATAAAATCCATTCAATGCTTAGTGTAAAAGTTAGTGCCTATTCCCTACAGTCAGGAATCCATGACTATCTCACAAATTTTCAGGGAATACATGGATGCGAAAAGCAATCACACTTCTGCCACAACTGTATCATAGTTACAACACAGTAATTGCTGGACACGTAAATGCCCTCCCCCCCCCAAAGTTGGGGCTCATGCTGTATGGAATAGACAATGACTGTAACATTGTTTTACCAATGCATTCATATGTTTAGATATTGTGCTGTACAAAGTTTTAGGTCACATTATCAATTACTGTGAAAAAATCTGATGGTATCCAAAACCAAGATTTTGGGTTTTCAGTTGCCGTTTTTTCCGCAAATAGCTTAAGAAATAGCACTAAATAGAGTGGCAAGATGCTATTTAATCCTAACCTTCCTTTTTCAAAAACATCAGAGGCATGTATAGGACACAATTATGTCAAGGGTTTTCATAATAAAATTCTCATAGCAGTAAAATTATTACTTGTTAATGTAAGGCCTAGATTTTCAGCATGACCTACTTTCTGTGACCTTTTGACCTTCACTGACCCCTGAGGTCATCCAATAAAATTTTGATATACATCATTTGACAGCTGACATTCTACCAAAAAGAATGAGTGGTACTTTGTTACTGTGAGATGCAGGGTTCAAGAGATACAGAGATTTGCATTTCCCCTACCCATAGTTTTTTCGATATTGGGATTTGCCGGCTGAACTAAAAAAATCATCCCTGGAGAAGTTGTGCAATCCGGTCCAACTTGCCAAAGTCACTTTTCTGGTATCCTACACCCCCACAAACATGATTCAAGTGCCAAAAATTTTACAGCAGGGGTGTCACATCAAAAGTGTTATTTTGCACATTTTTGGCCCTTGGATCCCAGACTATGTGTTTTGGTGTACTGCAGTTAGAGCAGAGGGTGGTAGGCTCTTGACAGAAGAGTCTGAAGTGAAGGCCTGCCTGGCCAGTTACTTTGAGTGGTTGTACCAGGCTCACCTACCAGCTGTTAAGTTGGATGTCAGGGGTGTTACGCTCCCTTCTGCTGACCCTCAAATCACCTGTGAACCGCCATCGTTTGTGGAAACACAGGCTGCGGTGAACCAGTCGAAAGGGGGCAAAGCTCTTGGGATCTGTGGCATCCTGACCATGTACAAAGCTTTCATCCGCAGTCTACTGGAGTACTGCTACCCCTTCTGAGGTGGTGCTCCTGCCTCACACCATGGTCAACTTCATGCTGTGGAAACCAAGGTTCTAATGATCATTGGTATCTCCCGCAATGAAGCTGAGTCTTTGAGTCTCTCACTCTCTCACCGAAGGCAGGTCGGTGGTCTTTCTGTCTTCTACCATCTTCTCTCCGGCCTTGCCCACCCTTTCCCCCTTACCCCCCCCTGCTCTGTCTGTGATCTGTCCCCCCTCCCCCCTATATTTCCTCAGGGCGCTAAAGGTCCGCCAAAAACCCCCTTCTGGTGAAACTGCCATAATCAAGAATCACTGCTCACCTTCACTCTTTCATTCCTCTTTTTTCCTGCCTCTGGAACAAACTTCCACACTTTCTTCAATCCCACCCCAACCTCCATTTCTTCAAAACAGATGTTCACCACCATCTCGTATCTTCCCCCATCCAAAATATTGGTCTTTACTACCTCTGTTAATCTACCCCAATCCCACCTCCTTCAAAGTCCCTGTTTTCCTTCCTGAAAGTCCCTGTAGTACCATCTTGTTTACCCTGTGTATCATGCCCCATCCCACTCACAGATATCCTATTGTCTTTGTTCCCCACTATTTTGTGCTTCCCTCTCCCTCCCCTCTTCTACCTTGTTAAATGTTTCTGTGTATTAGCTCTTACATGAGCCTCAACTTGGTATACAAAAAAAAATCCATTCTCAACTTCTCAACGCTGGTGGAAGTGCTGTATACATGTCATTGCATGCAGTTCTGTGCTCTGTTTGGAGATTATCCCAACTGATTGGAAGAGGGACCTTGTTGGCCCTCTCTGGAAAGGGAAGGGTGATCAGATCGCCAGGACTGCAACAAATACTCAGGGCTGATGCTGCTCTCAATACTGGCAAGGTCTTTTCTCAGATAATTATTGATAGGGTGTGCCACCATGTCTTTGAGCACCAGCACCCAGAGCAGTTGGGCTTTTTGCTAAAGAGGTCAATGATTGACCGTATCGTTGCTCTTTCGGTCCTCATAAAATGCAGACGAGAGATTCAGCAGGGGTTGCTCACAGCCTATGTTGATATTTGCAAAGCATTCGATTCAGTAAATTAGCGTGCCCTTTGGAGGATTAATTATCGGTATTCGTGGGGTACCACCAAAACTGATCGATCTGATTTCTGACCTACAGTATACTCTGGTACTGAGAGTGCTGTGAGGTGTGATGGTTTCATCTATGACTTATTTCCAGTTGTTACTGGAGTTTGGTCAGGGTGTGTGTACTGGCTCCCACACTTTTCAGTGCTTGTATTGACTGGATTCTGGAGAGGATGTCAGAAAGATCAAGCTGCGGTGCATCATTTAGGAGTGTCAAGATCTCTGATCTTGATTTCACAAATGATGCAGTCACCTTTGCGGAGACACTGGATATCGTTACGGGGGGCCTGGCAGGTGCGGAATGAGGAATTGGAGCCACTGGGATTATGGGTTTCCTGGTTCAAAACGAATATCCAGGCTTTCATTGACGTCTTGGATGCTGCTATTTTGTCTGTACCTGTTTGTGGCGAGAATGTTGAGGTCACAGAGAGATTCACTTACCTTGGCAGTGATATTCCTGTCTCCGCATGCTGTGAGCCAGAGGTTGAGTCTGGCTTGAGGAGTCGTGGATTCACTGGATCGTGGGGTGTGGCGCTGTCGGTACATATGCAGGAGGATGAAAGTCTGAGTCTTTAAGTCTTTGGACCTTCTAGTCTTGCTCTACGGATGTGGGACTTGGACTCTGACCAAGGATCTGAGATGGAGACTTAACTCCTTTGGTACCAGGTCTCTTTGGAGAATCCTTTACTGTCACTGGTCAGATTTTGTGTCTGTCAAATATTTGCTGAGAGAGACTCGGATTACATTTATTACCTGTATAGTCTGTGAGCATCAGCTGCAGCTGCATGGACATGACTTGTTTTCCCGATCCTGCTCACGAGATTCTCTCAGCAAGAGATCCTCGTAAGTGGAGGAGGCCAATGGGCCAACAACATGCCTCGTGGTTGCAGCTGGTTGATCGGCATCTCAAGGAGATGGGGATGGCCAGACAGAGGCCCTTGGAGTACTAGTGAAAAGTGGATGCAGCGACGTACTGCTCATGTGCATGCTCCCATACATGACCTGATGTGACCTTAACCCTTGCTCATCCAACCCTCTTACTTGCTGGTTTCAACTCTCTCTCTCTCTCTCTCTCTCTCTCTCTCTCTCTCTCTCTCTCTCTCTCTCTCTCTCTCTCTCTCTCTCTCTCTCTCTCTCTCTCTCTCTCTCTCTCTCTCTCTCGCTCTCTCGCTCTCTCGCTCTCTCGCTCTCTCGCTCTCTCGCTCTCTCGCTCTCTCGCTCTCTCGCTCTCTCTCTCTCTCTCTCTCGCTCCCTCTCGCTCCCTCTCGCTCTCTCGCTCTCTCGCTCTCTCTCTCTCTCGCTCTCTCGCTCTCTCGCTCTCTCGCTCTCTCGCTCTCTCGCTCTCTCTCTCTCGCTCTCTCTCCCTTTCTCTCTCTCTCTCCCTTTCTCTCACTCTCCCTTTCTCTCTCTCTCCCTTTCTCTTTCTTGTTCGTTCATTCCCTTGCTGGTTTAGCCCAATTGTTGCCCCGCTACCACCATTGTCAATTCATCCTTGCTCTTCCTTGAGCCTTGCACTTATAGAGAGAAACAGAAACTAATGAAGAGGTGGGTTCTAAGTTTGGAACCTGATTAAAGTACATTGTCATGGTGAATTATGTGCGCTATTTGTAGGCAATACGAGAGGCAGAGCGTTTGCGAGAACTGAAGCAGCGACATCAGGCTGTTCAGAGAGAAATGCCACGACCCACACAGGTATAGTGTAAAGACCGGTTTCCCTGATTGATTATAATCAAAACAAGAACCTTTATTATTACCCCACCAAGCCAATTGTCTTGTGAATTTTGATCTTTCCTGGACAAGAAGACAACTTTTTTGACTAATATTATTCTGCAGGTGAATGAGGCTGTGTTGCGGCCCGTACCTTGGGAGAGTGGTCTGTCAGACCTCCAGAAGGCTGAGGAGATGGTAAAGCAAGAGATGCTTATCCTTATCCACTACGATTCCCTCCACCATCCTGTGTCAGGAAAAGCACGAGGTGGAACACAGACATCAAACACCACTGACCATGTGGCTTTCTTGGAAAAACATCCATATGAGAAGATGAATGAAGAGGACTTAAAGAAGGTGAGATGAGCAAAAGCCACCTGCAGCACAACAGCTTGCCACTCCACCGCAGTGCCTGCAACCTCATGTCTCCATGATTATGCTCTTTATCTGGTCTACCATGAGAAAAGTCAATAATTTATATTGTGATAAAAGCATGAAACTTGCCATGGATATTCTCAATAGGTCAATTTTTAAGAAAGAAAAAAATAACTTCAGCGAACAGAAAATCCAAGATGGCTACTGCTTTTCAAGATGGCCGCTCAATACCCTGCACATGCAAAGTGAAAAGTGGGGTTAAGCGATTGGTTCACTTCTGTCTGTCTGTCCTTCTGTCTACAAATGTCAGTTTATGATCGAGGAACAACTTATTTATATTGAATGCTGTATTTGGAATATTAATCTGAAAACGAACTTGTAGTTTAGCAATACATCGGCTCTGAATTTATCCTGATCGCGCATGCACAGAGAGGAGCGAGAAAATGTTTTTACTCTGTTTGTCTGCCTGTCATGCAGTCAAACCAAATGGAAAACCATTACAAACAGGATGACCGTTTTTACAGCCATTTTTCCCTGCTGTGCAGGGGTTTGGCTTTTTCTTGAGGCAATGTTTTATGGCCGGATGCCCTTCCTGACACCAACCCTGGTCGCCTCTTACGACACACAGGGATATGGTATACCTATTCTAACCGGGGCATACACCGGGACCAGTACACTGGCACTCATTCCGCCGGCCTCGGAAGGATGACAGGCTGAGTCAACCCCCTGGTGTTAATTCAGCAGCCAACGGGGCTTGAACTCAGGACACTGGGATCCCAAGCCGCCACCCTAACCACTAAGCCAACACCAGGCTTATTCCAAACAGGAAACTTCCTATTTTTTAAGGATATCATAAAGGACACAAACAAGAGGTACGAATAACTAATGCAATGTGTTAAATAATGTGGTGTAAAATACACTGCATAAACGGTAGTAAGGTTTTGTTTTTTTTACATCAATGGCAGAATAGTTTCTTTCATTTGACCTGTAAAAAATTTTATTTTATAAATCGATTTAATGAAATACCTGAACACTGTATAACACAAATCACCTTTTTAGCACTTCAAATATCCTTCCATGGAGCAGTAAGTTATTTGTGCAAAATATTACGGCATCTTGCGTCGCCATGACCAATGAAATTTGCCGCTCGTCGACTCCACCCATGCACTTGTTTTTCAAGACAGCACAGGGTAAGATGTTCAATGAATTCTCCATTTATGTACTTAATGCATCTTTTCTATGCATAAATAATACATTTGATTGCTTTATCTCATTTGACAGTAGTTTTGCTATTATTACGTCTCCAAAATGTTGCTTAACATTTGCATTCTTAAGTAAGCTTACTGAATATTGGTAAACTATTCAGGAATTTTGGGAACCTTCTTCTCTTTCCACTCTCCTCGTTTGAGTGTGCACCTCATATGTATTTTCAGAGCTTGGATGTTGGAAGATGGAAATACTGGTGCCATGAAAAAGATGTACATGCTCTCTTTTTAGTTGGGTTACGGTCAATGTCAAGAGAACAGTAATTATTCGGAATGCTTAAGAAGCCCACTTACACGGTCTTAAGTCTATACACAGAACATGGTGCACCATCAATCATTCCGGGGAAACGTAGATCAAAAGAAAGTAAATAGGGTGCAGAGCGAAGCGTGGGTAAGGCTCCTGCCTCACCTTACACAGATGCGTGTAAGCTCGTGCCGCATACAAACCCATGCAGACTTGTGCAGCGTACAAGCTCCCCCTTGGTGGCTCTTACGGTCTGAACAGGCACAGGCAGTGCAACTTGTGCCACGTGCAGTGTGCAAGCTCCCCTTTGGTGGCACTTGCGGTCAGAACAGGAAGAGCTTAGGCTTGACCAAAGGACTCTTGGTGACGAGAGCGAGACGAGTCGAGACCTCTCGGCAAATGAGACGAGTCGAGCTATACGTAGAAAAGTGTCGAGAGCAGAGTCGAGCTATACGTGGAAAAGTGTCGAGAGCAGAGTCGAGCTATACGTGGAAAAGTGTCGAGAGCAGAGTCGAGCTATACGTGGAAAAGTGTCGAGAGCAGAGTCGAGCTATACGTGGAAAAGTGTCGAGAGCAGAGTCGAGCTATACGTGGAAAAGTGTCGAGAGCAGAGTCGAGCTATACGTGGAAAAGTGTCGAGAGCAGAGTCGGGCTATACGTGGAAAAGTGTTGAGAGCAGAGTCGAGCGATACGTGGAAAAGTGTCGAGAGCAGAGTCGAGCTATGCGTGGAAAAGTGTCGAGAGCAGAGTCGAGCTATACGTGGAAAAGTGTCGAGAGCAGAGTCGAGCTATACGTGGAAAAGTGTCGAGAGCAGAGTCGAGCTATACGTGGAAAAGTGTCGAGAGCAGAGTCGAGCTATACGTGGAAAAGTGTCGAGAGCAGAGTCGAGCTATACGTGGAAAAGTGTCGAGAGCAGAGTCGAGCTATACGTGGAAAAGTGTCGAGAGCAGAGTCGAGCTATACGTGGAAAAGTGTCGAGAGCAGAGTCGAGCTATACGTGGAAAAGTGTCGAGAGCAGAGTCGAGCTATACGTGGAAAAGTGTCGAGAGCAGAGTCGAGCTATACGTGGAAAAGTGTCGAGAGCAGAGTCGAGCTATACGTGGAAAAGTGTCGAGAGCAGAGTCGAGCTATACGTGGAAAAGTGTCGAGAGCAGAGTCGAGCTATACGTGGAAAAGTGTCGAGAGCAGAGTCGAGCTATACGTGGAAAAGTGTCGAGAGCCGAGTCGAGCTATACGTGGAAAAGTGTCGAGAGCCGAGTCGAGCTATACGTGGAAAAGTGTCGAGAGCCGAGTCGAGCTATACGTGGAAAAGTGTCGACAGCCGAGTCGAGCTATACGTGGAAAAGTGTCGAGAGCCGAGTCGAGCAATACGTGGAAAAGTGTCGAGAGCCGAGTCGAGCAATACGTGGAAAAGTGTCGAGAGCCGAGTCGAGCAATACGTGGAAAAGTGTCGAGAGCCGAGTCGAGCAATACGTGGAAAAGTGTCGAGAGCCGAGTCGAGCTATACGTGGAAAAGTGTCGACAGCCGAGTCGAGCTATACGTGGAAAAGTGTCGACAGCCGAGTCGAGCTATACGTGGAAAAGTGTCGAGAGCCGAGTCGAGCAATACGTGGAAAAGTGTCGAGAGCCGAGTCGAGCAATACGTGGAAAAGTGTCGAGAGCCGAGTCGAGCAATACGTGGAAAAGTGTCGACAGCCGAGTCGAGCTATACGTGGAAATGTGTCGAGAGCCGAGTCGAGCTATACGTGGAAAAGTGTCGACAGCCGAGTCGAGCTATACGTGGAAAAGTGTCGAGAGCCGAGTCGAGCTATACGTGGTAAAGTGTCGACAGCCGAGTCGAGCTATACGTAGAAAAGTGTCGACAGCCGAGTCGAGTGTGTGTGTGTACATTTTTATATATATTTATATATATATATATATATATATTTATTTATATATATATATATATATATATATATATATATATATATATAACTATATATATATATATATATATATATATTTATATATATATATATATATATATTTATTTATATATATATATATACTGCTCTGGAAAAAATAAGAGACCACTCCAAAAAAAATTTCAATCAGCATCTCTACATGTATGGCAGCCATTCCATTCCAGTGTCTGTTGAATTCCAACACAGGCACACCTCATTCTACTTAGTGAGGTACTGATTAGGTGATCACCTGAACCGAATCTTATTTAGCAATGAAAAGTATAAAAACCACTGCTGTGGTCATCACCATCCTCTTGCAATAGGATGGCAAAAACAGTGCTAGTAGTACCTCAAAAGTAATTGGAATCAACAAAATAACTATTGACCATGCCAAAAGAGTTGAATAGAAAAGTTTTGAGTGAGGAAAAGAAGGTCAATTCTGGCTTTACTGGCAGAGGGATACAGTGAGCGTCACGTTGCTTCCATCCTTAAAATTTCAAAGACAGCGGTTCATAAGAACAAGGTCAAGCAGCAGACATTGGGGACAACAAAGCTACAGACTGGCAGAGGGTGAAAACGACCTTCCACTGACTGGGATGAACGCCAACTTATTTGAATGTCACTCAACAACTGTAGGATGACATCAAGTGACCTACAAAAAGAATGGCAAACGGCAGCTGGGGTGAAGTGCATGGCGAGGACGGTTCGAAACAGACTCCTAGGGGCAGGGCTGAAGTCGTACAAAGTTCGAAAAAAGCCCTTCATCAATGGGAAGCAAAGAAGAGCCAGGCTGAGGTTTGCAAAAGACCATAAGGATTGGACCATAGAGGACTGGAGTAAGGTCATCTCTGATGAGTCCAATTTTCAGCTTTGCCCAACACCTGGTTGTCTAATGGTTAGACGGAGACCTGGAGAGGCCTACAAGCCACAGTGTCTCGCACCCACTGTGAAATTTGGTGGAGGATCGGTGATGACCTGAGGGTGCTTCAGCAAGGCTGGAATCGGGCAGATTTGTCTTTGTGACTCATGACTCAAGCCACGTACAAGGTTGTCCTGAAGAACACTTGCTTCCTTCTGCTCTGACAATGTTCCCCAACTCTGAGGATTGGTTTTTCCAGCAGGACAATGCTCCATGCCACACAGCCAGGTCAATGAAGGTGTGAATGGAGAACCATCAGATCAAGACCCTGTCATGGCCAGCCCAATCTCCAGACCTGAACCCCATTGAAAACCTCTGGAATGTGATCAAGAGGAAGATGGATGGTCACAAGCCATCAAACAAAGCCGAGCTGCTTGAATTTTTGCGCCAGGAATGACATAAAGGCACCCAACAGCAATGTGAAAGACTGGTGGAGAGCATGCCAAGACGCATGAAAGATGTGATTGAAAATATGGGTTATTCCACAAAATATTGATTTCTGAACTCTTCCTAAGTTAAAACATTAGTATTGTGTTTTTTAAAAATGAATATGAACTTGTTTTGTTTGTATTATTTGAGGTCTGAAAACACTGAATCTTTTATTTGTTGTTATTTTGACCAGTTGTCATTTTCTGCAAATAAATGCTCCAAATGACAATATTTATATTCGGAATTTGGGAGAAATGTTGTCAGTAGTTTCTAGAATAAAACAAAAATGTTCATTTTACCCAAACACATACCGATAAATAGTAAAACCAGAAAAACTGAAAATTTTGCAGTGGCCTCTTAATTTTTTCCAGAGCTATATGTGTGTGTATATAAAAAAAAAAATATATATATATATATATATATATATATATATATATAAATGTGTGTATATATATATATATATATATATATATATATATATATATATATATATATATATATATATATATTGTTACGGCTGTGGAAATTCGCTGTACACCATAAAGGTTACTTAGATTAGCTATACCGGTAAGTGAGTGTTCAGATCGGTCCCCACCGTTGTTTAGAGGGATTTCTTCGTGCTCACCGGGCTGCGACTCTTTGAGATAGCCGTTTTTCTTTATCTGTCGTTATTTTGAGCCACCATTGCAACAAACCTCCACGCAAACAACAACCGCCACCAACTACACCACAACGCCCACCACGCTCACACCACTCCCACAACAATCACCACCATCTTCGCCACTACGCCCGCTACGAACGCCATCCTCCACGGACCACGGTAAGACGGTTTCCACGTCGAAAACCGTCCGAGAAGGATTGGCAGAACAAAATCTCCTGCGAGCCTGTGGGGTTTTCCCCGCGCTTGGTGTGAAGGAAAGGGGTAGGGCAGCTAGCTGCCGATTGGTGGATGCACGGCGTGAGGTGGTCGGGGTGAGGGAACGCCCCTTTTCGGGAACCTTCTCGAAGGGAGGCGGAGCCGAAAACGGGGAGGAGCGAAGGGCGGAGCCCCACGCTATATAAGGCGGACCGCCCCGCGGGGCTCACCCTCTCTCTTGGTGGTCGAGGTCAAGTCTTTTTTTGTCTGGGTCGTCGACGTCATCCTCTCTGTCGGGGTCGTGCTGGATCTCTCTCTCTCTCTGTTTGTCGTCGGGGTGGCCTTCGTCGTTCTTTGTCGTCGAGGTCGAGTTGTCTCTCCCTCCCTCTCGTCTTGGCGTTGAGCGACCTGTCGGTGAAGGCACGGGCCGGTGGCGAGTCCGGGCGACACCTTGGAGACGCAGACGGGAGGCGCAGCCCTGCCGGCGGTGTGGTGCGAACCTGCGCGTCTGGCAAGGAGTGCCGGAGAGAGCTCGCCGACCGTCGCACCACGAGGGTGCAGGTAACCAGCGTCGTTATCGTGGGCCCATTCGGTCATCCACGGCCCACGGCCATAAAGGTTTACGAACCTTGTCTACCCCCTTGCCTATGAGGGGGTCATTTCTTTTGTTCTGTGTGAATGTTGTCGTGGCACCATCTGTTAAGTAAAACTGTTAAGTGCTTGTAAATAATAATTATAGTCGGTTGTATTGCTTTCTATTTGCCTTGCTTGTAAATTGCATGACTGCCCTTGCTTGTGTTGTGTGTGTAATACGTGTGCTCTATAATAAATGTCCTTGTGTGCAACGTATCCGTTCGTCGCGTCCTCCTTTCACCACATTGAAAGTGCCATCTTGCATCGTGGAATGAGTAGTGGGTTTTGAACACCCGAGTAAAGAAGAATCACTGAACCGTCGAGGTCGGCGATAACACCGCTCGGTTATCCCTGAAGCACGGAACGAACCGCTTAAGCGGTTCGTGTCCTAAGTCAACCTGTGGCGTGGTGCAACCCCTCGGTAGGTTACCCGCGCGGGTATTTAGGTATATCGACATTCGGCGATTCACCCTATTTTGCGCGGGTAGAATGCGGACTGGGTTGTGGTGAGGTTAAACCCCCACCTGTGACTGGCTCCTGGCGGTAGTTCCAGGAGGGTCACGACTGAATTGTCCGTCCGGTGGGCGGCGTGGCTGCCATTAGAGGTACGCGGCCGATCGCACGCCAGGTGGGCCAGAATTCGTAACAATACATATATATATATATGTATATATATATATATATATATATATATATATATATATATATATATATATATATATATGTATATATATATGTATATGTATGTATATATATATGTATATGTATGTATATATATGTATATATATATATATATATGTATATATATATATATATATATATGTATATATATATATATATATATATATATATATATGTATATATATATATATATATATATATATATATATATATATATATATATATATATATATGTGTTACGGTTGTGGAAATTCACAGAACACCATTCAGGTTCCCCGAACGTCAGTTATTCCGATAAGTGTGTGTCCAAATTATATTTCCCCACCGATGTCTAACGGGAATTATTTGTGAG